>NC_053390.1:289569237-289906737 GCF_905171765.1 Bufo bufo | reverse complement strand
CTCTTAGACGCCTGTCAAGGCGTACCGCCAATGACATGGCAGACTCTAAGGACGTTGGTCTCTCATGGAAAGCAAACGCATCTTTCAATCTCTCTGAGAGACCATGACAGAACTGACTCCGGAGTGCAGCATCATTCCAACCCGAATCAGCTGCCCATCTCCGAAATTCAGAACAATAAAGCTCCGCAGACAGTTTGTTCTGGCATAAAACACGTAAGTTAGATTTGGCCAGAGCAACATGATCCGGGTCATCATAAATCTGCCCCAGGGCCACAAAAAATCTTTCCACGGATCGAAGGGAGGGATCCCCTGATGGCAGCAAAAAAGCCCAAGTCTGAGCATTACCCCTGAGCAGGGAGATGACAATCCTCACCCTCTGCTCTTCCTTACCAGAGGAGTGGGGACACAAGCAAAAATGGAGTTTGCATGCCTCTCTGAAGCGAACAAAATTCTCACTGCCCCCGGAGAACGTTTCCGGAAGTGAGACCTTTGGCTCGCAACAGACTCCATGAGCCGGAGCAGAGCCCAATGCTTGAAGCTGAGTCATAGATTGACGGAAATCCGCTACTTCCAAAGAAAGACCCTGCATGCGGTCAACCAGGCCAGAAAGCGGATCCATGTCAAAAAAGGATGGTTTTGGTGGATTATAATGTCACGGCTGTATGTGAGCAACAATAGTATACACAGTAAAAGAGCTACTGACCGGACCCAAACTAGGGAGGATAAAGGGTGACCCCTGTCAGACCCTCAAAGCTCTCCCTATTCTGCTAAAGCACATGCCCGGATCCAAATGGCGGAACGAGGCATGCCCACGTACCTAAGACTGATGACCACTGTAACCCCTACAATAGTGGAAGGGGCACGGCCACCGGTGCCCTACTCAGTATATGGAGCCGCAGAGAAGACGGATCCAAGGACAGCTGGCAATATCCGGAGTGCTTGCTGCAGCAGAACACAGGTCCAGTGAACTGATAGCTACAAGTGAAGATACTAAAGCAAGAGCTACAACTGAAATGAGAACTATAATCCACGCCCTACAATAGGAGGAGGGGTGATATAAAGAGAGGGAAATCAAACGCATGAGGAACAGCTGGGTGGAAGGAAACCAAAAGTAAACAGAGCAGTGAGAACTCCTCCCAGCTCTAGTAGTGACATCATCACAGGGGTGGAGAAACAGAGCTGTGAGAACGTCCCAAAGCTCTGGTAGTGACAGGGCAGCTGTTCCGTTCTGCAAAATACAGAATGCACACGGACGTCATTCGTATTTTTTGAGGATCCGTTTTTTGAGGACCGCAAAATACATACGGTCGTGTGCATGAGACCACTTCCAGAAGCTGGCACTAGCGAGCTGGTTCTCTTTCACTGGAAAGATACCTCTTTGCATATTTTTCCCCATGGGGCATTGCTAAAACGTCTCCATGCATAGCTGGTCTCTTTAACCAATTCAGCCTTAAACACCCTTAATGACCAGGCCACTTTTTACACTTCTGACCTACACTACTTTCACAGTTTATTGCTCGGTCATGCAACTTACCACCCAAATGAATTTTACCTCCTTTTCTTCTCACTAATAGAGCTTTCATTTGGTGGTATTTCATTGCTGCTGACATTTTTACATTTTTTGTTATTAATCGAAATTTAACGATTTTTTTGCAAAAAAAAATGACATTTTTCACTTTCAGTTGTAAACTTTTGCAAAAAAAAACGACATCCATATATAAATTTTTCTCTAAATTTATTGTTCTACATGTCTTTGATAAAAAAAAAATGTTTGGGTAAAAAAAAAATGGTTTGGGTAAACGTTATAGCGTTTACAAACTATGGTACAAAAAAGTGAATTTCCGCTTTTTGAAGCAGCTCTGACTTTCTGAGCACCTGTCATGTTTCCTGAGGTTCTACAATGCCCAGACAGTACAAACACCCCACAAATGACCCCATTTCGGAAAGTAGACACCCTAAGGTATTCGCTGATGGGCATAGTGAGTTCATAGAACTTTTTATTTTTTGTCACAAGTTAGCGGAAAATTATGATTTTTTTTTTTCTTACAAAGTCTCATATTCCACTAACTTGTGACAAAAAATAAAAACTTCCATGAACTCACTATGCTCATCATGAAATACCTTGGGGTGTCTTCTTTCCAAAATGGGGTCACTTGTGGGGTAGTTATACTGCCCTGGCATTTTAGGGGCCCAAATGCGTGCGAAGTAGTTTGAAATCAAAATCTGTAAAAAATGGCCGGTGAAATCCGAAAGGTGCTCTTTGGAATGTGGGCCCCTTTGCCCACCTAGGCTGCAAAAAAGTGTCACACATGTGGTATTGCCGTACTCAAGAGAAGTTGGGCAATGTTTTTTGGGGTGTCATTTTACATATACCCATGCTGGGTGAGAGAAATATCTTGGCAAAAGACAACATTTCCCATTTTTTTATACAAAGTTGGCATTTGACCAAGATATTTATCTCACCCAGCATGGGTATAAGTAAAATGACACCCCAAAACACTTTGCCCAACTTCTCCTGAGTACGTGGATACCAGATGTGTGACACTTTTTTGCAGCCTAGGTGGGCAAAGGGGCCCACATTCCAAAGAGCACCTTTAGGATTTCACAGGTCATTTTTTACACATTTTGATTTCAAACTACTTACCACACATTAGGGCCCCTAGAATGCCAGGGCAGTATAACTACCCCACAAGTGACCCCATTTTGGAAAGAAGACACCCCAAGGTATTCCGTGAGGGGCATGGCGAGTTCCTAGAATTTTTTTATTTTTTGTCACAAGTTAGCGGAAAATTATGATAATTATATATTTTTTTTTTTCTTACAAAGTCTCATATTCCACTAACTTGTGACAAAAAATAAAAACTTCCATGAACTCACTATGCCCATCACAAAATACCTGGGGGTGTCTTCTATCCAAAATGGGGTCACTTGTGGGGTAGTTATACTGCCCTGGCATTTTAGGGGCCCGAATGCGTGAGAAGTAGTTTGAAATCAAAATCTGTAAAAAATGGCCGGTGAAATCCTAAAGGTGCTCTTTGGAATGTGGGCCCCTTTGCCCACCTAGGCTGCAAAAAAGTGTCACACATCTGGTATCCCCGTACTCAGGAGAAGTTGGGCAATGTGTTTTGGGGTGTCATTTTACATATACCCATGCTGCGTGAGAGAAATATCTCGGTCAAATGCCAACTTTGTACAAAAAAATGGAAAAAGTTGTCTTTTGCCAAGATATTTCTCTCACCCAGCATGGGTATATGTAAAAAGACACCCCAAAACACATTGCCCAACTTCTCCTGAGTACGGGGATACCAGATGTGTGACACTTTTTTGCAGCCTAGGTGGGCAAAGGGGCCCACATTCCAAAGAGCACCTTTCGGATTTCACCGGCCATTTTTTACAGATTTTGATTTCAAACCACTTCTCACGCATTCGGCCCCTAAAATGCCAGGGCAGTATAACTACCCCACAAGTGACCCCATTTTGGAAAGAAGACACCCCAAGGTATTTCGTGATGGGCATAGTGAGTTCATGGAAGTTTTTATTTTTTGTCACAAGTTAGTGGAATATGAGACTTTGTAAGAAAAAAATAAAAATAAAAAAATCATCATTTTCCGCTAACTTGTGACAAAAAATAAAAGATTCTAGGAACTCTTTGGGGTGTCTTCTTTCCAAAATGGGGTCACTTGTGGGGTAGTTATACTGCCCTGGCATTCTAGGGGCCCTAATGTGTGGTAAGTAGGTAAATGACCTGTGAAATCCGAAAGGTGCTCTTTGGAATGTGGGCCTCTTTGCCCACCTAGACTGCAAAAAAGTGTCACACATGTGGTATCGCCGTATTTAGGAGAAGTTGGGCAATGTGTTTTGGGGTGTCTTTTTACATATACTCATCTCATGCTGGGTGAGAGAAATATCTCGGCAAAAGACAACTTTTCCCATTTTTTATACAAAGTTGGCATTTGACCAAGATATTTATCTCACCCAGCATGGGTATATGTAAAATGACACCCCAAAACACATTGCCCAACTTCTCCTGAGTACGGCGATACCAGATGTGTGACACTTTTTTGCAGCCTAGATGCGCAAAGGGGCCCACATTCCTTTTATGAGGGCATTTTTAGACATTTGGATCCCAGACTTCTTCTCACGCTTTAGGGCCCCTAAAATGCCAGGGCAGTATAAATACCCCACATGTGACCCTATTTTGGAAAGAAGACACCCCAAGGTTATCAATGAGGGGCATGGCGAGTTCATAGAATTTATTTTTTTTGGCACAAGTAAGAGCTCATTCACACCTGCGTTCTTTTCTTCCGGCGTCGGGGCTCTATGCTGGAAGAATCCTGATCAGGATTATCCCCATGCATTCTGAATGGAGTGAAATCCGTTCAGGATGCATCAGGATGTCTTCAGTTCCGGAACGGAACGTTTTTTGGCCGGAGAAAATACCGCAGCATGCTGCGCTTTTTGCTCCGGCCAAAAATCCTGAAGACTTGCCGCAAGGCCGGATCCGGAATTAATGCCCATTGAAAGGCATTGATCCGGATCCGGCCTTAAGCTAAACGTCGTTTCGGCGCATTGCCGGAGCCGACATTTAGCTTTTTCTGAATGGTTACCATGGCTGCCGGGACGCTAAAGTCCTGGCAGCCATGGTAAAGTCTAGCGGGGAGCGGGGGAGCAGTATACTTACCGTCCGTGCGGCTCCCGGGGCGCTCCAGAGTGACGTCAGGGCGCCCCAAGCGCATGGATCACGTGATCGCATTGGACACGTCATCCATGCGCATGGGGCGCTCTGACGTCATTCTGGAGCGCCCCGGGAGCCGCACGGACTGTAGGTATACTGCTCCCCCGCTCCCCGCTCCTACTATGGCAGCTAGGACTTTAATAGCGTCCTGGGTGCCATAGTAACACTGAAAGCATTTTGAAGACTGTTCTGTCTTCAAATGCTTTCAGTACACTTGCGTTTTTCCGGATCCGGAGTGTAATTCCGGCAAGTGGAGTACACGCCGGATCCGGACAACGCAAGTGTGAAAGAGGCCTTAGCGGAAATTTATTTATTTATTTTTTTCTCACAAAGTCTCCCATTCCGCTAACTTGGGACAAAAATTTCAATCTTTCATGGACTCAATATGCCCCTCAGCGAATACCTTGGGGTGTCTTCTTTCCGAAATGGGGTCACATGTGGGGTATTTATACTGCCCTAGCATTCTAGGGGCCCTAAAGCGTGAGAAGAAGTCTGGAATATAAATGTCTAAAAAATTTTACGCATTTGGATTCCGTGAGGGGTATGGGGAGTTCATGTGAGATTTTATTTTTTGACACATGTTAGTGTAATATGAGACTTTGTAAAAAAAAATAATAATAATTCCGCTAACTTGGGCCAAAAAAATGTCTGAATGGAGCCTTACAGGGGGGTGATCAATGATAGGGGGGTGATCAATGACAGGGGGGTGATCAGGGAGTCTATATGGGGTGATCACCCCCCTGTCATTGATCACCCCCCTATAAGGCTCCATTCAGATGTCCGTATGTGTTTTGCGGATCCGATCCATGTATCAGTGGATCCGTAAAAATCATACGGACGTCTGAATGGAGCCTTACAAGGGGGTGATCAATGACAGGGGGGTGATCAATGACAGGGGGGTGATCAGGGAGTCTATATGGGGTGATCACCCCCGTCATTGATCACCCCTCTGTAAGGCTCCATTCAGACGTCCGTATGTGTTTTGCGGATCCGATCCATGTATCAGTGGATCCGTAAAAATCATACGGACGTCTGAATGGAGCCTTACAGGGGGGTGATCAATGACAGAGGGGTGATCAATGACAGGGGGGTGATCAGGGAGTCTATATGGGGTGATCAGGGGTTAATAAGTGACAGGGGGGGGTGCAGTGTAGTGGTGTTTGGTGCTACTTATTACTGAGCTGCCTGTGTCCTCTGGTGGTCGATCCAAACAAAAGGGACCACCAGAGGACCAGGTAGCAGGTATATTAGACGCTGTTATCAAAACAGCGTCTAATATACCTGTTAGGGGTTAAAAAAAATCGCATCTCCAGCCGGCCAGCGAACGATCGCCGCTGGCAGGCTGGAGATCCACTCGCTTACCTTCCGATCCGTTGAACGCGTGCGCCTGTGTGCGCGCGTTCACAGGAAGTCTCGCGAGATGACGCATATATGCGTGACTCTGCGCAGGGCTGCCGCCTCCGGAACGCGATCCTGCGTTAGGCGGTCCGGAGGCGGTTAAGGAGAGCCAGCGCTCTGCTTAAAAAAAAGTTTGTACGTTTTGGTTATTTTACTCTTTTATGTTGTTTGCAGATGCTGAGTAAAAATCATATAGGTGCATATAGTGTTACCATGTAGGTTATTCATAATCTGAGGTAATACTTTTGGGCAGGGTAATGACTACCTCTAATGAGTTGGGACATGACAAGGTAAAATAGCCAAGCCAAATATCCATCCTTAGACAGCAGTTTCGAGTGCTTGCCTCTCATCAGTACTTATCCAAGGCATCAAACTCAGCCAGCCAGAATGTTACTCCATATTGACAAGCACCCTGAAACAGTAGTCTACGGATGGATATTTGGCTTGGCTATTCTATAGGCTTAGTAAATCTGACCCATGTTTTACTGCTACAGTATGTGCACACCGTATTGACTGTAAGCAACCATTTCCAGTTGCCTTCACAAAGTGATTGAGAAATAGTTGCTATGATTATCACATTGCTTGTAACACACAGTGGTCTATGTAACATAGGATAAAACAGCAATTCATTTATAATGATGTGGGGCAATAAACCCAAAACAAAATTAATTCTTATCTTATGGAGCAAGGTTTCAAGGCTGCTAATAAAGTTTGATGATAACAATTGAACTTCAATTCCATAGAAACCTCATGTACTGGTAAAACCTTTTACCTTTCATCCCCGTTATCAATAGCTGGTGTTCTGGTTTGATATCATTGGTCATGTAATGGTCATGGTGTTTGACTCGGCATATCTTACTGTAATGTTGCCAGAAATGTCATCACAACCACTATGATCCACATTGAAAGTGGAAGGTCCAGTGCTGATAGTGAAGCTTCAGCTATTATGTTCCAAGAAGAATCAGCTCAGGAGGACTGACTAGTTGAACTCTATTCCATCTTCATACTAAATTGGCAAGGGGTAAATGATTAAAGATTTCTGGCCTTGAGTGGTAATAAAAAGGACAGTATTTTAAACCCTGGTGTCTTAGTACATTACTGGTATTCCCCTGTTTCATATTCCTCTTACCTCGAAGCCACCTCAGCAGAAAGTGGTCATCCTGGCTGAATGAAGGGAGCTGGGGCAAAAGGTCTTTTACATTCTCACGAAACTGTGGACAAGGAAAAATGGGTGTAAAATACTTGTTACCCTAAAGAGCTGAACATATCCAATCACACAACATTGATGAAATATCGTCAAACACAATAATAATCCTGGTTGTAGACATTAGATAATCAGTGGGATCTGCTGACAATTTTTCAGATTGGTTCAATGGTCCCCATTGGACTGGCTGGATTTTTACTTGTGTGGCCTTTTGTTCCTCATACATAATCAGCATCCTGTATGTAGAAAGAACATTCCCATTTTACGGAGTTGAACAGGCATGCCAGTGGAGAAGCCTTGGACGATAGCTGTCGGCCAAATCATCCTATGCCTATGGTCAATTTAACACGGTCAGAGAGAGTGCAATCCCATTTGCTTTAGTGTTTATACATGTTTTGGTGAACTTTTGCTTTATAGTATTTATCCTTTTGTTTCTCTTATTGGGAATGGCCACTTTCTGGTTACTGTTGACCAATGTGTTTGTGAGTTGATTACATGGCACTTACTAATATAGTCTTTGTTGAAATTCTGCTCCATTTTCTATATTTTATAAGGTATTCTGCCTTGTTTACAAAGTCTATTTTGCCGTCCACACAGAGGTCCTGTCCATAAGATGGCCGCTGATGGAAGGTCATGTGACAAGGCAAATCATCTCTATGGGATGTCTTCTCTTTTCAAACACACTGTACCTGCACTAAACTCCCAACAGGACAAGTACAGATGGCAGGTGCAGTGTATCTGAATGGAGGAGACATCCCATGGAGGTGATGTGTCTGGTCACATGACCCTCCGTCAGCAGCCATTTTATAGACCTTTGCGCGGACAGCACAAAAGACTTTGTAAATAAGGAAAATACCTTATAAAATATAGAAAATGGTGCAGAATTTCAACAAAGTAAGTGCCATGTAATCATCTCACAGACACATCGATCAACAGTAACCAGAAAGTGGCCATCCCCTTTAACGATATTATTAATTATACCATTGACGTAGAGGCATGGGCTGGGTTTCCACTGTCAGGTTTTCTTTTTATGCAGTTTTATCTCCTGCCAAAAGCAAGAACATATTATAAACAAAGGGCATGTATAAAGGAGAAGAGTCTATATGTCTCTTTATAAATCCACTCCTGGTCTTGGCTTTGAAAACTAGATCAAAAATGTGTTTGTGGAAAATAAAATGTTTTATAAAGTTGCTACAAACAAGGAGATCATTTATTACAAGTAAACTTTATTGAACAAGAGATGTCATTAAAATGACAAATAAAAGGGGGTCTGTTTTACTAAAAGTCACATGGTATAATCTTCAATTTGCAGAAAAGACCGGCACTCGCTGTAGATAAATCTTGTATTTATTCAGTCACATATACAGGCAATAAGTGACGCGTTTCGGTGCTACCGCACCTTCATCAGACTTATCATCATACAAGAAACATCTCATGTTTAAATAGAGCGCCCAAACACAGGGAAATGACATCACACAGAAAACCACTCCCACCAATCAGTGTTAAATCAAGACATATGAACAAAATGAAAACACACTTTATAGTGACATTTCTCTGAATTCAATCTATATTATTCCTTCCTTATTGTGTTCTTCTTTGCTTAGGTCCGCTGTAAAAAATGAATAAGAAAAAAGATCTGTTTTATTTCTCTTTCCAAAAAAACTATTTTTTTGTTTTTCAAAAAAAAAAATTAAAAAAAAAAAAAAAATTCAATTACACGATTATACTATTTATAAAGGATGTTGCTATTTGTTTTCCAAAAAGAGAAATCTTTGGAATTTTTTACCAAGAAAAAATTATTATTATTATTATTATTTTTTTTTTTTGAGGCAATACAGCAGGACAAACCCTTGAAACAATCACGGATCCCACTTGTAGTCAAGTATCATCCATGGACCCAGAGATTGAGAGGAATAATAAATAAACACTGGCATGTGATATCAAGATCTTACCCACAAGTGGTGGAATTTAGACAACCACCCATGATGTGTTTTAAAAGAGCTAGCAATATACGTGACAGGATAGTACGGGCAGATATTGGCAGCAGTAGAACTGGACCCATACAGAGAGTATTGGCTACCCCGAAAATGGGAACTTTTCCCTGTTTAAATTGCGTACACTGCTCCAGCGTGATTAAGGGTACACATTTCACACACCCACAATCGGGTGAACGCATACCTATTAAAGGCTTTTTTACATGTGATAGCCGCTTCGTAATATACATCTTGAAGTGCCCGTGTGGTCTATTGTACGTGGGAGAAACTTCCACAAGGATGAAAGACAGATTAAGCAACCATAAATCCACTATTAGAAAGCAAAATTTATTATTTCCTGTACCATTTCACTTTCACGAACATAGACACACTGTGGCACAGTTACGTTATCAGATCATTGAGAGTGTACCCCTTCCACGCCGGGGTGGAGATAGAAATAAATTATTGCTTCAAAGGGAGGCTTATTGGATACACCGATTACAAACGATTGAGCCCCGTGGACTTAACCGTGAATATAATGTACAAAGCTTCCTTTGATCGATCACCTTACTAAAAATACAAAAAAAAATAAAAAGAATTCTTGGTAAAAAATGCCAAAGATTTCTCTTTTTGGAAAACAAATAACAACAACCTTTATAAATAGTATAATCATGTAACTGAAATTTCTTTTTTGAAAAATACATAATTTTTTTTTGAAAATCAAAAAAAATAATTTTTTGAAAAGAGAAATAAAACAGATCTTTTTTCTTATACATTTTTTACAGCGGACCTAAGCAAAGAAGAACACAATAAGGAAGGAATAATATGGATTGAATTCAGAGAAATGTCACTATAAAGTGTGTTTTCATTTTGTTCATATGTCTTGATTTAACACTGATTGGTGGGAGTGGTTTTCTGTGTGACGTCATTTCCCTGTGTTTTGGCGGTCTATTTAAACATGAGATGTTTCTTGTATGATGATAAGTCTGATGAAGGTGCGGTAGCACCGAAACGCGTCATTTATTGCCTGTATATGTGACTGAATAAATACAAGATTTATCTACAGCGAGTGCCGGTCTTTTCTACAAATTCTACATTGGGACGCCATCCCATAGACTCGTGCACAGCGACTTCAAACAGCAGTGCCGACCTGTGATTATTATAATGGTATAATCTTCTGTATGGCTGATTATCAGAGCACTTCCAGTCACAAATTAGATTTAAAAGAGAAGCTCTGGCAGGAGACCCCCCAAGATATCCAGTCTTCAGCTTTGGGTTGCTAGCTCTGCATCTCTAATGACCACTACCACTTCTACTGAATGTACAGTCCTGATCAAAAGTTTAAGACCACTTGAAAAATGGCCAAAAATCATATTTTACATTGTTGGATCTTAACAAGGTTCCAAGTAGAGCTTCAACATGCAACAAGAAGAAATGAGAGTGAGACAAAACATTTTTTGAGCATTCAATTAATTGAAAATAACGATTAAACTGAAACAGGCTGTTTTTCAGCTGATCCAAATTTTAGGACCACATGCCTTTAAAAGGCCAAATTTGTGCAAAGATGTGGATTCATTGTCATTTTCTGTCAGGTAGTCACACGTTGTGATGGCAAAGGCAAAAAAACTCTCCCTTTTTGAACGTGGTCGGGTTGTTGAACTGCATAAGCAGGGTCTCTCACAGCGCGCCATCGCTGCTGAGGTGGGACGCAGTAAGACAGTCACTTGGAATTTCTTAAATGATCCTGAGGGTTATGGAACAAAAAAGTCAAGTGGAAGACCCAAAAAAATGTCATCAGCACTGAGCCGGAGGATCCAATTGGCTGTCCATCAAGACACTGGACGATCCTCGACCCAAATTAAGGCCCTTACTGTTGCTGACTGCAGCCCCATAACCATCAGACGGAATCTGAGACTGAAGGGTTTCAAAAACAAATAACGTCTTCAAAGACCTCGTCTCCTTGAACGCCACAGAACTGCTCGTTTGGACTTTGCAAGAGACCACCAAACATGGGGCATTCAAAGGTGGAAGAAAGTTTTATTCTTTGATGAGAAAAAAATTTAACCTTGGTCCTGATGGTTTCCAACGTTACTGGCATGACAAGCAGATCCCACCTGAGATGTTTTCTTCGCGCCACAGTGGAGGGGGCGCCATAATGGTCTGGGGTGCTTTTTCCTTCAGTGGAACAATGGAGCTTTAGGAAGTGCAGGGGCGTCAAACGGCCGCCGGCTATGTCCAGATGTTGCAGGGAGCATTCCTCATGACTGAGGGCCCTCGTCTGTGTGGTAACGACTGGGTTTTTCAACAGGACAACGCTACAGTACACAATGCCCGCAGGACAAGGGACTTCTTCCAGGAGAATAACATCACTCTTTTGGCCCATCCTGCGTGTTCCCCTGATCTAAATCCAATTGAGAACCTTTGGGGATGGATGGCAAGGGAAGTTTACAAAAATGGACAACAGTTCCAGATAGTAGGCCTTCGTGCGCCCGTCTTCACCACTTGGAGAAAAGTTCCCACTCACCTCATGGAAACGCTTGCATCAAGCATGCCGAAACAAATTTTTGAAGTGATAAACAATAACGGCGGAGCTACTCATTACTGAGTTCATGTTTGAAAGTTGAATTTCTGTTTTGGGGGGGGGGGGGGGGGGGGGTTATATTTTTTTTGGAGGTGTGGTCCTAAACATTTGATCAGCTAAAAAACAGCCTGTTTCAGTTTATTCGTTGTTTTCATTAAATTGAATGCTCAAAAAATGTTTTGTCTCACTCCCATTTCTTCTTGTTGCATGTTGATTTTTTGCCATTTTTCAAGTGGTCTTAAACTTTTGATCAGGACTGTATAACTGACCATACGCCTGTCCAGTCCTACCCAGCAGGTGATGTTGGAGGAGATAAAGATGGGGCACGCTGGATTCTATTGCCCGATTCTTTTGCTAGTAGAGAGATAGGTCTTTCTCCTCCATCCCAATCACTACATAGGCATAGTTGGCTGAGCTAAGCATGAATATGGCCCTCGCATATAATGTTTTACAGGGTCAGCTCACCAGCAGGCCCTCGCATATAATTTTTTAGAGGGTCAGCTCACCAGCAGGCCCTCGCATATAATGTTTTACAAAGTCAGCTCACCAGCAGGTCTTCACCTACAATCTTTTACAGGGTCAGTTCACCTGAAGGCCCTCGCATATAATGTTTTAGAGGGTCATCTCACCAGCAGGCCCTCACCTACAACCTTTTAGAGGGTCATCTCACCAGCAGGCCCTCACCTACAACCTTTTAGAGGGTCATCTCACCAGCAGGCCCTCACCTACAACCTTTTAGAGGGTCAGCTCACCTACAGGCCCTAACCTAATTATACCTAAGTGAATTTACGCGCATGCTGCCTTGCTTGGATGTGGTAGCCGTAGCTGTTTCTCAGGCTCCTTCTCCAGAATCGAACCCTGATTCCCCGTTACCCGTAGTCACCATGGTTTGCGCTGACAATAACATCGGGCAGACATCTGAATGGATCGTCGCTGTCACGGGGTCACCAAAGCGGCAGCAGGCCCTTACCCTTAATGTTTTAGATGGTCAGATCAGCAGGCCCTTGCTCCAAATGTTTTTGAGGGTCACCAGCAGGCCATCAATCATAATTTTTCAAGGCTGTGTATGAAGTCCTCCTTTATGTGTAATAAAGGGTGTATTGGAGTGCCGGTTCCTTGTAATTTTTGGCAGCCCTTTCACTTAGTGCATAGGCTTTATGAGTGTAGGAGTCCCACTACCTGAACAATTGTACCACAATGTGAATGAGGCCCTCCTTTATGTGATATACAGGTAGTATCTGAGTGCCCCTTCCTTGTAATTTTTGGCAGCATTCGCACTTTATATACAAGTAAATATACAGGAAAAGTGGCGTATTATTCGGACAACATTGTTCCCAGCAGCGACCTGGGGTTCCAAGATGCATCCAGACATCCTCCCCATGCTGTTCCCGAACCATTTCAGTGGTGTTTCCATCAATTTCTGACCTTTTCCTATGAACCAGGCACCGTCCTCTCTTCAGAGCAAGGGGTGCCTGGTTTAATGCTATGGTTCTCCCATTGACTTCCATTATACTCGGGTGCTCGGCCTGAGCCCCCGAGCACTATGGTGCTCGATCAACACTACTATTCGCACGTCCGCAAGTTGGGTCCGGATCCGTTTCGCAGGTGCGGACTCAATCATTTTCAATGGGGCCGGAACGGATGCGGACAGCACACTATGTGCTGTTCGCATCTGTACTTCCGGATCCACAATTCCGTTCCCGAAAAAAATAGAACATGCCCTAGTCTTGTCCTCAACTCCGCACAAGAAAAGGCATTTTGTATTAGAGTGCCGGCGATGTGCGGTCCGCGAATGCGGAACGCACATTGCCGGTGTCCGTGTTTTGCTGATCCGCAATTTGCGGACCGCAAAACACATGCGGACGTGTGAATGGACCCTTAGAGGGGTTATCTTGGTATAAATTTATTCCTTTCACTGTGCTTCCCCTGGAACTTACTAACGCACTTGCACTACTTTTTCTGTCTCACGCCGGTGACTGGTCACGTGACTGCGTCCTCTGTGGAGACTGCATTTCCTCTGATATCACTAGGCCTTCCATCATCCTCTCTGTCCGAATCCCCACCTAAATGATTGTGAAGTCACGTGATGTGAGTATCACTAACCTGTTCTAAAAGGGCCCAGAGTCTGTAACACTGCAAAGCAACATGAAGACCAAGAGCGATCCAAACAGGTCAGAAACAAAGGTTGTGGAGAAGTACAGAACAGGGCTGGGTTATGGAAAATTATGCCAAACTCTAAATAACTAAATGGAAAGAATATGGCACAACTACTGAAGGACAGCTATAAACTGTACACTTCACAGAGTGAGGTTTTAGGGATCAGTGGGCAGAAGACATCCTATAGTATGATATTCTGTTTCTAATAAACCTAGAACCAGCCATGTACCTGGATCCAGAGTTTGCCCCATTCTGTGCTGTGCTAGATACTTCAAGCTGTCAGCTTATGGGGCATGTCCTTTTTCAGGAGGCGTGTCCTTTCTGCTGCAGCTCTCTTCCTGTAAGGGTACGTTCACACGGAGGATTTGTTCACTTTGAATGCCATGCACCTGCTCACAGCTTAGCTCCACTGAATGGATCCGAACCTTGATTGAACACCTGCTTCAGCTTCAAGTGGCGTGCAATTGGACAGTGCTCTAAGAAATTATATGTCCCTTCTTGGCACGTTTGCGACTTTAAACTGCGGGCAGACACCTCACGGCCACTGCCTGAATAGATGGTAGCCCTGGCATTCGATACACATTGTTCCAGTTGTAAAATGTGTACCTTGGTTGCTATGGCAACCTATTCACTAGGAATCTATAGTGGCAGACTGGCATTCAGCAATGTTCCCATGGCACTCGCTGCTGTGATTTTCAGTTGGTCTGGTGTAGGGTTTCACATTCTGGATATGTGTACCTTTGTACCTCAAACACGGTGAAGGGGTGCTTAAGCCGTCTAAGAGAAAGTAAAATGTCTGCATAGGTCAAGAACAAAGCCAACGCAGAGAAGGGCGGTTCTCTGTCCACGCTGCATGGTATATGAGGATTACAGATGAGCGAAGCGAGCTTTGGATGCTACATCCAAAAATCGCTTCGTTCCAAAATTCGGATTAATACTGTACGGAGATCCATCTACGTACAGTATTAGAATGTATGGGCTACGATGAGCCAAAGTTAGTTATTGGAGAAGTCGCGCGTGACTTCGTTGAATAACTTCGGTATTTGATTTTTTTAAGTGGAAAACTACTTTAAAACTTGGATCCAAACTCAACTTCGGTTCTGAGGTACCAGTCGGAACCGAAGCAGAGTTCAGTTTCAAGTTTTAAGGTGGTTTTCCACTGTAAAAATCAACTACCGAAGTTACTCAGAGAAGTCACGCGACTTTGCGAATAACTTACTTTGGCTCATCAGAGCCCATACATTCTAATACTGTACGTAGATGGATCTCCGTACAATCCAAATTTTTGAACGAAACGACTTCGGATGTAGCATCTGAAGCTCACTTTGCTCAACACTAAAAGGATACTTTATGTAAAACTGCTCAAGCCAAGCAATCTAGGTCATGTTCACACAGGAAGGTTTTTATGTACAGTTGTGCGTTACATTACCTTACCATCAGGAAAGGAACCTGAAAACTCTAGAGACAGAACACGCTGCTGGCAGCAGGGGATTTCTAATACCTCATTGCTCTATATGTGACATCTGGCTGCTCCAGGACAGGTCATGAATATCAGATTGGCAGGGGTCCGACACCCGGCATCCCCGCCGATGAGCTGGTTGAAGAAAAGGCCACGCTCCGTGCCAGCGCTGCCTCCTCTTCATAGTTTACCTTCTCGCAGCAGTGAACAGGTGTAATTACAAGAAACTGTCCCATCCACTTCTATGGCACGGCTCCTTCCTATTCAACTACAGAGCTGTCCTATAGAAGTGAATGGGACGGCTTCTTGTTTTTACACCTGCTCAGCGCTGCGATGTTGACGGTGCGCAGGTAAACTATGAAGGGAAGGCAGGACTGGCACAGAGCGTGGCCTTCTCTTCAACCAGCTGATCGGTGGTGGTGTCGGACCCCTGCCGATCTGATATCGATGACCTATCCTGAGGATAGGTCATCAATAAAAATAACTTGGACAAGCCCTTTAACGTACAGTACAGACCAAAAGTTTGGACACACCTTCTCATTCAAAGAGTTTTCTTTATTTTCATGACTATGAAAATTGTAGATTCACACTGAAGGCATCAAAACTATGAATTAACACATGTGGAATTATATACATAACAAACAAGTGTGAAACAACTGAAAATATGTCATATTCTAGGTACTTCAAAGTAGCCACCTTTTGCTTTGATTACTGCTTTGCACACTCTTGGCATTCTCTTGATGAGCTTCAAGAGGTAGTCCCCTGAAATGGTTTTCACTTCATAGGTGTGCCCTGTCAGGTTTAATAAGTGGGATTTCTTGCCTTATAAATGGGGTTGGGACCATCAGTTGCGTTGAGGAGAAGTCAGGTGGATACACAGCTGATAGTCCTACTGAATAGACTGTTAGAATTTGTATTATGGCAAGAAAAAAGCAGCTAAGTAAAGAAAAACGAGTGGCCATCATTACTTTAAGAAATGAAGGTCAGTCAGTCAGCCGAAAAATTAGGAAAACTTTGAAAGTAAGGGCTATTTGACCATGAAGGAGAGTGATGGGGTGCTGCGCCAGATGACCTGGCCTCCACAGTCACCGGACCTGAACCCAATCGAGATGGTTTGGGGTGAGCTGGACCGCAGAGTGAAGGCAAAAGGGCCAACAAGTGCTAAGCATCTCTGGGAACTCCTTCAAGACTGTTGGAAGACCATTTCAGGTGACTACCTCTTGAAGCTCATCAAGAGAATGCCAAGAGTGTGCAAAGCAGTAATCCAAGCAAAAGGTGGCTACTTTGAAGAACCTAGAATATGACATATTTTCAGTTGTTTCACACTTGTTTGTTATGTATATAATTCCACATGTGTTAATTCATAGTTTTGATGCCTTCATAGTCATCAAAATAAAGAAAACTCTTTGAATGAG
Source organism: Bufo bufo (assembly GCF_905171765.1). Classification (NCBI taxonomy): domain Eukaryota; kingdom Metazoa; phylum Chordata; class Amphibia; order Anura; family Bufonidae; genus Bufo; species Bufo bufo. The sequence continues at coordinate 289,889,815 of NC_053390.1, read as the reverse complement.
AAGGTGTGTCCAAACTTTTGGTCTGTACTGTATATATCTTTTTACAATGGAACTGTAGGGTGACAGATGCCATCTGTTTGAGACACGTCAAGTGTATACGTTAAACGTTGGACAAAAACATGATGTGAACAAAGCCAAAGATCGAATCCTCTTTTCTCCACTCCTGGCTTCACAAAACCAGAAGGTAAGAAACCCAGCCATACTGCCGTCCCGCACAGTCAGTATTTGTAAGCCAGAACCAGGAGTGGAACCTGACTGTGTGAACGTGACCTAAGAAGGGGAAATAATTCCAGCCCTGCATTCCACAATCCTAGCGTCAAAAAGTTGCAAAATAGGACTTTGAGACTTTTTGGGCTTATTTGCATATACATTTAGCTGTTTTAGGCTACTTTCACACTTGCGTTCGGGGTTCCGCTTGTGAGTTCCGTTTAAAGGCTCTCACAAGCGGCCCCGAACGCATCCGTCCAGCCCCAATGCATTCTGAGTGGATGCGGATCCGCTCAGAATGCCTCAGTCTGGTTCCGCTTGGCCTCCGTTCCGCTCAGCAGGCGGACACCCGAACGCAGCTTGCAGCGTTCGGGTGTCTGCCTGGCCGTGCGGAGCCAAACGGATCCGTCCAGACTTACAATGTTAGTCAATGGGGACGGATCCGTTTGAAGTTGACACCATATGGTGCAATTTCAAACTGATCCGTCCCCCATTGACTTTTAATGCAAAGTCTGGACGGATCCGTCTGACTAACTTTCATACTTAGATTTTTTTCTGAAATATAATGCAGACGGATCCGTTCTGAACGGATACCATCGTTTGCATTATAGGAGCGGATCCGTCTGTGCAGACACCAGACGGATCCGCTCCGAACGCAAGTGTGAAAGTAGCCTTACACTGCTCACTACAAATTTTTAAAAGTAGGTAGGAAAGTTGGAGTGGTGAGCCTGTCAAGGTGATTTAAAGGGGGGATTCCATTTGTAGCAAGTTATCCCCTATCCTAGTAAACTGTTGACTGGGTGGGGGTCCCGGAGGTAGGAACACAAGAACAGGGATCTCGTACCCCCAAGGGCCCTCAAAGTGAATGGAGTGGCAGCTCGAGCATGCGCACTGTTGCTCCATTCGCTCGGAGACTGTCAGAGGTTGCCAAGCGCTGTACTCTGCTATCTTCAGAACTTCCATAATATTAATGCTTGACCTGCTGCTCTGTTCATTTCAGGGGGCGCCGCAGGGTACAGGGTCCTTATTTCCGTGATCAGTGGAGGTCCCTGCATTTATTTATCCCCTTATCATGGGAATAAAAGATAGCTTGCCACAAGAGGAATACCCCTTTAAGACAGATTTATCAACTGACACTTTTTAGAAAGTCAGAAAATTGGGTGAAATGGTATAGAAAGCGGAGTAACATTCCTGGCCTGAAGTGTTAGACTTAAAGATGCACCAAATTTAGCAAACATCATGCAACATTTGATCATTTTGAGCAAATTACAGCATCGTGAACTTCTGCAAAACGTGACTTTAAAAAATCCCCTTATGATAACTCCCCCCCCCTGAGAGATCATTGTCTGGTATCAGGCGTTTGATGGCACTCAGGTCATAAACACAGTGGCCTTAAAGTCAAGGTCCTACTTTGCTCTATGAACCTGATTAGATAAATCAGTCGCATTAACTCTTGGATGACATTCAGCTTCTGCACACAATAAATGCCCCGGTTGCTGGACGAGGCTGGTTTTTAAATGATATACTGTATAGATAAAGCTTTATTCACATTAACTGTTATGTCACTTGTTGAAATATTCTTCTTCAGTCTGGGGACCTACATCACATAGAAATATTTTCTAGAACTCACTATTATGATGTTCTCCTGATCTTTTATGAATTACATAAAATCCGGTAATGCTGCTTACTGATAAAAGTGGTATTGATTTAGAGATCAAGGGGGCATTCACGCTACAGTAAGTGTTCTGCGGTCCGCAAACCGTGAAACACAGATACTGGCGGATACTTCAATGGGTCTGTGGTTTGCATGTTGTGGCGAAGTATAGGACCTGTCCGATCTTTTGCGACGTGGCTGCGCAGAAGTGAAAGCACATGGAAGCCCTTCTGTGTGCTTCCACGTTCGTGCAGCCGCATGCAAAAAATCTACTTTTTTTTTTTGAGGAAGGGACATATGGATGCCGAAAGCACATGGCTGATCAGTGTGCTTTCTACATTTCTATGTCCATTACGCAAAAAGATAGAACATGTCCTATACTTGTCTGAAACCTGTGGACTGTGGACCCATTGAAATCAAAGGATCCACACACAATGCAAATGCAACGCAGATAGTGAAGGAGCTCAAAGGGGTTTTCTGTGATCCTGAAGGTCCTACAAACCCTTAGGCCCCTTTCACATGGGCGAGTATTCCACGCGGATGCGATGCGCGAGTTGAACGCATTGCACCCGCACTGAATCATGACCCATTCATTTCTATGGGGCTGTTCACACGAGCGGTGATTTTCATGCATCACTTGTGCGTTGCGTGAAAATCGCAGCATGCTCCTCTTTGTGCGTTTTTCATGTAACGCAGGCCCCATAGAAATGAATGGGGTTGCGTGAAAATCGCAAGCATCCGCAAGCAAGTGCGGATGCAGTGCGATTTTCACGCACGGTTGCTAGGAGACGATCGGGATAGAGACCCGATCATTATTATTTTCCCTTATAACATGGTTATAAGGGAAAATAATAGCATTCTGAATACAGAATGCATAGTACAATAGCGCTGGAGGGGTTAAAAATAAATAAAAAAATAATTAAACTCACCTTAATCCACTTGCTCGCGCAGCCGGCATCTCTTCTGTCTCCTTCTTTGCTGATTGCAGGAAAAGGACCTGTGGTGAGGTCACTCCGGTCATCACATGATCTTTTACCATGGTGATGGATCATGTGATGGACCATGTGATGACCGGAGTGACGTCACCACAGGTCCTTTTCCTGCAATCAGCAAAGAAGGAGACAGAAGAGATGCCGGCTGCGCGAGCAAGTGGATTAAGGTGAGTTTAATTATTTTTTTATTTATTTTTAACTAGGGTTGTCCCGATACCACTTTTTTAGGACCGAGTACAAGTACCGATACTTTTTTTCAAGTAGTCACCGATACCGAATACCGATACTTTTTTTAAATGTCATGTGACCGTTTTGGGGGATCTGTGGATCTGTGGATGACGCACTGTCATGTGGGGGATCTGTGGATGGCACTGTTATGGGGGACCTGTGGATGGCACTGTTATGGGGGATCTGTGGATGGCACTGTTATGGGGGATCTGTGGATGGCACTGTTATGGGGGATCTGTGGATGGCGCTGTTATGGGGGATCTGTGGATGGCACTGTTATGGGGGATCTGTGGATGGCACTGTTATGGGGGATCTGTGGATGGCACTGTTATGGGGGATCTGTGGATGGCACTGTTATGGGGGATCTGTGGATGGCACTGTTATGGGGATCTGTGGATGGTGCTGTTATGGGGGATCTGTGGATGGCACTGTTATGGGGATCTGTGGATGGCACTGTTATGGGGATCTGTGGATGGCACTGTTATGGGGGATCTGTGGATGGCACTGTTATGGGGGATCTGTGGATGGCACTGTTATGGGGGATCTGTGGATGGCACTGTTATGGGGGATCTGTGGATGGCACTGTTATGGGGATCTGTGGATGGTGCTGTTATGGGGGATCTGTGGATGGCACTGTTATGGGGATCTGTGGATGGCACTGTTATGGGGATCTGTGGATGGCACTGTTATGGGGGATCTGTGGATGGCACTGTTATGGGGGATCTGTGGATGGCACTGTTATGGGGATTTGTGGATGGCACTGTTATGGGGATCTGTGGATGGTACTGCTATGGGGTGGGATATCTGTGGATGGCATTGTTATGGGGTGGGGGGATCTGAGGATGGCATTGTTATTTGGTGGGGGATCTGTGGATGGTGCTGTTATAGGGGATCTGTGGATGGAACTGTTATGGGGAGGATCTGTGGATGACACTGCTATATGTCATCCACAGATCCCCCTCATAACAGTGTCCCCCAATACACCGGGCCCCGCCGCTCACCGAAGTATTTATAAACGTGAATCCTTATCCTGTTATTAAGTTGAACTAACGCTGCCCTCTCCCATGTTCCCCTGTATCCCCCTGTATCCCCACAGCACTTACTTAAGCTTCCATAGCAGGCAGAGCGGACGGCACCAGTAACGTCACTCACTGACGTCGCGCGTCTGCTCCGCCTGCTTCATTCATAAAGTGGGCGGAGCAGGCGCTCTACGTCAGTGAGTGACGTTACTGCTGCCGTCCGCTCTGCCTGCTATTGAAGCTTACAGGGGGATACAGGGGAACATGGGAACATGGGAGAGGGCAGCGTTAGTTCAACTTAATAACAGGATAAGGATTCACGTTTATAAATACTTTGGTGAGCGGCGGGGGCCGGTGTAAGAGTACAGTGACTGCACCGGGCCCCGCCCCTAGTTACGGACTCCAGCCCCTCCTCTCTCCCGATGCTGCATCTTTGCCGGGCCGCAAAAATATTCATTGCGGGCCGCATGACACCCATGCAGTAAGTAATACCCAGTCACATACCAGCAATAATTATCGTTGCCGGCTCTCTCCACCCCTTCTCAGCTGCCGTTCACTGCCCCCTCTATGCACCGCTCACCAGCCCGCTTGATGTAAAAAAAAAAAAAAAAAGTATTCTATTTATGTATCGGGGCGGGGTATCGGCGGCTGAGTACCGCCGAGAAAACTCGGAATCGGTCCCGATACCGATACTAGTATCGGTATCGGGACAACCCTATTTTTAACCCCTCCAGCCCTATTGTACTATGCATTCTGTATTAAGAATGCTATTATTTTCCCTTATAACCATGTTATAAGGGGAAATAATACAATCTACACTACAACTAACCCAAACCTGAACTTCCTTAAAGAAGTTCGGGTCTGGGTACCACAGTCGGTTTTTTATCACGCGCGCGCAAAACACATTGCACCCGCGCGATAAAAACTGAACATCGGAACGCAATCGCAGTCAAAACTGACTGCAATTGCGTACCTACTCGCGCGGGTTTGCAGCAATGCACCGGGACGCATCCGGACACGCTCGTGTGAAAGAGGCCTTACACATGACTCACGGGTGTAAGAAAGTTTGTAATATACTTACTGTTTTGCGGAGAAGGATAGGCATTGTTACAATGGATCCCCCCCAAAAAAAACAGATGCAACATGGATGTCACATGGACGTTATCCGCATTTTTTGTGGATCCGCATTTTGCGGATCTCAAAATACATATGGTTGTGTGCATGTAGCCTAAGTAACACTTCAGGCTTGAAATGTTACTTCACTTTCTAAACCTTTACAGGCTACGATTTCAACAATTTTTTGGACTTCCACTTGCAGAGCAGCCTAGGGCAACATTCACACGACCATATGTGTTTTGCGGTCCACAAAACACCAATCCACCAAAAATACAGATGACTTCCTTTTGGCAGCCGTATTGCATCTGTTTTTTTTTGCGGATCCATTGTAACAATGCCTATCCTTGTCCGCAAAACGGACAAGAATAGGACATGCTCTATATTTTTTGCGGGGCTATGGAACGGACATACGGATGCGGACAGCACGTGTTGTGCTGTCCGTATTTTTTGAGTGGATGGAGCCTCACTACACTGCTGTACTGATGGTAATGATGGGATCCTGCCTACAATACTTGGCTGAGCAGCCTGACAGGAACGCTCATCAATATGTAGAATATGTAAGTGCCAGAGCGTAATGTGTAGTGAGGCCCCGTCCATTCCCCCCCTTAGGCTGCTCTGCAAGTGGAAGCAACCAGTCCTGCTCATGTTCTAGGACAGGTTGCTGGAGACCATTTTTAAATCATTCCCAGGAGGGGACTAGAACTATCCCTCTCACTGGAGCATGCATCGGTGAGAGGAACATCTCTGACCCCTTATATAGAGGAAGTGATTTTGAAATTCGTTCACACTTCGTTTGGTGGTAAAAGGTGAATTCCGTTATGCATTCCGTCATAGAATCGCGTTATGGTCCGTGGTAACGGAATCCATAACGCAGTTCACCTTTTGCCAGTAAACGAAGCGTGAACTAAGTTCATAGGGGGAAGTTTGCTTATCTCTAGAAGTGACGTCCCTCCGTAGCTCAGGCCAGAGCTGGTACATCACATGATGACAGTGAACATAGGATTTTCCGAGGAGATTCACATGACCAGATCTTTGAGTGGCCAATCCCTGCAATTGCAAACTTTCTTCTACATGCAAGTTATGTGTAGTTAAGGTGGGTTTACATGACCTACTGGCTTGCTGAAAACCCCCAGGAAGGTGATAAATGTCACCTCACTGGGGCCCCCACTGATCACTAGTGCACCCCGCTGTTCCATTCAGTGTCTCAGCCGTTCCTGCAGGCCCCATAGACAATATGAAACTGCAGTTTACATGCGTCACCACTGCTCCATTCAAAACACCCACTCAATGCAGTCAGAAATAGGGGCTAAAGACCTTTCTTCTAGTGGCCGATTGAGCAGTGGACCCCCGGCAATCAGACATTTACAGGATCGGCTATAAATGTGCCTTGTGGGACAACCATTTACCAATCTACAGGACATGAGGGGTGTGGGACAAAGCATTTAAAGGGCTGGTTTTGCCTTGTGGACCAGCCACCTGTTTAATGGGGAAAAGATCAGCGCATCAGTCTTGGTTTATTGGCTAAAAGGGATCTGCCGACTCACCTGCCTGGTAAAAACAATGGAGATGGTCAAAGCTGGTCATATGATCAGTCTGAACCAATAAGATGCAAGGGGTGCATTATCCGGTAACTAACCCGCGAGTTGGATCTATTAAGTTATCTAGTGCTACGTAAATACACCTTTCAATAAATTCGGAAAAAGATGATTGATTAAGGGGGTCCCTGGGTGAAGAGGATACTGGCTCTGTGACTATAAGGACGCCTTCACACACTGCAGATTTTTTACAGAAATTTTCGCCATTGAAAATCAGGTCCAATCATTTGAATGGGGACAAGCACCCTGTGCCATGTGCAGAGGGTGGGGCACTAGGGGCCCACCTTGCTCAGGGGATTCATCTGTTCCCCTGTGCACCAGTCCCTATAGAGATCTAAAACTTCTCACAGCTGCGGGTTTGCTACTATTGTATCTAGTCTAGGCAATGCAGGCTAAATATCAGGACAGGAGGAAGATGGCTCATGTATGTAGATCACATAGGATTTCCTAAACTGTCAGCTTAGAGAAATATTCGATCTGTGAACAAGAGTGGCAGATTCACTGACAGCAAGCAGAGATATTAAACATAGTGAAGAATAGAACCCATCTCCTACACAGGTAGAGCAGCTTCTGAGGACAGTTGCAGATTTGTATGAGTAATTCTGCTCCTTCCTCAGCATCTCATGTTACATGGAGGGAGAGCCAGCATTCCTCCTGGGCATGAAGGGGTGTGTGTTGTGACTGCTGCAGGTGCCACACTGCAGGGAATACTGTGGTAACTGGGCACAATGGCATTTACAGGGTCCCTCCCAGATACCAGGGGCGGCTGCGGAAAGAGTTAATAGTGATGCCACCCCGGCTAGAGGCATGTCTGCGGAGCTCACCTTGTCCAAGGCCTCCTCCTGCTTAGGACTCAGATCACCGACCCTTCCACTCATCCTGGCACCTGCTCTGCCCTCTTCCGCCAGCTGCTGCCTGTGCCCGTTGTCACACGCAGTCCCTGGGCTTCCCTGTCCGATTATATGAGCAGCCCAGGTTCCTCCTCCGGGGATGACTAGCCGGCCTCTCTGCTTCCTTAAAGGCACAGTGCGCCCTTTCTTCTCTGGGCTTCTCCCTGCCCCTCTGACGGGCTACCTCCCGTTCTGTCAGGATTGGTATAGAGGAGGACCCCTCTCCTACACACCATTCTGCTCTGACGCCATAGAAACCGCACCTGATTTTTTTCCATGCCTTTATATATTATTATATTTTTTTTAAATAACTGTATGAACTACATTTTTGTTTTAAAAAAAGGAACCTAATTAAGAAAAGCACCAGTAGCCAAAAAACACTAGTGAGCTCTGCCCTTCATATTTCCCACAGACTTTTAGCTACCGCTGTACAACACTAAGGCTACCCTACCTGCACCCACTGCGGCTGGTGTTCTGTACAACACTAAGGCTACCCTACCTGCACCCACTGCGGCTGGTGTTCTGTACAACACTAAGGCTACCCTACCTGCACCCACTGCGGCTGGTGTTCTGTACAACACTAAGGCTACCCTACCTGCACCCACTGCGGCTGGTGTTCTGTACAACACTAAGGCTACCCTACCTGCACCCACTGCGGCTGGTGTTCTGTACAACACTAAGGCTACCCTACCTGCACCCACTGCGGCTGGTGTTCTGTACAACACTAAGGCTACCCTACCTGCACCCACTGCGGCTGGTGTTCTGTACAACACTAAGGCTACCCTACCTGCACCCACTGCGGCTGGTGTTCTGTACAACACTAAGGCTACCCTACCTGCACCCACTGCGGCTGGTGTTCTGTACAACACTAAGGCTACCCTACCTGCACCCACTGCGGAAAAACCACAGTGGCTCCTGCACACAAACGTATTTTCTTTCCCTGTCCGTTCCGGGTTTTTTTGCGGACAGTATACGGAACCATTCATTTCAATGGGTCCGCAAAAAACGGAAGTTACTCCGTGTGCATTCCATTTCCGTATGTCCGTATTTCCATCCCGCAAAAAAAATAGAACATGTCCTATTATTGGCTGCATTACGGACAAGGATAGTACTGTTCTATGAAGGGCCAGCTGTTCCATTCCGTGAAATATGGAATGCACACGGATGTCATCCAAATTTTTTGCGGACCACAAAATACATACGGTCGTGTGCAAGCGGCCTAATATAGTACCAGCCAAGTGAATGAGACTTGTCATATCTCAGGTATACTGTGGGGGAGATTTATCAAACTGGTGTAAAGGAAAAGTGGCTTAGTTGCCCATAGCAACCAATCAGATTCCACCTTTCATTTCTCAAAGGAGCTAAGAAAAATGAAAGGTGGAATCTGATTGGTTGCTATGGGAAGCCAGTTCTACTTTACACCAGTTTTTATAAATCTCCCCGTTTGTGTATTTTGTACGTATAGAAATTGACCTGCAGTGTGGATTTTAGAATCCGCGACATGTCAAATATTTGCGACACCGCCTTGTATATAGTGGCCTTCCTCATAGACTTCCATAGGATTGTCAACATAAACAGAAAATCCACACCAAAAAAGATACCAAAAGCGTGATAAATAATACTGATTTATGTGCCTTTCTATGCGGTTTTGGTGCTGATTTTCTGCATCGAAATATGCAACATGTGCAGGTAGACTTAGGGTCCTCACACACCTTTTTTGGCCACTTGTTCTTATGTTTTTTGCACACAATGGGGGTTGATTTATCAAAACTTGTGTAAACGAAAAATGTCTTATCTTCCCATAGCAACCAATCAGATTTCACCTTTCATTTTTCAGAGCTCTTTTGGAAATCGAAAGGACCAATCTAATTGGTTGCTATGGGCAACTAAGCCAGTTTTCTTCATGGCTTTTTCCTATATAGAGAAGGTGATGTGAAAATGCCAGAGCTCCAGGATGCAGAGCTTTTGAAAAGAAGCAATAAAGACAAAAACACCAGTAGCAAAAAAAAAAAAAAAAACCTGTGTGTCCTGTTTCACAGACCTTCAGCTAATATCTGAAGTTGGTGTTTTTACCACAAAAAATGCCTCAAGTAAACTCAAAAAGTGCAGAAAAAAGCCGCTAAAAGCTATGGGGGTCATTTACAAACACATGTACGCCACTTTTTGATGTATTTATGTTACAGATTGCGGCGCAAAGGGCAGGGCCTGTTTTAGGCGCACAAAATGGTCTAAATTTGGTGTAGATTTAGATAGGCGGTGGATACGCCGAAGTTATTCAGAGGCCGGCGCCTCTACCACCAGCTAAAGGCATATTAAGACCGGCGTCTAAAATGCCAGTCTTAATAAATGACCCCCCTATGTGTGATACCGGCCTTTAGATCCCAGCTTTCATGTTTCAGATGTTGGATTGGTTCATTTCCATTTGTACCAGTTTGTCTCCCCCATTTCAATGCAACAGACTCCTTGGTTTTTATACCAGGCAGATTATCTGCCCATGAGGTGCCACAGAAACCTGACAGGAGGGAACCAGAGTATTTTTCGTATATAATAAGTGTTTATTACAGCCCGGTGGTTTTACAGTCTTCTTACCACTGTAGAAACAATGGAAATTGGCAGGAAACCTCCACTGTAAGTATACTGCCTGCCACATGTAGTCTGAAATAAGCTGGTGTTTGTGGTGGCACTGCTGTTGGCATCTCAAGGAGTCTTCTGCTGTGTTGCAAAGGGATGAAAGTCGCAGGTATAAGCCACAGGATGTATTGACATGATACACGTAAAATCCACATGCTACAGATTTACACCACATGTGACTGTACCCTCAAAGAACAGCCAGCTATTTGTGTGGCACTGAGTGGTTGACTACATGCCAGCCATAAGTGTAGATCAGTTTCCTGTCACAACATGGTCCTGATGCATTTTGGATGCATTTTTTTCAGCAGTATTTTTATTTTTTTGTCCTAAAACCATATTTAAAAAAAAATTGCATGAAAATCCAGTCTTTCCCCCACATTGATTAAGGGCTGTATTACATAAAAAGATTTTGCGGACTATGGTAGGGAAGGAAATGTTCCTTCCCGGTAATCACCTGCTTGTTAGTGGAGGAGACCCCGCAGTATAGGCTAATGCCATCACTCTCCCCCATACTGTATAGTTGTTTGCCGCAGCAGATCGCGATTAGACAGCACAATCTGCCCCTGGCAAAGATTTTTAAGACCTGTTTGCCTGATGAAGGAGTGTTCGCTCGTTCATCGGGCAATCGGCAGCAGTATTACACTGCCAGATGATCGCTAACAAGCGTTACTATGAACGCTTATCTGGCTGACCATCAGCCAGTGTAATACAGCCTTTAGACTTCTAATTAATGGAGTTGCAAAGGATTAGAAGAAAACATGTCTGCTTTCTCCCAAACACAGGACCACACCTGTCCTTAGGTACTGTATGGTAGCCCCCATTCACTGCAATACCGGAAATAACCCAATGGCAGTAAAAAGCAGCTATTTTTTTCTAAACCTGTACACCTCTTTAAGAGCTCTTTCACATGAGCGGATGCCGTGCGGGTAATCCGCTGCGTGAAAGAGTGCCAAACCCCGCTCCAGACAGCAGAGACACAGTGAGATAAAGTTGTCACCGTGATTTTGTAGTAAAAAGATCAGAGAGGCACGGAGCATTATCAATCTTGTCAATGCTCCGTGTCTCTGCTGTCCGGAGCGGGGCTTGGCACTCTTTCACGCAGCGGATTACCCGCACGGCATCTGCTCGTGTGAAAGAGCCCTAAGTGTTGACCGGGTTCTGAGGAACCATTGTTGAAAAATCAAGCCCTAGACCAGGGATGCTTGGCCTTTTCTGGTCTGAGGGTCATGTTGTCCTATGGAACCACGTCCAGGGATTCCAATCTATCTAAAGAATGGTGGTCCCCTTCTCCAGTCAGCACCGCACAGAGGTGGAGACCTTGTGTGCATGTGCCTCAGTTCATTTAGGATTATAGGTGTTGTGGTGGAGAAAGCCACCGGCATAGATGACCGCCACTCTGCCGCATATACTCTTTTCAGCAGTGCCAAACTGTGGTCAAGGGACCTAATTCTCCTAATGTAGGGATGACCCAGAGATAGCTACAGTGTCCCATTGGTACCCATCCCTGCTCCTGAGCTGTGTCCCACATACAAACATGCAGTTCTGTGTCGATGGTTGAGGGATGCCCAGAATAACATCATGGGCCTGTCCTACACCATGTACAGCAGTAATGTCTTCCTTGGTGATATTTCCCCTATTGACTACTGTGAAACATGGAAGGGTTATTTAGTAACATGAAGACCACACTGTGAAATGTGTTGGACATGTATGACACAACAAAAATGTCTAATATTAGATTTATTACTGCAGTTTACAGCATATTACTTATCTGCTATCATGTTCTTACATAACGTCTGCTAAAGCTCAAGTAGATAGAACGTGAAATGATAGTGATAGCATTCAATCAACTGAAGGCATAACCTTGAACAATATCATTACAAAGAGGGTAAAGTGAAGCTCTACCGGTGGAGCCGCCATGAAGATCATGTTAGGACACTGCATAAACTGCAATCCCCTCGTATGGTATGTATTTTGCAGTCTGACAACCGTAAATCCGCAAAAAACGAATACTGGCTGTGGGCATCCTGCAATTTCTGTTGGCCCATTGTCAAAATGCCTATTTCTCGCCCATTTCCTTGGGGGACACAGGAGACCTTGGTATAGCTCAGCTCCCTAGGAGGCGTGACACTAAGTGAAAACTGTTAAGCCCCTCCTCCAGCAGCTATACCCTCAGCCTGGAGAGAGAGACTGCCAGTTTTTGCTTAGTGTCCAAGGAGGCAAGACACTCCCTGCTTCGCAGGGCTGTTTTTCTCCTTAATTTTTGTTTCTCTGTTTCTCCCGGGGTCGAGCAGCGCCAGTGCCGGTTAGCCGCACTGCTGCCTCCCCCACAGAAGACAAGGAGGACTAGGGCAGCCCAGCTCCCCTGCATCCCGCCAGAGTAAGGGTCGAAGACGTCAGGATGGTGAGAGTGGCTGTTCCAGCCCCCCCCCCTCCCCTTCTGCTCTCTGCTAGGGGAGTTTTTGTCCCCCCCCCCCCCCCCCCCCCAAGGCCTCCTCGACCTGCACATGGACCCTGGAACATCATCATTGGTGCCCCACTACATCCAGGCAGGCAAGGCCTGCCGCAGCAGCCGGCACACTCTTTCACTGCCGGCCGGCCTCGCGACGTCCGCAAGCAGGTGATTTGCGGCGATCGCTCTATCCTCATCTGGCAGGCATACGGCGGGGGTGGAAAGGCTCTCCCTTACTTTTGGAGGCACATCTGTGGCGTTCAACGGTGCGCTATGGAGTCGCGGCCTTTTCATTTACAGCGCCGCTGACCGCCCCTCCCCCTTCTTCCCTTCTCTATATTTGAATCACACGCGCGAACGAAGCATCGACGGGGCGGGGCTTCGCTTCCCGCTCCCCTCTCATTCCCGCCTTACGATTCACCGCAACAGCCTGGCCACCGCTGCTGTCTCTTCTCCTCTGCTGCCGTGACGTCGTTGGATCTCTCCTGCCACTGCTGCTGCACTGCCTGAGGTCTTCGGTCTGGTAGGACTGTTAACCCTTCCTAGTACCAGCAACCCTAGCCTGGACAGCCCTCCTTTTTTTTCTGCCAACCTTATCATCACCAACATGTCTGACCCCTCAGGGGCCTCTAGGCCCTGGTATCACGCCTGCACCGCCTGTGAAGCACCCTTTCCACGGGGGCAATCAGACCCGCATTGCTTTGCATGCCAGGCCCCAATGCAGGGTCCGCCACTTGCTGTGCCGTCCCCTGTTTCCTTGGATCCACCTGATTAGGCAAGATCCCTGTCCCAGGCCGTGGAAAGCCTCATTCATGTTGTGGGCCGCCTTGTAGACACACAGCCTGCCACGCAGTCTGCTACACCCCCTGTCGTACCCTCCGGGTCCGCTACTTCTGCCGACCTGTCTGGGTCCCTCGCTCCCAGTGATGGGTCCCTCGCTCCCAGCCTCCAGGGCCCGGCACCTCCAGAAGCGCTCCAGGGCGGAGTGCGCGTCTTCCTCGAATGCGTCCCTGTCTCCTCCAAGGGGGCGGACTCAGTCGGGCCCCTCTTCCTCACAGGACATGCCCTCTGAGGGAGAATTGGTAGATTCGGATTGGGACATGGACTCGGCATTGCCGTCCAAGCTAGCCTCTGCTGTGGGTCATCTCATTACCAATATTTGTGACAAAATTCACGACGACCCTCCCAGCACTGACAAGGCCGGTGTATCCTTTTTCCGCCCCAAACAGGCGTCCACGGTTTTCCCCCTCCACGCCGACTTCTCGTCGGTGGTCTCTAAGGCTTGGACTCGCCCCGATGCCCGTTTTACTCCCCCTAAGAAGTTGGATATCTGTTATCCCTTCCCAGCGGATTGCATCTCCACTTGGTCGTCTCCACCTAAGGTCGACCCTCCCGTGGCCCGCCTGTCTAAAAGCACGGCCATTCCGGTTCAGCCCTCAGACCAGTCTTTGCTTCCGCCTGGGCCGGGAAGGCGGTCTCGGAATGGGCTTCCCAACTGGACCAGGAACTTGATTCGGACGTCTCCCTTCAGGATCTCCGTTCTTTAGCCCAGCTCGTTGTTCAGGCAGGGAAATTCATTTGTGAGGCCTCACTTGATGCGGGTGCCCTCATTGCCCGTTCCTCTGCTCTGGCTGTCTCAGTCAGGAGAGAACTTTGGCTAAAAGTTTGGATGGCGGAGGCCGCTTCAAAACGGTCTCTTGCTGGACTTCCCTTCGCGGGTTCTCGTTTACTCGGGACCCGCTTGGACGAGATCATTTCTGAAGCCACGGGGGGGGCGGGAGAGAGCACCCATCTTCCCCAGCCCAGGACCAAGAGCAGCACTCGGGGCCGTCCTGGTTTCTCTCGTTTTAGGTCCTACCGCAGGTCCTCCGGCCCTCGACCCGCGACCAGTCCTTCCTCTAATTCCTCCCAGGATAGGCGTAAAAAGCCCTTTTTTCGAACTCAACCCTCCTGGCGTAAGTCCCAACCTGCTTGCCCCTCCTCGGCCAAGCAGCCCTCCGCCTGAAGGTGCGCCCCCACCCACCCGGGTGGGGGCCGCCTCCTTTTCAGGGACATCTGGCAGGCACACGTCTCCGACGCCTGGGCACTCGAGATTGTGTCATTCGGATACAAAATCGAATTTGCGTCCCTCCCTCCGAATCGTTTCTTTTGCTCCCGTGCCCAGAGTGACCCCCAGTGTGCGGCCGCCTTCTCCGAAGCCATTCGCACCCTTCTGGACAAGGGAGTGATTACTCCCGTTCCTCCAAGGGACAGATTCAAGGGGTTCTACTCGAACCTTTTTGTGGTCCCCAAAAAGGAAGGCTCGGTGAGACCGATCTTGGACCTCAAACGGTTAAACCGGTTTCTCTGTCTTCGCCGGTTCAGGATGGAGTCCCTCCGATCCGTGGTGGCTTCCCTGGAAAAAGGGGAGTTTATGTTGTCTATCGACATCCAGGATGCTGCTTACCTCCACATCCCGATCGCTCGGTGTCACCAGCGTTTCCTTTGCTTTGTGGTGGGCAACGACCACTATCAATTTGTCGCCCTCCCCTTCGGCCTGGCAACGGCTCCTCGGGTGTTCACCAAGATCCTAGCCCCTGTCCTGGCCTTGCTCCGCTCCAGGGATGTTTTTCTGCTTCCCTACTTGGACGACCTGCTTATCAAGGCGCCCTCCTTTTCCCAGACGTCCACCAGCGTGGACCTCACGCTGCAAACCCTGGAGCGGTTCGGTTGGATTATCAACCTTCCCAAGTCTTCGCTTACCCCCTCCAAACAACTCGTCTTCCTGGGGATGCTGCTGGATACAGAAGCGGCGGAGGTTAGTCTCCCACCGGAAAAGCGTCTGACCCTTCACGGTTCGGTACCTCCCCTCCTTCTCCACCGTCGTCCGTCCTTCCGGTCCAGCATGCGGGTATTGGGTCAGATGGTGTCCTGCTTCGAAGCGATTCCGTTTGCGCAATATCACTCCCGCATCTTCCAGACGGCGATCCTGTCTGCCTGGGACAGGCCCTTCCCCCTACCTCCCCATGTTCAGACCTCCCTCCTCTGGTGGTTACGGACCCCCCTCCAGGGAAAATCCTTTCTGCCGATGACCTGGTGGGTGGTCACCACCGACACCAGTCTGCATGGTTGGGGAAGGGTGTTTGGTCCGTCCAGGGCACTTGGTCCCCATCGGAGTCCAAGCTGCCGATAAACATCCTGGAACTGAGGGCGATTCTCCTAATCGCTCCGGCACTGGACTCCCCTGCTTCGGGGCCATCCCGTCCGTGTCCAGTCGGACAACGCCACGGCCGTGGCGTACATAAATCATCAAGGGGGCACTCGCAGTGCAGCAGCTATGTGGGAAGTGTCTCACATCCTCCGCTGGGCGGAAACTCATGTTCCGGCCCTGTCGGCAATTTACATCCCGGGGGTGGAAAACTGGGCGGCGGACTTCCTCAGCCGGACCACGATCGACCCGGGCGAGTGGTCTCAGCATCCCGATGTGTTCGAGTCCATTTGCCTCCGTTGGGGTCGTCCGGATGTGGATCTCATGGCCTCCAGGTCCAACCACAAGCTCCCCACCTTCCTGTCCAGGTCCGAGGGCGTACGGCGCTGACGCTCTCGTTCTTCCGTGGATGGAATTTTCCCTCCTGTACGTGTTTCTGCCCCTCCCACTTCTGCCTCGGGTTCTCCGGAAAATCGCGACAGAGGGCATGCCTACGATCCTGATAGCCCCAGATTGGCCTCGCCGATCTTGGTACGCCGACCTGATGCTGCTCCTGGGAGACGCGCCTTGGCCGCTGCCTCTAAGAGAAGACCTTCTCTCTCAAGGGCCGATCTTCCAACAGCATTTAGGGTCCTTACGTTTAACGGCATGGCTGTTGAGACCGCAGTTTTAACGCAACGGGGTTTTTCGGCGGATGTGGTTCGTACCATGATCCACGCATGGAAACCGGCCTCGTCCAGGATTTATTACCGGACTTGGCGGTCTTACCTAGGTTTTTGCGAAAATCTGGATGTTCATCCTCTTTGTTTTTCCCTCCCCACGGTCCTTTCCTTATTACAGTCTGGCCTGGACCTGGGTCTGAGCTCGTTAAAGGGTCAGGTCTCGGCGCTTTCCATCCTCTTCCAGCGTCCTTTGGCCCCTCTCGGACCTGTCAAAACCTTCATCCAGGGAGTCGCTCACTCTGTTCCTCCGTATCGCTCTCCCATTCCACCCTGGGACCTTAATGTTGTGCTCTCGGCGCTCCAATCCTCCCCCTTTGAGCCGTTACGGAGGGTCTCTCTTCGCCTTTTGTCCTGCAAAGTCATATTCCTTGTGGCCATCACGTCTCTACGACGGGTGTCTAAATTGGCGGCGCTTTCTTGTACTGAGCCCCTTTTGGTCTTCCACCAGGATAAGGCTGTTCTCCGTCCAGTCCCTTCCTTCCTCCCGAAGGTGGTCTCCGCCTTTCATCTTAATGAGGACATCGTCCTCCCTTCCCTTTGCCCGTCTCCTTCTCATCCTCGAGAACGGGAGCTTCACCACCTGGATGTCGTTAGGGCCCTGAAGATTTACCTGGAGGTCACCGGACCTTTTCGGCACACGGACTCTCTTTTTGTGGTTCCGGAAGGCCCGCGCAAGGGGTTGGCGGCGTCCAGGGTTTCTATTGCCCGCTTTATCAAGATGGCTATTGCCGAGGCTTACCGCGCCAAGGGCAAGGAGACGCCTTTTGGTGTTACCGCTCATTCTACCAGAGCGGTCGGTGCCTCTTGGGCTCAGAGGCATCGCGCTTTGGCAGAACAACTGTGCAAGGCGGCCACCTGGTTTTCCTTGCACACGTTCACCAAGTTCTACAGGGTGAACACCTATGCATCGGCGGAGGCTGCTTTGGGCCGCCTGGTCTTGCAGGCGGCGGTTTCTTGATACCTTCGGTGGTTTCTTCTTGGGCTGTAGTCCCTCCCCTCTTGGGCTGCTCTTGAACGTCTCAAGGTTCCTGTGTCCCCCAAGGAAATGGACGAGAAAACGAGATTTTTGTATAACTTACCAGTAAAATCTCTTTCTTTCCTTGGGGGACACAGCACCCACCCATTGTTTACTGTTACGGTTTAGTTGCCCCTGTCGGGTAGTTGATTTGTTTGGTTTCTCATGGTTGGTCATTGCCTTTTTTTCACTACTTGGACACGCAACTGGTAGTCTCTCTCTCCAGGCTGAGAGTATAGCTGCTGGAGGAGGGGCTTAACAGTTTTCACTTAGTGTCATGCCTCCTAGGGAGTTGAGCTATACCCAAGGTTCCTGTGTCCCCCAAGGAAGAGCGAGAAAGAGATTTTACTGGTAAGTTATACAAAAATCTCGTTTTTTGTCCGCAAAATGGACAATAATAGGACTTGTTCCATTTTTATTTTTTTTACGGGATGGACACGAGGAGATACGGATGGGGACATCACACCCTTTGTTGTCCGCATTTTCTGCGGCCCCATTGAAATGAATAAGCACGCATCCAAAAAGTGCCACAACAAATACACCCCTGTGCATGAGGTCTTATTGAAGGGTTATGACAGACAGCATTTCATGAATATTACAGGAAGGAGGGAACAGAAGTGTGTAGACCAGATCTTCTACAACTAATTATTTATTTACAATATTACATACTTTCCAAAAATGAAATTTTGATCTAAAAATTGTGTACACTAGCTTGTCGGTGAAATATACATCTTCAAGACTCGGCAAAACACAAATACAATCCCATATGGGAAACGCTACAAATTGGGCTACAGTGACAGCTATTATTATTTTGCGGTTTCTTGGTTCCAGAAAGACCACATAGGAGAAAAGATCAGCTTGACATGGTCTGTAAGACTTAGCAAGAAAAGAACTATTGTCTAATGTGAACGATGCTTATCGGGCATACACAAATGTGTTATGTGAAGTGACTTGGGTCCCCCTCCCTAAACCTAGGGTGAGTCCTCGCTAGCAGGGACACATACGGTACATAGATATGGGTTGACTAAACCATGACCATGACTATTAAAATCTGAAATCTTAGAAAACTCCTCCTGCTCTTTAGCTCTTTAGCTCTTTTCTGTGTGTTACCTTTGGTGTACATGACAAACTAGTATGGATTATCGCTATGCGTCTGTCCCTTCCCTTACATCATATTCGCTAGATCATATATTGTGGTGAACACTCAGATAGTGCCAGCTCAGTTGGCATAATGCTATAAAGAACATATCAAGCTTCTGATTACTCAATAGCCCAAATCCAGTTTTACAGATAGAAAATCAAACAAGTGCAAGGAAATGTGCCCGGTCAGGGTTTTCTCTGCCAGAATCCAGTAGAATCGAGCAGCAATGAGCAGGGAGTGGCCTACAGGATTTAACCATCCATAGAACATCTTTCTGTACACACATTTATTATAGGATGTGCTTGTACTTTTGTCTACACTTCATCAAGCAGTTTAACTGAGGCTCCACTGTAGAGTCTTTACTGTCCCATTCAATTGCATTATGAATATTTGATAAGAATTGTTCTTTATGCATTCATCATGTAGAGAAAGTTAATAGAAGGCACTTACTAATATACTGTTATTATTCATATTGCTTCCTTTGCTGGCTGGATTCATTTTTCCATCACATCATAACACTGCTTATATCCAGGGGTTACGACCACCCTGCAATCCATCAGCAATGGTTGTGCTTGCACACTATAGTACAAAGTGCTGGCCTCTCTAGTGGCTGAGACCATGAGAGTGCGCATAGGGATGCATGGACAACAACTTTTGTTCTGGACGGGAGCTGCTGTGCATGTGAAACCATTGGAAACGAGCAGTATATGATGTGATGGAAAAATGAATGAAGCCAGCAAAGGAGGCAATATGGATAATAACAATACATTAGTAAGTGCCTTGTATTAAAGAGGACCTTTCACCGCACCGGTCCCGACATTACAAGATAAGTACCTGGCAATGTAGGGCATGTTGAGGAGATGTCCTTGCCTTATTATTTTTTGCTATGGGCTGCTCCATTCCCCCGCTGTGCCGCCTTTTCTGGTTTACCGCTATATATGCTAAATCCATACCAGGGAGGAGACGTTCGTGTTTCTCAGGGGACGTCTTCTTCTCCCTGGGGAGAAGGTGAGCTTTTATTTCTCCCTGGATGTGACACGCTCCGCTGCAAATGAACCGCGCTTCAGCCAGAGAGAAGGAGACGCTCCCTGAGAAACACGGCCGTCTCCTCCTCCAGGGCGGGAAACCAGAACGGGGACACAGCGGGGAACCGAGCAGCCCATCAGAAAAAAATAAGCGCAAGAAGATCTCCTCAACATTGTAATCTCAGGACCAGTGAAAGGTCCTCTTTAACTTTCTCTACATATCATATCATTTACTGAAGTGAGACAACCCCTTTAAATTTATAATACTTTTTAGTCCAAAAAGTGTCTAAAACAATAAATGTGGTGCAAAGCATGTACGCCAGACTTCTGGGGCATATTGATTAGTAAATCTCCACTACGCAGTATAGGCAATTCTCTGTGATATGTCAGCAGTGCACTGTCCATATTTCTTGTTGTCCAGGTGTAGGAACAGAAGAATAAAGAAAATGGAAGCACCCCGGTCCCTGATGTATGACTATGATGGGGTCCATCGGATCTCCGTTATGCAGGATCACATGCACTGCGCTCACAGAGTGAGAACGCTACCTCTCATAGCTCTGCTGCCGAACCTTATATTCTGTCTCATGTGTGTCCTTATAAAAGCATGACTAAAGTGGTCATGTAGCCAAACCACAAAGCAATGGTGTGAGGCAGCCGACACATTATCGCAGGAAGGCTGTAATTCCAAATAGACACGTGATTCCGGCTTATATGAAGAACAATCAATGCATGCAGTAATCCCACCTGATACAATAAGATCTTTTGGGGGAATACTGTACATTTTAGTTACTTGCGATCTGAACTAGGGGTTCGGTTTCTCCCTTTCACTTGTCTGACACGAGCGAAAGCTGCTATGGGGGAGTTCTCAGGTGGGAAAGTAAGAAGGTTTAGAGAGTGATGTGATCCTTTTCTTTCTTGAGACTTCATTGGGTACTTTTGAAGTGTTGCTGTATTTAGTTCGGGACTAGGAGGTCTACAGACAGCAAAGAGATAGATAAAAAAAAAAAGTTACAAAATTAAGCAATAACACACAATAAAAAGACAAATCATAATTCGTAAACAAGTCTAAGGCCGTGTTAGGCTACTTTCACACTTGCGTTTTTGCCTGATCCGGCAGGGTTCAGCAAAAACGCTTCCGTTACTGATAATACAACCATCTGCATGAACGGATCCGGTTGTATTATCTTTAACATACCCAAGACGGATCCGTCATGAACTCCACTGAAAGTCAATGGGGGACGGATCTGTTTTCTATTGTGTCAGATACATTTTGCTCCGTATCCCAGGACGGAAAGCAAACTTGCTCTCCGGTATGAGAACGGAACGGAATGCATTTTGGAGCATTCCGTTCTGTTCAGTTACGTTTTGTCCCCATTGACAATGAATGGGGACAAAACGGAAGCGTTGAGCTTTATAGGAAACGTGACATTCATTCTGTCAGACAACCTTGAAATGACTAATGTGCTGTTAGCAATAACATATAGAATATTCTCCTAGCTCGCAGTCATAATCACCAAGGGTAAATGCAGAAAACCATCATGATGAATAATAGCAAAATCTTTAATAATTGGTGAAAATTGATTGTCCATATAGGATAACTATCACCATCATCTCTTGAATTGTTACATGTAAATTATCCTTCTCAAACTTTTCTTAGAGTATGCTATTAGTTTTATCAGAGCACAAAAGCGAATCAATCCTATTACAATTATTCCAGGTGTAAATAGCCTAAGGCTACTTTCACACCAGCGTTTTTCCTGGATCCGTCATGGATCAGCAAAAACGCTTCCGTCACGATAATACAACCGTCTGCATTATGAACGGATCCGGATGTATTATCTTTAATATAGCCATGACGGATCCGTCATGAACACCATTGAAAGTCAATGGGGGACAGATCCATTTTCTGTTGTGTCCGAGAAAACAGATCTGCCACCATTGACTTACATTGCGAGTCATGACGGATCGGTCTTGCTCCGCACCACATCGCGGACAGAAAAACTCTGGTGCATTCCGTTACATTCAGTTCAGTTTTGAAGCGTTTTACCCCCCTATTGAGATCATATGACAGATCTCAATAGCGGAAAGGGAAAGCGCAGGTGTGAAAGTAGCCTTAAAGGACTTTTCTATATATTTTTTTATTTCCAACTGAGTGTGTGATACTCAGCTGCTCCCTTCTCTGGTCTTCCAGTCCTCACCTATAAACTTCCAGATGGACGGGAGACAAGCCACCGCAGCGGCATATGTGACCCCGTCCATCTTGACTGGAAGAGCCATGAAAAGAGCTCACTGAGGGCAGCATAAAGTAGTGACCGACATGCTGATTTCAGCGGTGTGTCATACATGAGTTGAAAGCAAGTGGTCGTCAAGAACTTGAATTATAATCATTGCCTGATGATTGGCGGTTCTCGCCAAAGGGAGAAAACTAAGGAGAACGGTGGGGAAAAATGGGGGATCATGAATAACCATGACTCTTTTCAAGCAGCCACGACTCTTTTCCAGGCACAGGGTGCGAAGAATGTGATGCTGTTTCTTGGCAAACTTTAGCTGAAATCAGCACGTCCGTCACTACTTTTTGCTAAAGGGTTCCCTTTAGAAAGAAAAAGCAAGCTGAAACCCCTCTTTAAATGCTACGGTATAACTAATGGGCACTGTACTCTGCGTCCTTTTCCTTACAAGCTGCAGCACAGCAGGGATAGGAGATCAACTTCTTTCAATTGCAGTTTGCATTTTGACACCCATTGTAGAGATATTTATAATCTGATGGATAACTACACCCTCTTTACAATGGAGTCAGGTATGTGGTATTACTAGTCCTGTATAAACATGAAAGGCTGTCTATACGGTCATCACTAGCTGTATTACTTTTTTATCTTGTGTGTGGTATCCCATTCACACATGTATACTCTGACTCCGGACCCATTCAATTTAGAACCATCAAAAGAGCATATCTTAAAAGGTCTAAGGCTGGGTTCACACCTGAGCGTTTTACAGCACGTTCCTACGCGCTGTAAAACGCTCAACAGGCAAAAACCAATGTTTCCCTATGGGCATGGTTCTCACCTGAGCGTTTTACAGCGCGTACGAACGCGCTGTAAAATGCCCTATGCCTCAAGAAGTACAGGAGCTTCTTTGGGGCGTATTGTCGCGCGTTCCCGCCCATAGACTTCACCGGGAACACGCCTAAATGGGCGTTCGCTTGTTTCCACCCATTAAAAACGCCCGATACAAACGCCTGAAAAAAGTGCATATCGAATACGCTCAGGTCTGAACCCAGCCTAATTAGTGGGAAACAAATTGCCCCGGGGGCATCGGATAGATGGGGAAGGGAAATGTCATAAAACAATAAAAGAAGCATTACTTACTGCTTGATCCACACTGTTCCAGTGCCTCTTCTCTGGTCCACCCTGCCGGCCCCTATACCTACGTGGCCACTGCAGTATTCAGCAAGTGCTGAGGCCAATGATTGGCTGCAGTAGTCACGTATGTATATGGGCACAGCACCGCTGCAGCCAAGTAAATGGAGAGGCAACGTTGGATCGGTGTGGTGAATGAACAGCTAAGTAATGCTGCTTTTATTTTTTTAGCACTTTTCATCCTACTTGAGCATTTTTTTTGTCCAACTAAGACAACCCTTTTAAAGGGGTATTCCGATTTCGCAATTTTCAGCATTGATTGATAGAAAACAACATATACTATCACTTACTAATAGTGATTGCTTATCTGTAGTGCTCCGTTTTCCTGCACTCCAACATGGTTGTGTGACATTTTCCACTGTGTTGGTTCCCTATCCCGATGACATTGCATCTACATCTGAGGCATGGCAAGCCTTGTAAGGCTCTGCCCTGTATACATAACGTCCTCCGTCACCTTGCCTCTCAGGGCAGTGTTCTGCTCATGCTCAGGACCCTGCCCTGTAGATGGGATGTCAGCCATGATGCTGTGTCTTAGGCTGGTTTCACACGGGCGTTGCGGATTGGGGCCGGATGCGTTCAGAGTGCGTTCAGTGAAACTCGCACTATTTTGCAAGCAAGTTCAGTCAGTTTTGTCTGCGGTTGCGTTTAGTTCAGTTTTTTCCGCGCGGGTGCAATGCGTTTTAATGCGTTTTTTAACGCGCGTGATAAAAAACTGAATGTTTACAAACAACATCTCTTAGCAACCATCAGTGAAAAATGCATCGCACCCGCACTTGCTTGCGGATGCAATGCGTTTTTCACGCAGCCCCATTCACTTCTATGGAGCCAGGGCTGCGTGAAAAACGCAGAATATAGAACATGCTGCGATTTTTACACAACGCAGAACTGATGCGTGAAAAACAACGCTCATGTACACAGACCCATTGAAATTAATGGGTCAGGATTCAGTGCGGGTGCTATGCGTTCACATCACGCATTGCACCCGCGTGGAAAACTCGCTCGTGTGAAAGGGACTTTAAGATGGGGTATTTCCAGCAGGGCTTCAAGCAGGCTTTGACCCAGGGCTGCCATCAGAAATTTCAGGGCCCCATACAGGCAAACCTTGTGCCCCGCATTTTTATTCATACTGTTTACCAATCACTATAAATAATATATTCACTATATTGTATGGGTTGTTATGATTACAGGGATACCAAATACTGTTTTGTGATATTTAATTAAGTGGGTGAGGCAGCTGTTTACTGTACAGATGGTCTGGGGTTCATATCTCACTGAAACCTGTAAAATAATCCTTATAGTAAAAGTTATGGCAGAAAAACAGAATTTTTACTTTCCAGCTTTTTTTCTTTTATGATAAAAGTTAAAAATTTTTGCAAGGTTATTGTTAAAAAAAATATAAAATAATAACGAAGCAAAAACCATTAAAGTTTTTGTAATATCCTTAGTATGAAATATCCCAAAACAGTATTTGGTATCCCTGTAATCATAGCGAGCTGTACGATATAGTTAACATATTAATTATCATGATCGGTAGATGGCACATTTGTTCCCTTTCGTTTCAGTAATATATTATTAAGAAAATAGCTTTTTTTAACACAGAAAATCCAGCCCTTCCAACAGAGCATGTCTGTAGTGTAATGGCAACTCTTCTGCCTGACATACAGAGAAGGTCTGGAGTTCAAATTCTGATGAAGACCTGTTAAATCATTTAAAAGTCTATATGCTGGAAGAGGGCCCAACCCACATCCAACAAAGCTACATTAATATTCATCGAAGTGAATACAAATGAGGCTGTCGGCCTGTTTTGATCTATAATGTTCCAGCTGGGAGGGGAAGGAGAGGCAGAGACCTAATGCTACAGATACTTCCTTTGAGACTTGTGCTGGGATGTAAACACAGGGTGTGTGTCACAGATCCCAATTCTGCTGGATGAGTCAAAATGCACTGATATGACTTATAATGCAGTGAGGTTGACTGCTGATGTTATTTACTTTTTTGTGTAACTGGAAACCCCTTTTAAGGCCTCTTTCACACGGGCGTGTGCGCCCCGCAAAATGCACGAGCACAGTCTGTGGGGCAGCCGCAGCGGATCGCGGACCCATTCACTTTAATGGGTCCGCGATCCGGCCGTTCTGCAAAAAGATAGGACATGTTCTATCTTTTTGCGGAACGGAAGTACGGGACGAAACCCCACGGAAGCACTCCGTAGTGCTTCCGTAGGGTTCCGTCCCGTGCTTCTATTCCGCATCTCCGGATTTGCGGACCCATTGAAGCGAATGGGTCCGCATCCGTGATGCGGAATGCCCACAGAACGGCACCCGTGTATTGCGGATCCGCAAATGTGGTCCGTAATACGGCAACGGGGCGCACACGCCCGTGTGAAAGAGGCCTAAGACAGAGTGCAAAAATTATATCTAGTTTTTCCAAAGAGTGTATGACTAATGAATCAACAGAGGAAAGCTCACCATGAAATATGACATTTTCCAGAAGGCTAGTGATAGAATACTCACTTTGTTGTGCTACTTCTGCTGCTGCTTGGCAAATAAGATTCGGGGGTCAAAGGCTCTACTGTGGCAGGAAGAGTCCAGAGCTGAGTTTGAGGGATTACCTATGATATAACAACTGGATGATAACATTTGTTTCAAAATGTGCGCAAAGTACTTAATATCATCACCAGAGCTAAGAGTGGCCATACAAATAGCAACTGCACGATACAACGGTGAAGGACTGTTGTAGTATACTTGTATGGTAAGGCCTCATGCACACAACCGTATGTATTTTGCGGTCCGCAAAAAAAGGATCTGCAAAAAATATGGATAACATCCATATGCATTCTGTTTTTTGCGGAACGGAACAGCTGGCCCCTAATAGAACAGTCCTATCCTTGTCCGTAATGCGGACAATAATAGGACATGTTCTATTTTTTTGTGGAACGGACATACAGAAACTGAATGCACATGGAGTAACTTCCATTTTTTGGGGGGCGGACCAATTGAAATGAATGTTTCCGCGTATGATCCGCAAAAAAAAAAAATAAACGGAATGGACATGGAAAGAAAATACGTTCATATGCATGTGCCCTAAGACTGATTACAGCAAATAATTGATGCTGGTTTGGGCAACTGTTACAAGAATGAGTAACTGAATGACCTAACAAAACAAACAAGAAATGTGCATAATGAAATGACAAATGTGTGACTTATGGTTCCATTCCATAATTTGGCTGTTTATGATGCGGTTATACACTGCGTGCAGAATTATTAGGCAAATGAGTATTTTGACCACATCATCCTCTTTATGCATGTTGTCTTACTCCAAGCTGTATAGGCTCGAAAGCCTACTACCAATTAAGCATATTAGGTGATGTGCATCTCTGTAATGAGAAGGGGTGTGGTCTAATGACATCAACACCCTATATCAGGTGTGCATAATTATTAGGCAACTTCCTTTCCTTTGGCAAAATGGGTCAAAAGAAGGACTTGACAGGCTCAGAAAAGTCAAAAATAGTGAGATATCTTGCAGAGGGATGCAGCACTCTTAAAATTGCAAAGCTTCTGAAGCGTGATCATCGAACAATCAAGCGTTTCATTCAAAATAGTCAACAGGGTCGCAAGAAGCGTGTGGAAAAACCAAGGAGCAAAATAACTGCCCATGAACTGAGAAAAGTCAAGCGTGCAGCTGCCAAGATGCCACTTGCCACCAGTTTGGCCATATTTCAGAGCTGCAACATCACTGGAGTGCCCAAAAGCACAAGGTGTGCAATACTCAGAGACATGGCCAAGGTAAGAAAGACTGAAAGACGACCACCACTGAACAAGACACACAAGCTGGGCCAAGAAATATCTCAAGACTGATTTTTCTAACGTTTTATGGACTGATGAAATGAGAGTGAGTCTTGATGGGCCAGATGGATGGGCCCGTGGCTGGATTGGTAAAGGGCAGAGAGCTCCAGTCCGACTCAGACGCCAGCAAGGTGGAGGTGGAGTACTGGTTTGGGCTGGTATCATCAAAGATGAGCTTGTGGGGCCTTTTCGGGTTGAGGATGGAGTCAAGCTCAACTCCCAGTCCTACTGCCAGTTTCTGGAAGACACCTTCTTCAAGCAGTGGTACAGGAAGAAGTCTGCATCCTTTAAGAAAATCATGATTTTCATGCAGGACAATGCTCCATCACACGCGTCCAAGTACTCCACAGCGTGGCTGGCAAGAAAGGGTATAAAAGAAGAAAATCTAATGACATGGCCTCCTTGTTCACCTGATCTGAACCCCATTGAGAACCTGTGGTCCATCATCAAATGTGAGATTTACAAGGAGGGAAAACAGTACACCTCTCTGAACAGTGTCTGGGAGGCTGTGGTTGCTGCTGCACGCAATGTTGATGGTGAACAGATCAAAACACTGACAGAATCCATGGATGGCAGGCTTTTGAGTGTCCATGCAAAGAAAGGTGGCTATATTGGTCACTGATTTGTTTTTGTTTTGTTTTTGAATGTCAGAAATGTATATTTGTGAATGTTGAGATGTTATATTGGTTTCACTGGTAAAAATAAATAATTGAAATGGGTATATATTTGTTTTTTGTTAAGTTGCCTAATAATTATGCACAGTAATAGTCACCTGCACACACAGATATCCCCCTAAAATAGCTAAAACTAAAAACAAACTAAAAACTACTTCCAAAAATATTCAGCTTTGATATTAATGAGTTTTTTGGGTTCATTGAGAACATGGTTGTTGTTCAATAATAAAATTAATCCTCAAAAATACAACTTGCCTAATAATTCTGCACTCCCTGTATTATTGTAATATTATCTTTAACCCCTTACCTCCGGTGGTTTTTTCGTTTTATATTTTTCACTCACAGGGCCATAACTTTTTTATCATTCCGTTCACATAGCCGTATTATGGCTTGTTTTTTTGGAGAACAAATTGTAAGAAATGGCACCATTTAATATTGCATACAATTTAGCGGAAACAAAAAAGCAATTCCGCCACAATTTTATGGGTTTTGTTTTTATGGCATTCCCTATGCGGTAAAACTGACCTGTTAGGTCTCTATCACACGAGCGGATGCCGTGCGTGGAATCTGCTGCGTGAAAGACAGCCAAGCCCCGCTCCGGACAGCAGAGACATATTAACATGATTGATAATACTCAGTGTCCCTCTGTGACCTTTTTACTACAAAACCACGGTGACAACTTTATCTCACTGTGATTTTGTAGTAAAAAGATCAGAGAGGCACGAAGCATTATCAATCGTGTTACTGCTCCGTGTCTCTGCTGTCCGGAGCGGGGCTTGGCACTCTTTCACGCAGCGGATTCCATGCACGGCATCCGCTCGTGTGAAAGAGCCCTTACCTTCATTCTCATATCAGTACGATTACGGCAATACCACATTTGTATAGTTTTTCTTCCGTTTTAATGCCTCATTCACACGTCAGTGTTTTGGTCAGTGATTCCCATCAGTGATTGTGAGCCAAAACCAGGTGCGACTCTAAACATAGAACAGGAGCAGATCTTTCCCTTATAACTTTACACGACCATGCCGTGTTTTGCGGTCTGAAAATTGTGGATCCGCAAAACACGGATGCCGCCCGTGTGCCTTCCACAATTTGTGGAACAGAACGGACGGCCCTTTATAGAAATGCCTCATAATTTTTGCAGGGCCACGGAACGGAGCAACGGATGCGGACAGTGAATGAAGTGAATGGGTCTGCACCAGAGCCGCAAAAAATGCAGATCAGATGCGGAGCCAAACCACGGTCATGTGAATGACCCCAATGTCAGTATAGCCTACACACTGGTTTTGGCTCACAATCACTGATGGAAATCACTAACTAATGGCTCATGCACACAAACGCATTTTCTTTCCGTGTCCATTTAATTTTTTTTGCGGACTGTATGCAGAACCATTCATTTCAATGGGTCCACAAAAAAAACAGAAGTTACTCCGTGTGCATTTCGTTTCCGGATGTGCTTTCCGCAAAAAAATAGAGCATGTCCTATTATTGTCAGTATTATTGTCAGCATGGACTGCCTGAGGATGCGCCAAATTTATGACGAGGTAACTAAGTTCAAGAAATATCAAAGAAAGACCCTTAAAATCACAGTTTTATTAGAATCATTTAAAAAAGGACCTGGCCTTGCAGGTCCCAATGGATGGCTATCACGGCCCTGATCAGTAGGTAAGTACACAATTAAGAAAATACCAAAAATAGAGAATGAGAAAACAATGGCTATGGATAGTGTAGAAAAAATGGAGGGGGGGGGGGGGGGGTCTCTCTCCGGTGGGATGATTTTCCCTATAGAAACCCTATTATTCCCTTAGCCCGGAGAAAACCCCTGATGGTGGAGCCTCTCCGTCCTCGTACCTATCCTATTTCACCCTAGTAATTGAGGTTTTCCCTTTTACCCCGACGTGTTTCCCCCAACTCGGGTTCCTCAGCGGGTCCGTATGGGAAGGATAGAAGGGCCAAAGATTCAATACAGAACTGATAAATCCTGATAGACTACATAAAGAGACTGGCTATATTGATATCCACTAAGGGAGCTCAAGATATATCGCATGTGGTTCCAGGCGATCCGGATAAAACAACTCCACCTAGGACACAAAGATTAAACTATATCACAAAAGACACAACAAATGTGCTGTAGCGACAATTTGTTGTGCCACAGACCATTACTCACAGGTGTAAGCAGGGCTGGCGCCACCCATAAGCAGAGTAGGCAACCGCGTAGAGCGCACTCTGCCTGGGGCAAGGAATTTACCCTCACAGCCATGAAAGCTGTATTACCAGTTCCTTAAAAAAAAAAATATATATATATAAGACTTCTACTGTAGGTAACTTTGATACCTAGTGTACATCCATACACATGTCAGCTGCCCCAACACACCCAGCTCTGCTATATCCATACACAGTGTACTGGGGCAGCTGTCATGTGTATGGATGTACATTAAAGGGATTCTGTCACCAGGTTTCACCCCTGTCAGCTAAACATATGCTGATGTTCAGGGCCTCATCAGGATTCCTAATGTGGGCTTCTAAATGTGATCCGTAGCCTTATTTTGCTAAAAAACAGGTTTTACTAACCTGTCACTCAAAGAAATAAGGTGCCCAAGGGGATGTCAAGGGATGCAAGGTGCCGGCCGCACCCACCGCCGTCCATGCCCAGCGCCGCCTTTCCAGACTTCTGCACCGCCTCCTAATCCTCTGTGCCGCCTCTCGCTCTCCCTCTCCATCCCCCCTCCTCCTGCTGTAAGATCTCGCGCATGCGCACAGGGCTCTGCCTGATGCGCCCGTGCGGACTTCTCGATTTGGCTTATTAAAGCGAAGTGCGCATGCGCCGGCACTTCGCTCAACCCAGGTATGACCTGCACTCTGGTGCCAGCCTCTCAGAGCCCTGTGCGCACGCGCGATATCTTACAGCAGGAGGGGGGACGGAGGGAGAGAGAGCGAGAGGCGGCACAGAGGATTAGGAGGCGGTGCAGAAGTCTGGAAAGGCGGCGCTGGGCACGAACGGCGGTGTGGGTTCGGCCGGTACCTTGCATCCCTTGACATCCCCTTGGGCACCTTATTTCGTTGAGTGACAGGTTAGTAAAACCTGTTTTTTAGCAAAATAAGGCTACGAATCACATTTAGATGCCCACATTAGGAATCCTGATGAGGTCCTGAACATCAGCATATGTTTAGCTGACAGGGGTGAAACCTGGTGACAGAATCCCTTTAAGTATCAAAGTTACCTACAGTAGAAGTCTTATATTTTATTTTTATTTAAGCAACTGGTAATACAGCTTTCATGGCTGTGAGGGTAAATGCCTTGCCTCTGATGTGTAAAGGTCGTGAGTTCAAATCCCAGGAGAAACTTTTCTGAACGTGTTTTTTTTGTTTTGTTTTTTTTAAATACCGGACTGCTACTTAACTTTTTTTTTTAAGTAACTGGCTACACTGCTTGCATACCTGTGTGGTTAAATGCCTTGCTTCTGATGTGAAAGGTTGTGAGTTCGAGTCCCAGGAGAAACTTTTCTGAAAGTGTTTTTTTTTTTTTTTTTAAATACCGGACTGTTACTTTACTGCCACGGGGGAGGGGGGGGCTATTGGCGCCATGATACTGGCACATGGAGGGGGAAGGAGAGAGGCACTTGATACTGGCACATTAGGGGGCAGGGGGAGAGGATGGCACTAGGATATTAGCACATGGGGGGGGGGCAAGAAATGGACATGAATCATGAGGGGCAGAAATGTGAAATGATGGGGAGGGGGCAAGAAATGGACATGAATCATGAGGGGCAGAAATGTGAAATGATGGGGGGGGGGGGGGGGGGGGGCAAAATGTACATTTTCTTCTGTTGACAAAAATCCTTGCACCGGCCCTGACTTCGGGTGGGCAATCCCGCGAGACCAGTGACCTCCAGAGGTGGGTCTCGCGGGATCACGCGCCAAAGACACATGATCTTGGCAAGAGCCAAGGCAATGTGGACCTGGAGCACAGTGAGGAGCAGAACCTGGTGAGCACCCCTAGCAACCGCACTCTGACAACCTGCACTAGGGTGTCAGAGGCTGCAGGACAGTGACTGGCAGCAGGGTGGCACACACTTGTGTACAGGGGTCAGGGCACACCTGCTGCTTGAATAGGGGCCATAGATTCTGACTGGCACAGGGTGCCCAGCAGTGGCACATGGAGCCTAATAGGTGGCACAGACTGTCTAAAGGGCTATGAATGGTACAGGGTGCAGGACAGTGCCAGACTGGCAGAGGGCACAAGGCAGCATACTGTTTTATGTTGCCCTGGCAGCACAGGATTTCAGACAGCGGCTGAATGGCGCCTGGCAGTGAATAGGTGGCACTGCTCGTGTTTGGTGTGCCAACCTGCTGAACAGCGCAGAGTGATTGGCATCACTGGGATGGTACTAGGTGGCAGACAATGGCTGGATATTATATATACATGACCATAGTCAGACTGGCACAGGGTACGCGACCATAGTCAGACTGGCACAGGGTACACGACCATAGTTAAATATTGCATGCAATAGGTGGCTGAAAAAGGGGCGGAAGGCGGAAAAAGGGGCGTGGCCAATGGGCGGAGTCAAGGGGCGGCAAAATTAGCTTTTGCCTAGGGTGGCAAAAATCCTTGCACCAGCCCTGGGTGTAGGTCCCCAATGTTTGGCCAGGTCTCTGAGGGTGCGTGATGCTGCAGAGACATAAGATATCCGAGGCTGGATTTAAATAGCGGGACATTGTGAGCCTTCTTTTTTGTCTGAGAAAGGATAGCTATGTCTAGTGCCTCGGTGTCTCTAGTATTACATTTATGGAAGATAAAATATTCCTCCTTTACACACCCTTTAATACCCAACTAACCTACTGCGGATCCACCCTTGATATATATGGATCCCGAAAAGACAATAGATCTACGTGGCAGGATAAATGCCACTATAGTCATTTTGGATGCTTCTCGCATCACTGGCAAGTTCAGGACTGAAGACTGAAGCAATTCGAGAGAAAAAGGAAAAAGGAGGAAACGATAAACATAAAAAAGTTCAAAATTAAATCTTTCATCTAAATAAAACAACTGAAGGTCAGTCTCTCATTTAGCCCAATCGGGGATTGTGATCTAAATCTATGAATCCATTCGGATTCCTTCTGAAGGATTTTCTTATCCCAATCCCCTTTTCTTGGCGATGGAAGAATTATTTCCAAGACCGAGAATCTGAGGACCCGAGGATCACCTGCATGTTTCTTAATTACATGGTTGGCTACAGGTGTGATGTTCTTTTTATAGATGTCATTAATGTGTTCTAACACCCTTCTTCTCAATTCCCTAATTGTCTTCCCGATGTAGTATTTAGGGCATGGGCATTGACAGATCTAGACAACACCTCTACTCTTACAGTTTACAAATTCACCTATTGAGAAAGTCTGATTCGTCAGACGGCAGAGTGTTGAGGGAAGTGTTAGATTTAAATATATATGTATATATATTGGCCCTTTTATATGGGCCTGTCCAGGTGGGATGGATATATACATAGAGATGTATGTATAACCCCTTGGCAGCATGCATCTCTAAGTGTATAATATATTTTATATGGGTGGGCTTATTGGTGTGTATGTGTGTATATATATATATATATATATATATATATATATATATATATTTATTTATTTATGGATGTACCCCAAACATCTATGAATATATATATGTATGTCTATGTATATATTCTCCCAGGCTGTGAGCTCTGCGCTGCGATTGGCCAGCGCTACAGCCTAGTAGAAGGAGACGCCCGCAGAACAAGGGCAGACTCCGCCTACTATAACCAAGTCTCCGAACATACCGGAGGACATAACGGGAGAACGGAGCGGCGCCCAGGGATAATAGTAAGTGCAGTGAGATCCCTGGGCGCCGCTGTATATGTCAGCATACTTAGTTCACAATGTCAGGATCGGTGAAAGGTCCTCTTTAATTATTGAGATTGCATAAAGATCAATAATTAATATTCCCTTTAACACAGAGCATATAATTGTGTTTGATATGGAGATGAACTCACATGCTTTACATGCCCCGCAACGAAACATGTCTAAAGGTCTGTCCTTCCTCTGGTGGTCTTTCTGGAGTGAGAAGATCCGAAAGTAGCGCCTGCGTTCCACGGGCCTGGAAATAGTTGGCGTCATGGAGTGTTGCGTTCCACCCGCCGGAAATGTCCCGGCAGGCGGAAGGCTCACGATGTCCCGCTATTTAAATCCTTGTATACAGTAACTGGCGTGTATACAGTACCTGGTAAGGGTACTGGGAGGATGATAGAGGAGACACCCACTATTTGTATCTGCTCATTCATTATGGAAATGTACAGTCGTGGCCAAAAGTTTTGAGAATTACATAAATATTGGAAATTGGAAAAGTTGCTGCTTAAGTTTTTATAATAGCAATTTGCATATACTCCAGAATGTTATGAAGAGTGATCAGATGAATTGCATAGTCCTTCTTTGCCATGAAAATTAACTTAATCCCAAAAAAAACTTTCCACTGCATTTCATTGCTGTCATTAAAGGACCTGCTGAGATCATTTCAGTAATTGTCTTGTTAACTCAGGTGAGAATGTTGACAAGCACAAGGCTGGAGATCATTATGTCAGGCTGATTGGGTTAAAATGGCAGACTTGACATGTTAAAAGGAGGGTGATGCTTGAAATCATTGTTCTTCCATTGTTAACCATGGTGACCTGCAAAGAAACGCGTGCAGCCATAATTGCGTTGCATAAAAATGGCTTCACAGGCAAGGATATTCTGGCTACTAAGATTGCACCTCAATCAACAATTTATAGGATCATCAAGAACTTCAAGGAAAGAGGTTCAATTCTTGTTAAGAAGGCTTCAGGGCGTCCAAGAAAGTCCAGCATGCGCCAGGATCGTCTCCTAAAGAGGATTCAGCTGCGGGATCAGAGTGCCACCAGTGCAAAGCTTGCTCAGGAATGGCAGCAGGCAGGTGTGAGCGCATCTGCTCGAACAGTGAGGCAAAGACTTTGGGAAGATGGCCTGGTGTCAAGAAGGGCAACAAAGAAGCCAATTCTCCCCAAATAAAAGATCAGGGAGAGATTGATCTTCTGCAGAAAATATGGTGAATGGACTGCTGAGGACTGGGGCAAAGTCATATTCTCCGATGAAGCCACTTTCCGATTGTTTGGGGCATCTGGAAAAAGGCTTGTCCGGAGAAGAAAAGGTGAGCGCTACCATCAGTCCTGTGTCATGCCAACAGTAAAGCATCCGGAGAACATTCATGTGTGGGGTTGCTTCTCATCCAAGGGAGTGGGCTCACTCACAATTTTGCCCAAAAACACAGCCATGAATAAAGAATGGTACCAAAACACCCTCCAACGGCAACTTCTTCCAACAATCCAACAACAGTTTGGTGAAGAACAATGCATTTTCCAGCACGATGGCGCACCGTGCCATAAGGCAAAAGTGATAACTAAGTGGCTCGGGGACCAAAACGTTGACATTTTGGGTCCATGGCCTGGAAACTCCCCAGATCTTAATCCCATTGAGAACTTGTAGTCAATCCTCAAGAGGCGGGTGGACAAACAAAAACCCACTAATTCTGACAAACTCCAAGAAGTGATTATGAAAGAATGGGTTGCTATCAGTCAGGAATTGGCCCAGAAGTTGATTGAGAGCATGCCCAGTCGAATTGCAGAGGTCCTGAAAAAGAAGGGCCAACAACACTGCAAATACTGACTCTTTGCATAAATGTCATGTAATTGTCGATAAAAGCCTTTGAAACGTATGAAGTGCGTGTAATTATATTTCACTACATCACAGAAACAACTGAAACAAAGATCTAAAAGCAGTTTAGCAGCAAACTTTGTGAAAACTAATATTTGTGTCATTCTCAAAACTTTTGTCCACGACTGTAGTGAGGGAGATGGGTGATACTTGTGACACATTGTGAACTGAAGCTGTTTGATGGGCTGGGCTTGGGAGTGGCAAGGCGCCCCAATGCCCAGGCCCCTCCAGGTCTTAGTCACACACCCGTATATCTCGTGAGGTATCAGTAGCAGTTTCTGCGCCTGCGCCTTCTCTCCACATACCCGATAGAGCTCCGTCCCATGGATCCGGAAGCAGCGTCTTTGTTCCATGGACCCATAGCGCTGCGTCCCATAGATCCGTAAGTAGCGCCTTTGTTCCATGGACCCGGAAATAGTTGGCGTCTTGGAGTGATGCGTTCCATCCGCCAGAAATGTTCATTCTGGCGGGCGGAAGGCTCACAATGTCCCGCTATTTAAATCCAGCCTCGGATATCTTACGAGGATGGACCGGCTCCACCATCAGGGGTTGTCTCTAGGCTAAGGGAATAATAGGGTTTCTATAGGGAAAATCATCCCACTGGAGAGAGCCCCCCCCCTCCATTTTCTTCTACACTATCCATAGCCATTGTTTTCGCATTCTCTATTTTTTGTATTTTCTTAATTGTGTACTTACCTACTGATCAGGGCTGTGACAGCCATCCATTGTGACCTGCAAGGTCAGGTCCTATTTTAAATGATTCTAATAAAACTGTTATTTTAAGGGTCTTTCTTTGATATTTCTTGAACTTAGTTAGGCTACTTTCACACTGGCGTTTTGGCTTTCCGTTTCTGAGATCCGTTCAGCGCTCTCACAACCGGTCCAAAACGGATCAGTTTTGACCTAATGCATTCTGAATGGTTAAGGATCCGCTCAGAATGCATCAGTTTGCCTCCGTTCAGTCTCCATTCCGCTTTGGAGGCAGACACCAAAACGCTGCTTGCAGCGTTTTAGTGTCTGTCTGACGAAACTGAGCCAAACGTCCTGGCACACAATGTAAGTCAATGGGGACGGATCCGTTTTCTCTGACATAATCTGGCACAATAGAAAACTGATCCGTCCCCCATTGACTTTCAATGGTGTTCAAGACGGATCCATCTTGGCTATGTTACAGATAATACAAATGGATCTGTTCTGAACAGATGCAGACGGTTGTATTATCATAACGGATCCGCACAAAACGCGAGTCTGAAAGTAGCCTTACTTTGTAGATAAATTGGACCCATTGATATCTTTTTGTATATCTGTACATGTGGATGAATACATTTCTGACGAGACCTGCGCCTCATTATAAATTGGGTGCATCCTCCAGCAGAAAGTGCCAGTCTTGATAAATCTCCCCCTATGTTCCTATGGAGCCCTGACACAGACCTATCTGTGGCGGCCTGGGATCATTCAGGACTGAGACTACTGCACACACTATCCGGCTCCCTCAATCCCCACTAGGGGGAGACATTGCACTCCCGTTTTTTTTTTAGCATCCAGATGCCGAGGTCACATTTGACCATGGCATCTGGATGGTTAAATGTGTGCAATAGACGTTATCGTCGACTGCGTACATTAGCCCTGGGTGTCTGTGCGAGCGCAGCAGGCGCCATCTTTAGAAACCCGCCCAGCATCGTACATGTACGGCTCTGACCGATAAGGGGTTAAAAAGTGTACTGAGAACTTTGAAAAAAAACTTTTGATATATTATGGTGACATATCAAAGGTTTTAATCGGTGGAGGTCTGAGTGCTGAGACCACTACCGATAACTAGGAGGGGGAGAAGGAAGCGCTCATATAGTGCGCTCTCTCTCCTCGCTATAGTAGAGTCAATCAAGATAGGCCCACAGACTTTCTATTGAGCCTGTCTCCTGCAGCAAGGAGAAAGAAAGTGCTATGTGAGCGATTGGTGGGGATCTCAGCACTCGGACCCCCACTGATCAAAACCTTTAATACGTCACCATGACATATCAAAAGTTTTTCCAAAGTTCAGCTAATTATGTACCATATAGTATATTCCATGTCATCATTCAATTAGGCTCTCAAGACCCCTTTACACTGCTCAACTCAGCAGAAAGATTGTAGGAGAGGAAGCGTTCCTACACAGAGGAAGGCATTTTAGCCGAAACGCGCGTCGGGGTACGTGGCTCTCCTGAGGCGGACACTACTGGTTTATGGGTATGTTATTCCATGGTGTGAGGCTTTTGTAAAAGTGGTTGGTGCCTGCATATGCTATATGTTTTTAGTACACCTGGCCATTTGCTATATGTGATAGAGGGATTATTTGTTGCATTTACTTGTTGCAATCCCTTTTTTATAGAGTTTGTGTTCACTAACAGTGGACACGGCCATTTAAGTGACCAATTTATATGTATGTATATATCTCTGCTTACGGCCCAATTCTAGGGTATTGATGGTTATTTCCTTCATGTTTACAGAGCTATGCACTTGCACTTTGATACGACTTGGATATTTGTGTGATTTTTGTATACATCAGTGTACCTAGTGTGTATTTCAGCCAATTGTGGTTGTTTTTTTATCGTCCTCCACCTACTGGTCTAATGTGTTATGTCCCCTCAGGTGTAGTCCACTTTTTTATCCGATGTATCACATCTAATATTTTATGACAATTATTCAATAAAGTATATCTATATTTTGCTACAAAAACCCGTTTAGTCTCAGTTTATCTTTGGTTCGTGTATGTTGATGTACACTGAGTGGGTACGTTATTTTAGAGTACTCTTTTCACATAGGATCATTATATGAGATATGGTTTAATTTTCCCCTATACACAACCCAGTTTATGGCTAGTTAAAAAATAGGGTTGTTTCGATACCAAAATTTTGATTCAGTTTCGATACCATAAAAAAGTATTGCGATACTTGATACCATTCGATACCACGCGAAAAAAATAAAACACCAAAAAAGCTGCGTGCATTCCACATTTTATCGAGCGTCCAGCCCATAATTGAACAGTCCTATCCTATTTTGGAAGGGGGGGGGGGGATGGGCAAGGTGACTAAAAAAATTCAAATCGTGCGGTTTTTATTTATTTATTTTTTATGTTATGGCGTTCACCGCATAGGAGTTTTTTTATATTTTAATAGTTTGGACTTTTTAGATGTGGCGATATGTAATACAAACGGAAAATGCAAATGTGATCGCACACTGCATCCAGCACTCTGCCCTCCATGCTGGATGAGACATTGGTTTATATTTTGGCCAAAGCATAGTAAGCCACTCACCGCGTCAAGGTCGTCTCAATTGAGTGGTCCCTAACTTTCCGTTTGTATATGTATTTCGCCATAGTGATCTGCACCTGCAGGCAGGTTGTGCTGACTCAACCCCCCACTTTTTTTCTTTGTAGCATATATTGGAGGCGTGGCGATCTCCTTTGAGTCAAGCACACCTGACCAGTCAATCTGTCCTGGAGGCTGGTTTTAAAGTCAGTATAAAACTGAGTCTGCTTGTATAGAACCTACCATTAGCCATCTGGCTCCAGGAGAAGTATATGGTGGGTTCAGCATGCATGTTGGTACTTGCATCCCTGGATCCGATGAAAGCTGTAATGGCACCGGACGGGGTTACAAGCAAAGTGTACTTGGCTTGCATGCTGACCTGCATTCCCTGGATTTTATGTGGCTGTCATGGCCCATGAACAGGTAGGAACAAGAGTTAGGGACCACTCAATTGAGACGACCTTGACGCGGTGAGTGGCTTACTATGCTTTGGCCAAAATATAAACCAATGTCTCATCCAGCATGGAGGGCAGAGTGCTGGATGCAGTGTGCGATCACATTTGCATTTTCCGTTTGTATATGTATTTCGCCATAGTGATCTGCACCTGCAGGCAGGTTGTGCTGACTCAACCCCCCACTTTGATATGTAATACAAACCGGATTCCAAAAAAGTTGGGACACTAAACAAATTGTGAATAAAAACTGAATGCAATGATGTGGAGATGGCAAATGTCAATATTTTATTTGTAATAGAACGTAGATGACAGATCAAACGTTTAATCCGAGTAAATGTATCATTTTAAAGGAAAAATACGTTGATTCCAATTTTCACGGTGTCAACAAATCCCCAAAAAGTTGGGACAAGTAGCAATAAGAGGCTGGAAAAAGTAAATTTGAGCATAACGAAGAGCTGGAAGACCAATTAACACTAATTAGGTCAATTGGTAACATGATTGGGTATAAAAAGAGCTTCTCAGAGTGGCAGTGTCTCTCAGAAGCCAAGATGGGTAGAGGATCACCAATTCCCACAATGTTGCGCAGAAAGATAGTGGAGCAATATCAGAAAGGTGTTACCCAGCGAAAAATTGCTAAGACTTTGCATCTATCATCATCAACTGTGCATAACATCATCCGAAGATTCAGAGAATCTGGAACAATCTCTGTGCGTAAGGGTCAAGGCCGTAAAACCATACTGGATGCCCGTGATCTCCTGGCCCTTAAACGACACTGCACCACAAACAGGAATGCTACTGTAAAGGAACTCACAGAATGGGCTCAGGAATACTTCCAGAAACCATTGTCAGTGAACACAATCCACCGTGCCATCCGCCGTTGCCAGCTGAAACTCTACAGTGCAAAGAAGAAGCCATTTCTAAGCAAGATCCACAAGCTCAGGCGTTTTCACTGGGCCAGGGATCATTTAAAATGGAGTGTGGCAAAATGGAAGACTGTTCTGTGGTCAGACGAGTCACGATTCAAAGTTCTTTGGAAATCTGGGACGCCATGTCATCCGGACCAAAGAGGACAAGGACAACCCAAGTTGTTATCAACGCTCAGTTCAGAAGCCTGCATCTCTGATGGTATGGGGTTGCATGAGTGCATGTGGCATGGGCAGCTTGCATGTCTGGAAAGGCACCATCAATGCAGAAAAATATATTCAGGTTCTAGAACAACATATGCTCCCATCCAGACGTCATCTCTTTCAGGGAATACCGTGCATTTTTCAACAAGATAATGCCAGACCACATTCTGCATCAATCACAACATCATGGCTGCGTAGGAGAAGGATCCGGGTACTGAAATGGCCAGTCTGCAGTCCAGATCTTTTACCTATAGAGAACATTTGGCGCATCATAAAGAGGAAGGTGCAACAAAGAAGGCCCAAGACGATTGAACAGTTAGAGGCCTGTATTAGACAAGAATGGGAGAGCATTCCTATTTCTAAACTTGAGAAACTGGTCTCCTCGGTCCCCAGACGTCTGTTGAATGTTGTAAGAAGAAGGGGAGATGCCACACAGTGGTGAAAATGGGATTGTGAAATTCTGATTCAACATATTTTTCCCTTAAAATTGAAAATTTTCTCAGTTTAAACTTTTGTTCCGTGATTCTGAATAACATATTAGAAGTTGGCACCTCCACATCATTGCATTCAGTTTTTATTCACGATTTGTATAGTGTCCCAACTTTTTTGGAATCCGGTTTGTATATTTATTTATTGTTTATATATTTTATATGTGAAATTGGGAAAGGGGGCGATTTATACTTAATATTTTGTTTGTTTTTTAAACTTTTTTTATTTTTTTATTTAATAACTATTGCCCTTAGGGGCTAGAACCTGGGATCTTTTAATCCCTTGTCCTATTCACCCTACTAGAGCTCTATCAGGGTGAATAGGACTTCACACTCTCCCTGCTGCCCTGTGCATAATGCACACAGCAGCAAGGAGCCATGGTAACCGATCGGAGCCCCAGGATTACACTGCTGGGGCTCCGATCAGAACTGCCACTGTACCACCAATGAGGAGGGGAGGGGATCCTGTGGCCACTGCCACCAATGATTTTAATACTGGGGGGGGGGCACTGCGCCACCAATGACTTTAATACTGGGGGGGTGCACGGCGCCACCAATGATAATTAACCTTTACTACAGATACAGGAGGTGGGTATCGCCGGGACCCGCCTCCTGTATTTGTATTAAAGGTTAATTATCATTGGTGGCACAGTGGCCAGGCACCTGCTATGCTGGCTGCTTGACTCTGGGGAGGACACTCAGGAGGAGGAGGCTGCTGCCGTTCGCAGCGCTCACTAGCTCAGACGGCGCAGCAGTGTATTCCCTCCCCCATCCCCCCTCCTGCTTTAATTAATAGCGGCACATTCATTGGTGGCAGTGGTGTGGGCAGCTTCAGAGCCCGCTCACTTCATTGGGCTCAGCGCGGCCGCCTTATAGGAGGGAGGGACTCCCTCCTTCTCCACTGTCTGACCGCACGCCGAGCGCCATAAGAGGAGAGTCTAGTATCGAAAAAATTAACATCTTGATACCGAATCGATACTGGCATAAAAGTATTGATTGGGTATCGAAATTTCGATACCCGAAACAACCCTATTAAAGAATATGTACTGTATTTTTCGGACTACAAGACACACTGGACTATAAGATGCATCCAGGATTTAGGAGGAAAATGTAAAAAAAAAAAAAATCAGATCAGACCTATTTTTCATCAGACCCCCAGATCAGATCCCCAAGCTCCATCAGATCTCAGATCAGACCCTCATCAGATCTCCAGCCTCCATCAGCCTCAGATCAGATCCCCAAGAGCTTCAGATCAGAACCCCATGACTTTCAGATCAAACACCCATAAGCCTCAGTTTAGACCCCCATCATCCTCAGATTGGACCCCCATCAGCTTTAGATCAGAACCCCATCAGACCTCAGATCAGACATTAAAACAAAAAACAAACAAAACAAAAAAAAAAAACTTACCTTGCTTGCTCTGGTTGGCGCTACTAGCGTCAGGTCATAGTGTGCACCGCGTCAGGTCATAGTGTGCACCTACTTGCATTACGTCCTGAAGTTGTACACAGTCAGGCCACAGTGCAGAGCAGGGCCCAGAAGAAGACCAGGGAGGGACAGTACAGCCGCACATCGCTTTCCTCACCGCGCCTCCTGCATACTAATGACCACTTCCATAAAGGAAGTGGTCATTAGCATTCACACTATAAGACGTACTGCTATTTTTCCCCTCACTTTTCTGGGGGGGGGGGGGGGAGTGCGTCTTAAAGTCCGAAAAATATGGTATATATTTTAAGCCATTTTTAATTGCTTCATATTTCGAAAATAAGAAAAAAGAGCAACTTTACTAAGTCAACAATTTTGTGTATTCAACTCCAGGGCCAATAGTGTGAGTCTGCAGTCATGTTACAAAGCTCCCTCCAACTCCTCTTCTTGCTAATATGACCCCTTCGATAAAAGCAACAATGCATTTTTTTAGATTTTAAATGCAATAGAGCAATAAAAAAGAAAAAAAGTCACCTTTGATTAAACTCACACAAAATGTAAGATGAGTTTGGATTGTATGTTTTGTAGTTAGACATGTTAATCCCTTTCTTGTTCATCCTTGTCTCTGCACTCACCTTCAGCGCCCCTAGTTTGCTTTTCTCCCCTAGTTTATGCAGGCTGACTCGTAGTTTTGAATTCTCCTCCTCCAGAATGCTTATTCGGATACTGTTGGCTTGAAGCTGTTTTTCCATATCTTCGGTAATATCCCCGGAGCCTATGAGGTGCGACAACATCGTTTGTATTTATTGTGCAATGGAAGCAGAAGGAGCTTCATCAAACTGAACAACACGCTATCTACATTACACAAATATTTTTTTTAAATCTGATCATTTTTATTCGTTTCCAGTGTACCGTATATCACAAAGAATATAAGCATCGTACATTAAGGTTACATCAAGGAGTAGGTCTCAACATTTCAATGCACATGTACATCTACAAACATATTATGACATGTATAATGCCCTTTTAAACATGAACCACTGCAGAACATTCCAGATTGCTAAATGTACTATTGGCTAAGCAAGACGATATGGAGAATCGCCTGCACCGCAATAATGTACGCATTGTTGGAGTACCTGAGAAGGTGGAAGGGAGAAATCCCACAGAATTTTTTGAGGCATGGCTGAAAGAAAAGGTGGGACAGGAATCACTAACCCCAATGTTTGCAGTCGAACGTGCCCATAGGGTGCCAACTAGACCTTTACCTCCTGG
Organism: Bufo bufo; assembly: GCF_905171765.1. Lineage (NCBI taxonomy): Eukaryota > Metazoa > Chordata > Amphibia > Anura > Bufonidae > Bufo > Bufo bufo. Next base: position 289,846,209 of record NC_053390.1, on the reverse strand, counting down.
AGCACCTCTGAGAACGGTTTTGGCTAAGTTATTACACTATAGAGACCAGGATATCCTCTTGCGCACGGCCAGGGAGCTACAAGAACTTTCCATTGACGGTCAGAGAATCTCGCTATGGAAGTTCAAAAAAGGAGGGCTCGATTTATAGAAGTTAAAAAGCGACTAAGAAATTGGGGAGTCCCATATTCTATGTTATACCCAGCTAGGCTGCGTGTAGTGGCCCTGAATACCACCAGCTTCTTTGAAGATCCTAGGGAAGCGACAAAATGGATGGACAGAAATTAATGTCAGATTAGGATGGAGCTTCAGCCCCCTACTTAATGGGACTCAGCTTTTACTATACAAGTGATTACCTGAATGTCCTTTATATGTGTTGTTCTCCCTCTCTTAATGTCTGTTTCCCATTGATTATCCTTATTAGGTGGGCTACAGAGAAGAGGGGGGGGGGGGGGGGGGGGGAAACTGATATGCTAGGCCATACAGGACACATATTGCAGTGAATTTACATGTTGATGTGTCTACCATAGATATAGACATGAATGCTTTGCCGCCTTTGAAACCAGATCGTTGGTCAGGATACTACGGGTAGAATACTAAAATCCCTATGTTAATTGTGGGCGTTATATATTTGCAATAGATATGTCATGTATTCCCGGGTAAGGTGCGGGAAGCTAGAGGGCGATCAGTTACAAAAAGAGTGTGCTTAACAGTTTTTAGTTTTCACATTGATAAAAAACTATTAGTAGTCAGTTCTGGCTACGCTCCTCCGGCTGATACGGTTTATTAGCTGGGGAACTCATCTGGTCTTACCGACGGGTGTAGCATAATTCCACAGGCCTAAATTTTGGGCGTGGTGTGGAGCCTATCGGTCAGTCCAGTGAACTGTAGTTCTCTATAGTGTTTTGCCACTTAATGGCAAGGTTACAATCTTGGGGAGGTTTAGGGTATGTTGCGGGACAGAGCAGTATTGGTTATGAATGGAAGTATGGCTGGCTGAGTGTGGAATGGAAAGGGGTGTGCCTTCCTCCAGAGCAGAGAGACAGAGATATTATTGTAAGGGTTGTGACTCTGATGATATGCAGGAGATTATCTTATAATATTAATGGCTAACTGCATTAAATTCCTTAGCTGGAATGTTCGGGGAATTAAAGAAAAGACTAAAAGGAAGGCGATTTTGGAAAGTGTTCGTCCGCTACATCCTCTCATATGCTGCTGTCAAGACCGCTATCCCAGCAGCAGTCGTGTCGCACCAGACGGAGGGGAAGGGGGACCCTTATCTACGGATGGGAAATAGAATGGCCACCCCTGACTAACCCTAAGCTGGCACCTGTCTGCCCTGATACCCTAGACGGGGTGTGAACCCGTGCGGCGAGCAGGATGCCTAAACCCTCAGTCGCCCTAACAAGACTGGACTGGGGAAAGGCCGATGGGAGCGCTAGTCACCATCACTCACGTCTAGGAAAACAACAGGGGAAGACAGCAACAAACAAACAACAGCAGAGATAGACTTATCCAGTCACGAGCAGAGAAGGCGATCCCAAACACGACAGTCCACGCCGGACAAGAGCTCCACAGCAACACCATCAAACGATCTCCTTCCAAGGTCAGAGTAGCACTGGAAGTAAGGACTATATCTGGCAATGACTGCAAGTGAAACTGAAACTAATATAGTAGCTGGGAGTGGCAGACAGGACTCACCTGAGAAGGATGCCTACAAACTCCCAGTCAGGACAAAAAGGTTCACAAGGCAAAACCCAGATGACATACCCTGAACCACGGAGCAAACTCACAAGCTATCGCGAGTAGCAAGTCGCTGCGACCTTCTCCTCCCAGACCTGTCTGGATCAGTCACAGTCATGACAGCTGCCTGCAGGAGACACACTTGCTGCCGGAACAGGTACATTTGCTCAAACTGGCTTGGGTGGGGGTGGGGTTTCACTCCACGTATTCTATGCTAGAGGAGTTAGTATCTTGATACATAAAAATATACCCTTTTGCTGCATTTCTAGCAGAGTGGATGCTGATGGGTGCTATGTGTGCCTATATGGTACGCTTTACAACCAACCGTGTGTGATATGTGGAGTGTATATCCCACCCCCATACTCCCCGCTAGTGATCAGGAAGGTTCTATCTTTCATGACGGATTTCCCAGGGGGGCCAACTCTTATACTGGGCGACTTTAATAATGTAATAAGTCCCGACATTGATAAGATGGGGACAGCGGACAGAGATCCTTTAGGAGAATATACCACATTTGGGAGACTCATACAGGAAGTATCACTAATAGACATATGGAGGGAGAGGAATATGAGGGAGAGACAATACTCATGTTGTTCTACTACATTTGGCTCATTGTCCAGAATTGATTTGGCATTAGTAAATTCTGAAATGGGTAGGTTGGTACAAGAAGCTGCATATCTTCCTCGCCGGTTGTCGGACCACTCCCCACTGATGGTCTCAGCTGCTTTTAGGCCCATTAGAATAGGACATGGAATGATGTGGGCATTTAACCCCTTTTGGTTAACGGTTTTGCCGGAGGTTGGTAATATTAAAGAGCAGTTGGAGGAGTTCTTTAGGATTAATCTGCCTGCAACCGCAAGGTTAATAGTTTGGGATGCCATGAAGGCCTTCATGCGAGGGTTACTTATAGCACAAATTAATAAGAAAAAGAGTGAAACTAGAGCTAAGGTTCAGGATCTAACACGGGCGGTAGAAGTGGCTGAAGCTAATTATGTGGAAAAACCGGATGATAGGCGTAGGGAATTATGGAAGGGAGCGTAAAAGGAGTTAAATGACAGGCTACTACTTAATGCTAAAAACAAACAGTTTTTCCAAAAACAAGTATATTATGAAGAAGGAGAAAAGACAGGAAGAATGCTGGCTCTGATATCTAGGGCACAGCGACCCCCCAATTATATAACGACTCTCAGGGATCCAGCTGGGAATGTGTGTAGTGCTCCGGAGCATATACTGGAGATTATGAGGGGATTTTACTCCAACTCCAGTTGTGCACTCTTTCAAATATCTGGGCATTCAGATTTCTTGCAATGACCTAGATTTTGAGAGACTGAACATCTCTCCTCTACTCCAGAAGTTTAAACAGAAGGTTAATACATAGACAAAACTGCAGTTATCTATTATAGGTAGAACGAATCTAGTAAAAATGATACTGATGCCACAGCTTCTATATGTGCTGCACAATGCCCCTGTATGGCTCCCCCTGAGGATTTTCTATGTAATTAATGCAATTTTCAGGGATCTTATATGAAAGAAGGGAGTGCCTCGCATCAAGTTGGCAACTTTGTGTAGGCCAAAGACGAATGGGGGTCTGGGAGTTCCGGATCCGTGGATGTATTACCTGGCGGCACAAATGCAGCATATGAGAGGATGGGAGTCGACGGATGGCATGGGTACTGCTAGTAAAATTATTCAGTCATTGGTAGGGTGTAAATATTTGAGATCTGCCCTGGAGGAGGGTAATTTCCATGCACTGGGTAGTACATATCGGGTACTGCGCGCCATTCATAATACTTGGTGGAAAGTCAGGGGAATAATAGGAGTACAGGGTTATTCTGATATCACTCCTATTTGGCCGAATTATATGTACGCAGAGGAGGACAAAGTCAAAGGAGTTAAGGTATGGGCCGATGCGGGGCTTAAATATATGAGCCAGCTGTTCGACAATGATGTCCTCAAAGAGTTTTCAGGGCTACAACAGGAATTTGGATTGCAGAAGTCCCAATTTTACCTTTATCTGCAACTTAGGCACGCCCTACGTGCTCAGAAACAGGTAGTGGCAGTACGTCCTGCACAGAAAAATTCAATAGTTGACTTGGTAAAGTCTGGCGGAGGTACAGCAGGTGTGATATCTTTAAATTACACGTGTCTTATGGAAGCGCAATTTAAAAAACAGGATTTCCCGCTATACGATAAATGGAGGAGGGATGCCCCCGAATTAACTGAGGAGCAATGGGACACTGTCCTGGAGGAGTTTACACAAGTAGCGGTGAGTGAAGCCCAAAGAGTATCTCAACTCTTACTGTTACACAGAGTATACAAAACGCCTGTCCTATTGAAAAGAATGGGGTATAGAGCGGATGATTGTTGCCCGAGGTGTGATGTAACGAATGCGGACCTCATTCACCTGATGTGGAACTGTCCTAGACTGAGAAGGTACTGGAGTGGGGTAGAAGGGATAGTGAAAACTGTCTTTGATATTGACCTTAGTGTGGATGTTGCGACGTGTATATTGGGGAGCGTGGATGTACCGGGATTGGTGCCTGAAAAAAGATTGGCTATTATTAGAGTGCTTTACCAAGCTAGAAAGGTAATTGCTTTCCACTGGATAGATGTTCAACCCCCATCAGTGGATGAATGGGAAAAAAAGTACATGTGCTGATAAGCCTGGAAAAATATGTATACCAAAAGAGGAACTGTATGAAAAAGTTTGAAAAGATATGGGCACTCTGGATTCAACATTATAATCTGCAAATGTAAGGGACTGAATGAAAGAATGAGTAGGAATGTATGAGAGAGAGATATAGGAACAGGTGGTGAGAAGAGAGAAGGAAGATAAGAGGAATGGGCATTTAAAAGGGTAGTCTTCAACTAGCTAGGGGATAAAAGCGTTACATACCATGTGTACCTGAATAGTTACCTTTACAAAATGTATTATATTGCTCAAATTGTAATGTACGGATTTGATACACTATAACAGGGGTAGGCAACCTCCGGCACTCCAGATGTTGTAAAACTACAACTCCCAGCATGCATACTTCCTCTGCTCTTCTCAGAACTCTCACAGAAATGAATGGAGCATGCTGGGAATTGTAGTTTTGCAACAGCTGGAGCGCCGGAGGTTGCTGACCCCGCACTATAATATGTAAAACTAATGTGCCGATATGTCAGACCATATGATGCAATATCATTTATCTGTATTTAACTGCTCTTGTCTCAAGGGGATATGTTGGGGGGAGGGGGAATTGGGGGGATAATGTTCTGTATGTGACTAAAATTGAAAATTTTCAATAAAAATTATCTGATTAAAAAAATTGCCCTCAGATGGACAAGCAGTGATGACGTAGGTGTTATGTCCATCCAAGGACAGTGGGGGGGCCTTTAGGGCTCATGCACACGAACGTATTTTCTTTCCGTGTCCTTGTCTGTTCCTGTTCTATTAGGGGCCAGCTGTTCCGTTCTGCAAAATACGGAATGCACACGGATGTCATCTGTATTTTTTTCAGATCCATGTTTTGCAGAACACAAAATACATACGGTCGTGTGCATGGGCCCTTATAGTGTTAAGATAGCACCTATGCCATTGGCTCTAGCCTATGTGAGCTAGTCCTGGCCACTAGAGAGGCCGGCACTTTTTCCTATAGTGTGCAAGCACGGCCATCGCTGATGGATTGCAGGGTGGTCGTAACCATGGAAACAAGCACTATATAATCTAATGGAAAAATGAATCCAGCCAGTGAAGGAGGCAATATGGACAGTCACAATACATTAGTAAGTGGCTTGTATTAACTTTCTCTACATAATAAATCCCACTTGCTGAAGTGACACAACCCCTCTAAATCTTTAAAGGGATTGTGCAGGGGTTTTATACTGATGACGTATCCTCAGGATAGGTCATCAATATCAGATCGGTGGGGGTTGCTAGGTGTCGGATCAGCTGTCTGCATGTGTGCTCTGCCTCCTGTTCATTACACTGCCTGCCTCAGAAGCACAGTGTAATTTCAAGTACTCGCTCCATTCACTTACACTGCGGCCAGGGGCGTAGCTATAGAGGGTGCAGAGGTAGCAGTCGCTACCGGGCCCAGGAGCCTGAGGGGGCCCAAAGACCCTTGTGCTGCATAAGAAGACACACAAAGCACTGAGGGAAGGGGGGCCCAAGTCTAACTCTTGCACCAGGGCCCATGAGCCTTTAGCTACGCCCCTGACTGCGGCAAAGGAGACAACGCTTCGTGGAATGAGGAGGAAGCAGCGCTCACATGGAGCACCACCTCCTCATCAAACAGCTGATCTGCGGGGGCGCCAGCTCTGTTGGACCCTGGCCGATCTGATGAACTATCCTGAGGACAGGTATGTAAAACCCTACACAACCCCTGTTAAACACTGGAAAATAATACCTAATTAAGGTTATCCCCCAAATTTAAGCATCTGTCAGCAAAATCAATCCCATTAAACTCGGCATACTGCCTGGTAGGGTTGATCCTCTTCAGTGAAACCACCTCTCTAGTTCAAATCCGTGGCTCCATATTTAAGAAATTAGCCTTTCAAGCCGTTAGGATTAGGATCTCCTCATCGGGGAAAGAAGACTAAGATCTCTTGCACATGCGCAGATCGAAGATTCACCACTTGTGCAGTATTACAGGGCCAAGCAGAAAGACGGTGAGGGTGCAGTGAGTGGTTTGGCCTGCCCCTCGGTGCACTGGAGATCTCATTAGCATATGGAATGAAAGACTCATTTCTCAAAAACGGGGCCAGGGATCTGAACAAGAGAGGGTTCATTTCACTCAGCTGAATCAACCATAACCAGGGGCGGATTGGTCATAGACCCTACAGGGAAATTTCCTGGTGGGCCGATGCCCCAGGGGGCTACCCAAGACCTCCTCTCTGCCGCTGACCAGGTAAAAATTGAGCTCTCAACAGTAATTAACGCAGTTAGAATCAGGTACCCATGTACCCAGTCAGCGAACCTGGTAGCTATTGATGGCCACCACAGGGGTATATTGTGCTACACTGTGTTATTTGGTTCTGCTGGGATGGTATTTTTCACTATGGTATTGTTGACCCCACCTACTTGTGTTGCCCTGCCTTCTGTTAATTTAGTCCCGCCTACAAAGTGTCGCCACTTTTAGTTTTTTCTAGGGCCACTTTCAGTTCCCAGTCCGCCCCTGACCATAACAGACAGTATTCCTGGTTTAATAGTGTTGATCCTGCTGACAGACCCTCTTTAAAACATATTATTTTAATTTTTTTTTCACTCATAGTATCTGGCGGACTTTCTTTCCTTTCCGTGGGTGGGCATTTCCCAGGATGCACTGCAATTAGCTCCTGTTAATCACTTTCTCCCATGCATAGAAAATGGTCCCTGACATATAGCCCCAGAGATACATATGGTATGTAATTGCCCCCACAATTTCCTTCCCCCCTATCTAGAGAGAGATAAAGATATATTTCTATGAATTCAGAAATAGGAATAAATGGTGCCTGGGCGTCTTCACCCGCCTTACTATGATAGCACTGAGGGGAGGAGAGCAGGGAAGCTGCTGAGCATGTGCGTCCACCACCAGGGGAAGGTGGTCCAGAAGGATAAACAGCAGGGGGCGCTACCAGAGAGGAAAATGTAATGTACATAGAAAACCAAACAATATTTTTAATGCCTGTATGTTGCAGTAATATTTCCTATTCATTGAATAGGAATACTTTTTGTTGGATAACCCCTTTAAATCAACATACACTTTTGGTAAAGATATTGTATAATATCTAAAAGCCTACATAACAAGCCAATCTAAATCGAATCTATAGTCTGAAACGTAGATCTGTTGTGATAAAAGACAATTCTCTTGACTTACTCGCAAATTCTGGGAGAGGGTGTAAGTCTGGGTAGCACACCAGCAATCTCTCGGTTTCCTTCTGTTCCTGTAGGCACCCTTGTAATTCTGTTAGCTGGCTGGTCACCGCTGCAACGGACATCTCTAGTGTCACCTTCTCCTGCTGAAGAGTCTTTGTCGTGTCCTACATGTGGGAAGATGGATGAATAGAGAATAAGAGCAGCAGATCACTGCATATTTGTCTTTTGATCACACAAATAAGTAAAATGGCCATGCATCGAGTGGAGCTGGAATGATATTCCTCTTCAGACCTCTGTATAGTAAATTTACTTTTGGTACAAAAAGAAATCAGTCATTAATAGCACCTGCTGTTCCTTCATTTGGCTCCTTAGATTTTCCTCCTGTGTCTTCATTTGCTCTATTTGATCTTCCAATTTGGCTCTTTCTTCATCTGCATCCCCCAGGATACCGTGCAAGTTTTCACACTCTTGTGATAATCTGTCTAACTGCTGTAACAGTGATTTCTGCTTTGCCTGGAGGGACTGGTTCCAGAAGAAGAATTAGTTTCATAACATTATGTACAAATTATGCCAATAAAATGAAAAAAATTATTTTTAAAAAACATAAAAAATATCTAGAAGGGTACAGAGATCATTATGTCAAAAGGTAACCTGCACTTAACTGAATACTTCTCTGTGGGAGTATGTAAGGAGTACCACTATTTCTGGCCATTATATGACTTACCCAGTTTCCTCTTCTGCAAACTTCATATCAAATTCTCAGTTTCCCTCAGCTCAAGCTTTTCAGATGTCTCCTATACATAGTGCACAGAGAGAGTGACTCTCCCTCAGACGTAGCATGGAGTACATTATACAACAGTAATGAGCAGTGTTGCTGTGAATCCAGAACTAGGGTGAGATAATACAGCACAGTAATATGTATACTATAGTGTATTTATTTTACCCGGCATGCTTCGCTCAGCACATTTTGCAGTGAATCCATGGCAAAATCTATATGATTTACAGTTAAAGGGTAGTAAAGACATTTCAGAAACAAAATAGGCATACCCTGATTTTTACGCTTTGTACAGTAAATAATCACTTATTTTTGGTGAATTTGTACAGAAAAATCGTGAGATCTCCATCACATCTGAATATGGACTTGCACTTTGTCTAAACAATTGTAATCTCTGCATTTCTGTTCACAAAGTTCACCATTGCCAAAGTTCCCTGAAGTTCATGCCCTTTTAAAAGCATAGACATCAGCCATGAGCAGAGTTTTTCCATTACTAGAATGTATACTAAAAAATGCCACAATCAGGATCAGTGTTAAATTGTAGATCTTTGGCATAGAAATGTGCTCAGACAGGCAGTAATGGTATCTAATACAGCGTATATTAGAAAGCAGTTATTTTACCATGTTTTCCTTATATCAGAAGGGGGTGCCCCATGGCCTGTAACCGGTTTAGGGCTCTTTCACACTTGCGTTCTTTTCTGCCGGCATAGAGTTCCGTCGTCGGGGCTCTATGCCGGAAGAATCCTGATCAGTTTTATCCTAATGCATTCTGAATGGAGAGAAATCCGTTCAGGATGCATCAGGATGTCTTCAGTTCCGGAACGGAACGTTTTTTGGCCGGAGAAAATACCGCAGCATGCTGCGCTTTTTGCTCCGGCCAAAAATCCTGAAGACTTGCCGCAAGGCTGGATCCGGAATTAATGCCCATTGAAATGCATTGATCCGGATCCGGCCTTAAGCTAAACGTCGTTTCGGCGCATTGCCGCATCCGACGTTTAGCTTTTTCTGAATGGTTACCATGGCTGCCGGGACGCTAAAGTCCTGGCAGCCATGGCAAAGTGTAGTGGGGAGCGGGGGAGCAGTATACTTACCGTCCGTGCGGCTCCCCGGGGCGCTCCAGAGTGACGTCAGGGCGCCCCAAGCGCATGGATCACGTGATCGCATGGACACGTCATCCATGTGCATGGGGCGCTCTGACGTCATTCTGGAGCGCCCCGGGAGCCGCACGGACTGTAAGTATACCGCTCCCCCGCTCCTACTATGGCAACCAGGACTTTAATAGCGTCCTGAGTGCCATAGTAACACTGAACGCATTTTGAAGACGGATCCGTCTTCAAATGCTTTCAGTACACTTGCGTTTTTCCGGATCCGGCGTGTAATTCCGGCAAGTGGAGTACACGCCGGATCCGGACAACGCAAGTGTGAAAGAGGCCTAAGTATATACTGTATGGAGTCCTAACAACATATACTTAGGGAATGTCATGAAAAGTGCAAATGGGAACGAATGGCACATGCCCTATGTTCCAATGTTTAAGGGTACTTTCACACTAGAGTTTTTCATTTCCGGCACCGAGTTCCGTCAAAAGGGCTCAATGCCGGAAAAGAACTGATCAAGTATATCCCCATGCATTCTGAATGAAGAGTAATCTGTTCAGGGTGCATCAGGATATCTTCCGTTCAGTCATTTTGACTGATCAGGCAAAAGAGAAAACCGCAGCATGCTACGGTTTTATCTCCGGCGAAAAAAACTGAAGACTTGCCTGAATGCCGGATCTGGCATTTTTTTTCCATAGGAATGTATTAGTGCCGGATCCGGCATTCAAAACACCGGAATGCCGGATCCGTTTTGCCGGATGACACCGGAAAGACAGATTCGGCATTTCAATGCATTTTTTTGATTGATCAGCATCCTGATCAGTCTTACTAATGCCATCGGTTGGCATACGTTTTGCCGGATCCGGCAGGCAGTTCTGGCGACGGAACTGCTTGCCGTATCACTCTGCTGCAAGTGTGAAAGTAGCCCAAGATTATTCCGATTTCCTGACCAGCAGACGTTTCCCATTACTTTGGCATTTATTTCACTCTCAAAAACTGACTTTAAAATGTTCTTGGTTCATCCACACTGACCATTCTGGCATGAGTCTACAAAAGTTAATAGGTGTTAACCTATCAAGACTATACACTATAAGGCCTCGTTCACACTTCAGTGTTTGGTCAGTGATTTCCATCAGTGATTTGTGAGCCAAAACCAGGTGCTGCTCTAAACACAGAACAGGAGCAGATCTTTCCCTTCTACCTCATGTCTGTGGAGGCTCCACTTCTGGTTTTGGCTCACAAATCACTGATGGAAATCACTGACCAAACACTGAAGTGTGAACAAGGCCTAAGGCCTCTTTCACACGAGCGTGACGGATTAGGTCCGGATGCGTTCAGTGAAACTCGCACCATTTTGCAAGCAAGTTCAGTCAGTTTTGTCTGCAATTGCATTCAGTTTTTTCAGCGCGAGTGCAATGCGTCTTGATGCCTTTTTTTTAAACGCGCGTGATAAAAAACTGAAGGTTTACAAACAACATCTCTTAGCAACCATCAGTAAAAAATGCATTGCCTCCGCACCTGCTTCCGGATGCAATGCGTTTTTCACTGAAGCCCTATTCACTTCTATGGGGCCAGGGCTGCGTGAAAAACGCAGAATATAGAACATTTGCATTTTTAACGCAACTCAGAACTGATGCATGAAAAAAAGTGAATGGGGCTTCAGTGAAAAACGCATTGCTTCTGGAAGCAAGTGCGGAGGCAATGCGTTTTTCACTGATGGTTGCTAAGAGATGTTGTTTGTAAACCTTCAGTTTTTTATCACGTGCGTGAAAAACATATAAGGCTACTTTCACACTAGCGTTCGGGTGTCCGCTCGTGCGCTCCGTTTAAAGGGGCTCACGAGCGGCCCCGAACGCATCCGTACTGCCCTAATGCATTCTCAGTGGAGGCGGATCCACTGAGAATGCATCCGCCTGCCAGCGTTCAGCCTCCGCTCCGCTCAGTGAGCGGACACCTGAACGCTGCTTGCAGCGTTCGGGTGTCCGCCTGGCCGTGCGAAGGCGAGCGGATCCGTCCAGACTCATAATGGAAGTCAATGGGGACGGATCCGCTTGAAGATGACACAATATGGCTCAATCTTCAAGCGGATCCGTTCCCCATTGACTTTCAATGTAAAGTCTGAACGGATCCGCTCAGACAACTTTCACACTTAGAAAATTTTCTAAGTTTTAATGCAGACGCATCCGTTCTGAACGGATGCGAACGTCTGCATTATTGGAGCGGATCCGTCTGATGAAACATCAGACGGATCCGCTCCGAACGCTAGTGTGAAAGTAGCCTGACTGAACTTGATTGCAAAATGGTGCGAGTTTCACTGAACGCACCCTGAACGCATCCGGACCTAATCCGTCAAACTCGTGTGAAAGGGGCCTTACAGTGAAAAAAAAGGCTGTCTGTCGTGATCGCTGGGAACACATGGTGACGTCATCACGCTGGGAGCGCAGGTCCTTCTGCACCAAGTGAAGAAACACTGTCCCTGTGCGTGCTGGACATTGATTCTGTTGGGATCCATTATTACTGCTGCGGGCCACTATCAGAGACATTATTACTGCAGGGGGACATTATTAAAGCTGGAAGACATTATGTATACTGCACGCTGTGGTTTTTGTCCGGCGGCCTTTCTCCATGTTTGCGGTGCTGCGGCCGGATGTCCGGCCAGTCCACATTATAGTGAATGGGGCTGTGTGAATGGGCTGGCAGCGCATGTGTGCAAACAGTAGTACGGAGCTGGCAGGCTGTTCCTCTGCTAGAATAGCTTAACGTGAGTGTGAAAGTAACCTAAGCCAATAAAAATCATCCATTTTTAATGGCTGTTTTAAACAGCTGTTAAAAATGGCCAGAATAATTTATGTAAAATGGTTGAAAAATAGCCATGAAAAACTGTGTGTGTCCATTTTTCTTCACGGAGGTGGTATTTGTGAATTATTCCTTGACAAGCCTGTTTTTACACCCAGCACTCCTAAGGGTACTTTTACACTAGAGTTTTTCTTTTCGGCACTGAGTTCCGTCCTAGGGGCTCAATACTGGAAAAGAACTGATCACTTTTATCCCCATGCATTCTGAATGGAGAGCAATCCGTTCAGGATGCATCAGGATGTCTTCAGTTCAGTCTTTTTGACTTTTCAGGACGGAGATAATACCGCAGCATGCTGCTGTTTTATCTCCGTCCAAAATTCCGGAACACTTGCCGGAATGCCGGATCCGGCATTAATTTATATTTAAATGTATTAGTGCCGGATCTGGCATTAAAAATACTGCAATGCCGGATCCGTCCTTCCAGTCTGCGCATGTGCAGACCTTTAAAAATGTAAAAAAAAAATAGAAACGGATCCGTTTGTCTGTATGACAAACAGACAGATGGATCCGTTCTTGAAATGCATTTGTGAGACTGATCTGCATCCGGATCGATCTACAAATGCTGTCCGTTTGCATGCAGACGGCGACGGAACTGCTTGCCGGATCACTCTGCCACAAGTGTGAAAGTAGCCTTACTCTTCATTGACATCTTGGGTTTGACTAGCGTCCCCTAATGAACGTGCAAGCAGAGAAACGAGTCAGGGCTTGGGAGTATATGTGCATTATCAGATATAGGCTATGAATAGCTGGCAAGGTTTATATAGACCAGGGTTCAACATTTTTTTCAGTTTTCTTGGACATAGTTACTTTTTGCAGTGCTGGTATCTGTAGATTCTTGATTTATGGATAATTACAGGTGAAACTCCAAAAATTTGGATATCGTGCAAAGCTAATTTATTTCAGTAATGCAACTTATAAGGTGAAACTACATATGAGATAGACTCATTACATGCAAAGCGAGATATTTCAAGCCTTTATTTGTTATACTTTGGATGATTATGGCTTACAGCTAAGGCCCAGTTCACACATCAGTTATTTCCATCAGTTTTTTTGAGCCAAAACCAGGAGTAGAGGCTACTCAGACATAAGGTGTAATGGAAAGATATCCACCTGTTCTGTGTTTTTGACCCGCACCTGGTTTTGGCTCCCAATAACTGATTGAAATAAATGAACTTTTGCACGATTTTCGAGTTTCACCTGTATAGCAGCAACAAGAATATTTTTCTCTATGGTAGGGACTCTGCATGGCCAAACAGGACCCAGATTCCAGATTTTGGGGCAACAACCCTGCTATTTCTCTGGGGTCTGCTTTTGGGTGAAGGTTTGAGTGGAAAAACTGTAAGGCGGGACAACACCAGTGGCACGTAGTGCGCTGCAGAATCCCACCCAATTCCCTTTTGCCCTCCACACAGTAACAGTACCCCATTAGTGCCTCCGCACATGGTAAGGATGCTCGATTATTGCCTCTCAAACAGTAATGAAGCCCATTAGTGCACCACAGACATTAATGATGCACCCTTAGTGCCACCCCCCACAGTATGATGCTCTCATAGTGCCGCCACACAGTAGGACACCTCCAGGTGCCCCCTCACAGTAGGATGTCAAGTGCTACCCTTCTAGCAGGATGATCCCTTGGTGCCCCCCACATGGTATGATACTCCCTTATGTGCCCCCTTAAAGGGTTTATCCAATTTCAAGAACCCCCCCCCCCCCAAATGTGCCGGGCCCCTCACCAGTATTATACTTACCCCGCTCCCCGCTTCTCCCTGCACACGGATGAAAACATCCGGTGTCGGGGGGAGCAGCCAATGGCAGACGGGGACGTGGACGAGCCTTTCTAGCATTGCGGAGGATGATAGGAAGGCTCGTCCCCGCCTGCCATTGGCTGCTCCCCCCTGACACTGAATGTTTTTATCCGTGTGCAGGGAGAAGTAGCAGAGGCGATGCGGGGACCAGGAGCGGCGCCGGGAGCGGGGTAAGTATATTACCGGTGAGGGGCTTGGCACATGTGGGGGGGGGGGGGGTTTTCTTGAAACTGGATAACCCCTTTAGGTGCCTCCCACACAGACTGATACCCTCACATGCCCCCAGGTCTGCTCTGTGCCATGGTACAAGGAAGTCACTGCATTGTACCTGCCTGCGCTGAAGCACTGATGGCAAGTGAATGGTGAAGCAGGGAGCTGACCCTTGTACTCCACTGTATCTGTGTTCACAGAAAATTAGGACATGCGTTGGTCTGGACAGCTGGCATCCGTGGTTCGGCAGTTGAGTATCTCTAGTATAGGGAGTATTAGGGTGTATTACAGACCTCTAGGCTCATATCTTGCTGTCCTTCCCCTCTACACTACCTGACCTGTTGTTTTTTTTGGCCCCCACTGACATTAAAACCGATGAAATATACAATAAGGGCCTTATTATTGGACCCGTGTATCATCACATACATGTGTGCTTTCTTGTTGGGTGTAATTTTGTATTCTGTATTTTAATATTTACTATTAAATGGATTTTCAGTGAATACAATACTTTGCAAACTATTTGACATTGGGTGAGATTTATCAAAACTGGTGTAAAGTAGAACTGGCTTGGTTGCCCATAGCAACCAATTAGATTCTACCTTTCATTTTCCAAAGGGGCTCTGTAAAATGAAAGGTGGAATCTGATTGGTTGTTATGGGCAACTAAGCCAGTTTTCCTTTACACCAGTTTTGATAAATCTCCCCCATTGTGTTTCAGTGAATTCTGGTTTAGGAATAGTCACTGATTAGTTTGGAAACTGAAGCAGGGAGGGAACTCGCCTCAGGAGTAAATACATAAAGTATCGTTTTTAAATTTAACTGGGGTGGCCACCTGGCCCTGGAGATCCAGGTCTGGTCTAGGAGAGGTCTAGCTTCTCTGGTCAAAGCAGATTCCTGTGTGGGAAGCAGGAGTTTGTTTCACAGTTGGTAGTGGCATAAAGTGACTTGTACAAGGAAACAAAACCTGCCACTACTGGTCTTTCTGAAGGGGGTTCAATGTTTCCATTGCTTAAAGAATTCCCACCTCATGTAAGTGGACCTTACTCTACTGCCTGAAGGCACTGGTATCTTCATAGCTCACCTCTTTGTGGTGCTGAAGGCTCTCTCCACGAGCCCTCTCTTTAGATATGGCCTCCTCAGATTCCTGACGTCTCTGTAATGTATTTTCTAGATGGACTGTCAAGTCACTGACTTTTTTCTCCAGTACAGACACTTCTTCCTTGCGCACCATGCTCTGCATCTCTCCTAAAAGTTTCTGTCTTGCCAGTTCTAATTACATGAACAAATTCCATCACTAAGACACAAGCTGCTAATTATGTGAACATATTCCAGAAAGATGTATGGAACATTCTGGCCATTTACATTCAGACACATTCAATACAGCATTGGTTCAATAGATCATAATGCAGTCTAGAGCCGTATTCTCTGCAGGAAGGATGATGAATAGTAAAGTACCAAGCGCCACCTACATGTTGTAACAAGTACTGCAACATCTCTAGGGGCTAAAGGCCCTGTACTTTTCTCACTACCTAAAAGTCTGCTCAATGAATCAGATTTTCATGCATTGATCCATTCTCCACAAGTTCCCACAATATTCAAGTAATTTACTGGTACCGTGTTTTTAGCTATGGGCCTTCTGTATAAAACCTGTTCTAGTGCAAAGTATCAGTGTTACCTATAGTAACCAATGGACTGTATCCCTGTCCCGCATGTGATGTCCAGTGTACAGTATTTACCATATGCTTTCTAATCTGTGAGTGGGGCTAGAGGTCCATCCACCGTGTTCTTTATTACATTACTGGGTCTACTATCATGCTTATGGTATTACCTTATAATATAGGAGCTACTTCTTGATTTCTCTCTGTAGTATAATAAAATGTATGTTTTAATGAAGATATTTTGTGTATTTAATGCAATTTTACTTTCATGTATAATTAACTGTTTTCCACTGAAGATCTCAGACTATAATTGCTAGTGAAATAAACTGATGTATAGGTAATGGGTACCTTGAGAGCCAGTATTTGACTATTTATGACCTACTGTATCTCCACCTATACGCAGGAAATGTCTGTGTAAGGCTACATGCCCATAACCGTATGCTATCCGTTGTTTTTTTTTGCGGATCCATTGTAACAATGCCTAAAACGGACAAGAATAGGACATGTTCTATTTTTTTTTGTTGCAAGGCTACAGAACAGACATACGGATGCGGACAGCACACGGTGTGCTGTCCGCATTTTTTTGCGGACCCATTGAAATTAATGGGTCCGAATCCTATCCGCAAAAAAAAAAAAAAACGGAACGGACACGGAAACAAACAACGTTCGTGTGCATGTAGCCTAATGTGTATGCTTAGTGGGTAGCACGGTGGCTCAGTGGTTAGCACTGGTGCCTTGCAGCGCTGGGGTCCTAGGTTTGTATCTGACCAAGGACAACATCTGCATGGAGTTTGTATGTTCTCCCCGTGTTTGCGCGGGTTTCCTCCGGGTATTCCGGTTTTCATCCTACACTCCAAAGACATACTGATAGGGACCTTAGATTGGGAGCCCCATTGGGGACAGTTGGATGCTAATGTCTGTAAAGCGCTGCGGAATATAGTAGTGCTATATAAGTGCATAAAATAAATATACACCTCTTAGGTATTTCATTCAGTCCCATTGCTGCAGGCGTGTAAAGTAGCCATGTAGTCTGCTGTCCTTGTAAAAGAATGAGTCATTCTAAAGAGCTTGTGGAATTCCAGTGTAGTACTGTCATGGGATGCCACCATTATAACAAGTCAGTTCATGAAACTTTCCTCCTTGATATTCCACCATCAACTATGGTAATATTGTAAAGCGATAGCATTTAAGAACCAGCGAAAGTCAGCCATGAAGTGTCAGACCACATAAAGTTACAGAGCGGGGTCACCATAAGTCACCAATGCTCTTCTAACCCAATAACTGCGGAGTACAAACCTCCTCTGCCATGAACATCAGCACAAAGACTGTGCCTCAGGATCTCCATGGCTGGACAGCTGCATGCAAGCCTTACATCACCAAGTACAATGCCAAGCGTCCGATGTAGTGGTATAAAGAACGCTGCTACCAGACTGTGGAGCAGTGCAAATGTTCTGTGGAGTGATGGATCACACTTCTCTATCTGGTGGTCTGGGTTTGGCGAATGCCAGGAGAATTCTACCTACCTGACGGCATTGTGCCCACTGTAATGTTTGGCGGAGGAGGGATAATACTATGGGGTTTCTTTTTCAGGGGGGTGACCTAGGCCTCCTAGTTACAGTGAAGGGAAATCTTAATGCTTCAGCATAGGCTAGTTTCACCCTAGTGCTAAATCGTCTGGCAGGCTGTTCCGGTAGAGGGACAGCCTGCCAGAGTTAATTGTATCCAGCATAGCCGGATACTACCTTTCCCATCGGAGCCCATTGACTACAACAGGACTCGGCGGTGATCTGGTCTGTTTCCAGCATTAGCGCCAGGATCCAGCCGGACAAATCTCGGCTCTAATGCCAGAAACAGGTTGGATCCTATTACAGTCAATGGGGCCTGGCGGTGCTCCGGTAGTTTCCAGTTATGCTAGATGCGATGAGCTCCGGCAGGCTGTCCCTCTGCTGGAACAGTCCCTCAGACGATTTTAGCTCTAGTGTGAAACTAGCCATACCAGGACATTTTGGACACTTCCAACTCTGTGGGAACAGTTTGGGGAAGGCCTTTTCTGTTCCAGCATGACTGTGCCCCAGTGGTCGGGGGAGTTTAATATGGAAGAACCTGTCTGGCTGCACAGTCCTGATCTCACTGGGATGAACTAGAACCGGAGATTGTGAGCCAGGACCTCTCATCCAACATCAGTGTCTGACCTCACAAATGTTCTTCTGGATGAATGGGCAAAAATTCCCACAGACACACTCCAAAATGTTGTAGAAGAGAGGAAGCTGATTTAGGTGCAAAGGTGGAGGAAATATTAATGCCTATGATGGAGGAGTCATAAAAGCTCATGTAGGTGGAATGCGTATGTATTGGTATAATGTATGTCATTCGTGTATTTGTGTAAGTAATGTGAATGTGTACAGTATGTGTGTCATTTATATGTTATGTGTGAGTAAACATATGCTGTATACTTTTTTATATAGGAAAGGTCCATATCATGTTTGGGATTCATATTTAGCGTGCACACCAGGAAAGTGGCTGACATACAGGGTAAATGTGTCCATGGGGTTACATTAGTGATACAGACGCCAAAAGAGCGTGCTTTTGGCCTCCATTGGGCCGGTATTCATCAATATTCCATACAACTCTATACAGTAAAAAGGATATGTTAAATGTTACTGTACAGTATCTTTCTGAGGCATCTGTTCAACATCTATGTCAGGCACATATGTGAAATAGAGCCCATAAATCAGATATGAACAGAGTCCTATCTGTACAGTACATGACTGTATTATTTATATGTATATGCTAATTTATGTACAATATTATTTTTATTCAATTTGTATGGGAGATAGAAGGTGGGCCCTGTATAGCTCAGTCAGACACTGCTAGTAATACATGTTTGATCGGAGTGTCTAGAATGAAAGGGTTTTGCTAGACTTTAACCCCTTCCTGAGACAGCAATTTTTCAGTTTTTGCATCTGTACCCTTACTGCAGACTGCTAGCAATTCATTCATAACTTCTAGTAGAAATAATAAAGGAACGGCACAACATAGAGACATAAGAACAAATGCTCCAGAATTGTTATTACATGGGGGATGTATAGAGGTATTAAAACAGGCAGGTCAGGAGTGGTGACGGGTCCTCTTTAAGTTGTTTTTACCTTTAATATTACTAGCTCTTCTTAAAACTGTAGAAGTCATAATGATTGGAAAAAATTAAGGATTGTAATTATTTTAATGAATAGAAATCTGTACTTTCCCCATATGGAGGACCAGACTGACTATTATTTTTACATGTAAAATATCTTTAAGCTGGACCTTACCCAGATCTCGTATGGTACAGTGCTGAAGTTTCAACTCTTCTTTCAGGATGGAAACTCTTTCTTCTAGGACTGCAGACCCTAAATAAAGCATGGTCATTCATTAATGCACACCATCAGCAGGGAGGTCTACATAAATATGTATTAAAAAACTTTGTAAGATAACTTTTTAACCTTTCCTCAGTTCATCTTTGTCCCTCTCAAGCCTGTCCAACATATCCTGGTTCCGTTGTCCTTTCTCTTGTAGCTTCTTCTCATGGTCATTTGCCTGTTGCTGCAGCTCTTCTTTCTGTAGCTTTAGCTGGTGCTTGTAGTCTTCTAGGTTTTGTTCTAGACGCTGATTCTCTATCTTAGCAGCCTGACACTGATTTCTCAGAGGCTGAATGAGCTGTGTGAGCTCGGTCAGATGTTTGCCGATTCGAACTAGATCCTTGCTTTCTTCACTGGCCCAGTACTTCATTTCTGAAGGAGACAGGGTTCCCTCACGTGGCAAGACTTCTTGAATTTTTATAAGAGAAGATGGCAAGTTCTGACTTTTGCATACACTAACAATGGCATCACTAACCTCTTTTAAACTACTCTGAGCAATGGCACACGCATCGCATGGAACAAGAGCAGACTCTAAAGTCTGTGAGCCAACGGTGCATACATGCTTTGCAATGGAAAGGTCAGTTTCCTGAGGGACACCAGTAGGATGACGGCTTTCTGTGCGTGATAGGACCGAATGGGCCTTGCGTGAAGACAAACAAGGACGTTCCTGCGGTGTCTTGGGCTCTTTGGTCTTAATGAAAATTTCAGGTGAACAAGATTTCTGGAGATAGAAAGCAAGTGTTAACTGACAACAGAATTCAAATCTATGCATATTCATCAAAATTCTTCCTGAAAATGGCAAATGGACTACAAAATGCAAATGAATACAGTCCAATTTCATAATGAAAAGTATACTATTAACTGGACAAGGATATATAACACTGATGTGAACGTTTAAACTCACAGCTTTTTGGTAAATTTTCCCCAACTTCAACATGTTGCTCCAATACTTCCGTACTGTAAGTCCAACTGACATTGAGGGTCCGTGATCTCGAGGCTGTATGAAGCCACCATCACTGTTTATTAATTCTGCATACACATCAAAGCTCTGAAGAAGCAGCAAAAGTCTGGACATAGAAAGACAGTGTTAAAATGGCAGCCAGCCCCACGAAAAATATTCAACGGTTTTCATCGCTCCCTGCTGTTTGTTTTTCTTATTTTTTTGTCCAATTCACTGAGATGGCCGCACATGCTCAGTTTCATCCTTCAACTGCCTCCTGAGCGGTTATAAGAAAATAGCTGCAGCAGAGAGGACACGTCCCCTGAGCTACAGCAGAAAGGACACTCCCCTTGAGCTGCCAGCATGATATCAATCTAGCAGCGTAATCAGAGCAATGAATGTGAGTAGGGATGAGCGAATCGACTTCGGATGTAACATCCGAAGTCGATTCGCATAAAACTTTGTTTCAATACTGTAGGGAGCGAGGTACAGGGCTGGTTTTAGCTTTGTTAGAAAGAGACTGTCATGTACTATATGATGTCTGATTTTCATTTTTTACATTAATCATGGAATAACCCATTTGATGGCATATAAGACTGCACGATTATTGGCAAATTATCAAGAACAAGCGTTCATAGGAACACTGACTCGTATCAATCAGCTGATGAACGAGCAAGCACGTTCTTCGACTGATGTGCATTTTTCATCAGGATGAATGATGCCCCATTATCAGCAGCACGTCTCCCTGTGTAATCAGACATGCACTGCCGATAATGAATAGAACAGAATGAGTGAGGAATGATTCGATCCTTCCGCATTCTGTTTGAATCAGCCTGTGTAATCGAGCACCAATGTACATTTTATCATCCGTCGGTGCTTGCACTGCCCATACATCAGCCTGTGTAATCGAGCACCGATGTTTTATCATTCTTCGGTGCTTGCACTGCCCACACATCAGCCTGTGTAATCTCTTTCAAATTTCTTTTTATTAAGCATAATAAATCGAAATATACACTTATAAACATAAAGGACAACATGTCCAAGGATCATAAAGCAGAGCATTTACATAGAAAAACTCGACAATGGCGCGCATATGAAGTACACATACATACAATACCTCATGTGAAAACCACGACAAATGATGTATGCACTTAGAAGGAAACAAGGGTGACCATGTTAATCTAAGAGGAATAGAGATTTTAAAACAAGTACTCCTAGGATTTACCCAACCACTTAGCCCAGATTGTCAGATACTTATCGTGTGACAATGTCTCCCAACTAGTCAGCTCCTCAAATCTACAGATCTCGTGCACCTTCTCCCTCCACATCTGCACCGTAGGAGGCTGAACCGAGAGCCACTTTAATGGGATTAAAAGTTTCGCAGCTGAGATAAGGTGTGATAATAGGGAGTGTTTGCTAAGGGGGCAATTGAGATCAGAAAAATTTAGAAGAACAGCTGTGGGTGTTAGGGCTGTACTGGCCGGACATATTTTCCTTATTTCGCTAGCCACATCATCCCAAAAAGGGCGGATATCCGGGCAGGACCACCAAACATGCAAAGCTGTACCTTTTCCCGTCAAACACCTCCAACAGTTCTCAGATGCCCCAGGGAACATTCTGCTTAATACATCCGGTGTGCGGTACCACCTTGTAACTATCTTGAACGCGTTCTCTTGTATGGATATGCAGCGGGAGAAACCATGAGAGTGGCTCAAGATCCTTTTCACATCACCATCTGAGAATTGCATATTAAGTTCAGATTCCCACTGGGTAATGTAATGAGGTCTACCCGAATCCCCCAGGTCCAGAGTCTTGTTATATATGTTTGAAAGTAATTTACTTCTAGGGCTAGGGGACTGGAGAACGACATCATACCAAGATGGAATGTACTCCTCCTTAGGGGTGGTGTTCAAGTAGGCTACGCAAATTTTCCTGAAATGTAAGTAATGTAGGTGAGACCAATTGCACGCCCCGAAGGACTTTTTCAAGGACTCTAAGTCAGGGACCTTATCGCCCTTCAACACATCACCTACAGCAACGTTACCAAGGCCAGACCATATGTTAAGAACATCTACATAACCTGGGTTCAGATGATATGGAATTAGGCGGATTGGTGTGAAAGGGGTAAGTCCCTTTGGTAGCGACAGTAGAGACGCAAATTTCTTCCATTCCCTACAGATCCCAACAAATGAGGGGCTAGCTAGGTTGTCACCCCCTACCATAGAGGGCGAGGACTCCCAGAGTTTAATCAGTTCCCCAGGCTCCCACGAAATATTAGCTATCTGGCAGCCTAGTTTAGGAGAATGAGGGTTGAGAATTTCTGAATGGAGTCTCATCAGATTGGCCAAATAATAACTTCTGATGTCTGGGAGGCCAAACCTTCCCCTGGCAATAGGCTGGGACAAACGGCTGTATGAAAGTCTCGGCTTCAACCTCTTCCACACGAAGGAAGAAAAAAGTTTCTGGATCTGAGAAAGGTAGGAAGCTGGAAGGGAAATCGGAAGGGTTTGGAACAGATACAGTAGCTTAGGGAGGACGTACGTTTTTAAAAGGTTTTTCCTACCTATCCAGGACAGAAAGGGAATTTTGAGGTTCTCTAATTGTGCTTTAATGTCCGACAATAGGGGCAAATAGTTTGAATGGTACAGCTGACTAGGGGAGGGCGTTAAATTGACGCCCAGATATTTAATATGAGTTGTAGACCAGAGAAAGGGGTAAGAGGATGAAAGGCTAGATAAGGTCTTCCTAGGGAGATTAATGCCCATGGCTGAACATTTAGCCAAATTGACTTTGAAATTAGAGAGATGACCGAATTCGTCTAACAATCTCAAAACCTCTGGGAAAGCAGTGACCGGGTCCGACATTATAAGCAGCATATCATCTGCAAAGGCCGCCACACAGTGGCTAGTGGAGCCGACTTTTAACCCCTTAATAACGTTACTTTGCTTAATTTTTTGAACAAGGGCTTCTAGGCAGAGGATGAAGAGGGATGGGGACAATGGGCACCCCTGTCGAGTTCCGTTAGAGATGTCAAAATAAGGGGACAAAACACCATTAACCCTTACCCGGGCATGGGGAGCCGAGTACAGGGACAGCACAGCTCCCACGAATTTAGGATGGAAACCAAATCTGATGAGAGCAGCCTCCATAAAACCCCAATCCACCCTATCGAAGGCCTTTTCGGCATCGGTACTCAATAGAGCCAGACTACTTTTAGTTCGTAGAGCATGTTGGATTAGCATCTGAACCCTAAATGTGCTGTCCCTGCACTCACGCCCACCCACGAAGCCGGACTGGTCAGAAGAGATTAGAGATTTCAAGAAGGGGGCTATTCTGTAAGCCAACAATTTGGCCCATAATTTTATGTCGGCGTTTAGAAGGGATATAGGTCTATAACTAGAAGGGATTACTGGATCTTTATTAGGTTTTGGAAGGACCACAATATGAGCCTCCAGAGCCTGTCTAGCAGGAGGAGCACCATCTAGCATAGAATTAAAATAAGACACCAGGTGAGGTCCCAGTATTTGAAAAAATTTCTTATAGTACGAAATTGGGAGGCCATCGGGGCCAGGGCTTTTACCCGAGGGGGTGGAGGAGAGGATTTTCTGAATCTCTGAAAGGGATGTGGGGGAGGTCAAGGATTCACTGTCTGCCAATGACAGTTTTGGTAAATTGAGCGAGGATAGGAAAGAGTTGGTAAGGGTGTTTCTGTCCTGGATAGTATCAGGAGATTCCTTCCCCCGGAGGTTATATAGGGCAGAGTAGTAGGAGGTAAAAATCCCAGCTATACCTGGGGTGTCTACAACTGTCTCATTTCTATCATTGCACATCTTGGCAATATAGGATTGATCATTTCTCTGTTTGATTTGGGCTGACAGTAATCTATTACCTCTATTTCCATGAGCATATTGCCGGTGACGGATTTTTAGATAAGCCTTAGCAGCCTTAACATTCAGAAGGTCTTTCAGCTCCCTCCTTAATGCAGTCAGAGCCTTCAAATCAGTATCTGATATAGATCGTTTGTGTGCTTGTTCAAGAGAAGAGATCTCTAAAAGTAGGGAATTTAGACGACTGTCCCTCTTCTTCTTTAAAAATGCACCTAATGCTATAAATTCTCCCCGCACAACAGCCTTATGGGCCTCCCATACTGAAGCTGAAGCTACACCAGCTTGGGCATTAATAGAAAAATATTCTGTCAGCTTTCCCTCAAACGAGATGGTGTCCGCCTGAGAATTCAAAAGTGTAGGATTCAGGGACCAAACCCACTCCTTCCCAGATACTCCAGGGGCTATAAATGTAAAAGAAACCGGAGCGTGATCCGAGATAGTGATATTATGAATTATAGCATTCCTGATCTGAGGCAATAACCTGTCAGAGACAAAAAAGTAATCCAGGCGTTGGAAGGATTTATGGGGATGAGAATAGTAGGAATAATCTCTTTTATCGGCGTTCAGAGTTCTCCACACATCGCACAGACCCATATTCCTGAGCTTGCTAAGAATCCCCTTTAGTACACCGGCAGAGATCGCAGATTTGTTAGCAGAGGTGTCCAAAAGGGGGTTCAACGCTAAGTTCATATCTCCACCCACTATCAATATACCTGAGGCAAAAATGGAAATCTTGTGAAGAATCTTGGATAGCCATTTGGGGGTATGGTTATTGGGGGCATATAGGTTGCAAAGGGTAACTTCAACGCCTCCCAAGGTACCCTTTAGAAGAAGAAATCTGCCTTCAGGGTCTGCTAATTCCGCTGTTACACATAGGGGGACATCTTTATGAATTCCGATGCTAACCCCTCTAGTAGCCGCAGAGGAATTACACGCGTGATACCAATGCTGAAAGGAGGAGCGTGCCAGGCTGGGAACCTGACCACTCCTGAAATGAGTCTCCTGCAGCATAGCTATCTGCGTCCTATTTGCCCTCAGCAATTGGAAGATGCGGCTCCTCTTAATAGGATTATTACCTCCGTTAACATTAAAGGTGGTCACATTAAGTTTTAGGTCAGACATCTATGATTTTAAAACTAGATCGCGGGCTGTCTGAAGTTTGCTCTATGATCCAACAAAAAATACAAACAAAAATCAACAGGAGCCTATTGGAACTTAGGCCCCGCTTAAGCGCATACCAGGTATACACACAGTCATGTGGGTTGGGGAGAACAACCATATGTAGCCTGATCTGCCCAAGCCTCGTGATCCAAGCCTGTGACAGAAAGAAGTCAAATGAACCAACATCATCATTGGAATAGTGAACAAGGAAAATACCAGAACATTTTGTTTGCAGGTCCTGATGGACTGCAAAAGGAAGACCGGAGCTGAAGGGTGCAAGGAATATGTGGAAAGTAAGGAAGGGAAGAAAGGGAAGTGGGCTGGAGGGGGAGGGGGGGGGGGGATGGAAACACAGCTAGAATCAGACTAACTTCAAACAAGAGCAGCCGGTCACATTAGGTATCTGAAAAACAGGCACATCTAGGTGCCACATTCAGTAAAGTGAAAAAACATAAAATGGCTTATAGCTAAATCAATCATTAGCGTCCATCCTAGAGGGGCCTCCGTTTCTTCTGGTCTTTTGCTTCTTAACTGTAGACCATTTCGACGGGATCTGCAACGGTGGCAAATCTTCCTCTAGTGGGATCGGCAACCATGAGGACAGGACCATAGGCTCCAGATTAAGTGGCATCCAAATCTGTCGGAGATCCTCTGGCGTGCGAATCATAAAACGCTTATTCCCATGAGTGATGAGGAGGCCAAAGGGAAATAACCAGCGATAAGCAATTTTTGAGGAGCGCAGCGTGTCCGTGAGGGGTTTTAACTGCCGCCTCTTTTGCAGAGTAGAAGAGGCAATGTCCTGATATATCTGGACCTTTGAGCCCAGCAGTTGGATTTCTCCCATCGATCTGGCTTTCTGTAATATGGCCTCAGTATCTCTGAAGCTAAGTAGCCCGCAAATGACATCTCTGGGGTTTTCAGAGGGTGAGGGTTTTGCGCGCAGGGCTCTGTGGACTCTCTCCACTACCACACTATTAGCCCTGTCAGAGCCGAGCAGAAGCTCAAAAAGGGACCCCATGACTTTAAATAAATCTTCAGTATCTGCAGATTCTGAAAAGTTCCTGATTCTCAGGTTTCTCCTTCGGCTCCTGTTCTCCTGGTCTTCCAGGAGCAGAAGGGAGTTATTTATTGCCGTGCGATGAGTGTCCAGAGTGACCCTAACTGCAGTATTAAATGTTAGCAGTGCGTCTTGGTTATAGGGGCCAGAGCCCTGGACAGAGCCTCGTCCAGATAGCTCCTAGTGAGGGTTGCAGGATCGCTCACCTCAGGGTGTAAGAGTTCCCTTGCATCAGTGGCGCCTGAGACCGGAGATTCAGAGCGAGGGAGCGGCGCTTCTTTCAGCTGAGGCGCCATTTTGGCAGCGCGCCCAGCCTGCTGCTGGGACTGACGGCTCACAAACTTCTCCATGCTCTGATGTGAGCTCTCCGAGGAAGGTGCCGTGTAGTCCAGAGAGTTCTTCGGCTGTATTTTCACCATACCGATGTGTTGGTGTGCAGGTAAATAGGCTTAGAAGAGGCTCGGTGGCGGGAGCTCAGCTCTCAAGCTTCCACCATCTAACGCGGTCAGGCTCCGCCCTCAGCCTGTGTAATCAAGCACCGATGTTTTATGATCCATCAGTGCTCACAATGCTCATCCTGTGTAATACCCACTTTCTGAAGCAATGGCACAAACTACAAGGAATAACACACAAAGTATAACTAATGTAACAAAAGTCAATCGAGAAGGTTCTTTCACAAGGAGCATGTATCACCTATCCACATGTCTAACCGCCTGGATCCCCTCCGAGCCCCCCATCCCCCCCAATTCGTCCACACTACAGGAATGAAGTGAGTAGTCACTTGAAAGGCGCGGCAGTTGAGCATGTGTCCTGCAGATCCTTTCAATGTCTATTCTTTTAGCATATATTATTCAATAACAAATTAAACTTTTTCTTTCAATTCACTGCGCCTTACAGGAAAGTACATTCAGTTCTCACTTTACAGTACGCCTTGAAACATTAGCTCAAGGATCAACACACATCCCTGATGAATAATTAAAGATTAGACATGATAAGCGTGTGTTGTTCAGTAGATTTTGCTAATTAAATACTTTTTAGGCTACATTCACGCGGCCGTGTCAAAGACTTTGGGGCTATTCATATGGCCGTTTTTTTTTAACTCCTATTCACTTTAATGGGAGCAGCATTGCAGTAGCCAGCTCTGTCTTCTGCACAATGGACGGAGCTACTGCAGAACAGCTGATCGGCAGGAGTGCAGGGTGTCAGACCTCCTCCAATAAGATAGTGATTGCTTATCCTGAGAATAGGCCAGGTCAACCCCTTTAAATGGTCAAAAATTTTCACACAACTTTGCATAAATCAATAGTACAAGCCACCATAAGAAACTTTGTAATACATCTTATCAGAGAAAAATGCCTTGTTCTAGAGCTATCAGTTGTTTCTTCCCCTCCTTTTCTAAAATGACTAGAACAACTGTCTGCTCACTGAAGGAACAGATTACACTATCTCATACAAGTCTATGAAGAGGGGAGGTGGGAGAAGTAAATAAGTTTCTATCCCAGCCCAAGTGCTTTATTCACATCCATATAGGGCAGTACTTCTCCCTAATGCCCTTCATAATCCTGGGGCTGCTTCTGAGTGAGTAAGAGAAGGTTAGGAATCAGATTCTCCTCTACTGTCTGTGTGCAATGGATGGCAGTTAGTCTCCACTCTCCATGTGTGGGAGAACTGCAAACTAGACATTAAGCATGCACAGAAAACTGCTAAAAATGCCAGATACAAGTCATATAGTGGCCAGAAATAGTGTTATTCCTCATGTACACAGACTGTACTACTGATTAATGCAAAGTCGATTAAAATATTAGGATCACTTTAAAGACAACATTGAGGACATGAAGAACAGAAGGTCAGGTACTCTAGACAGTGGGGGTGGGGGGGGCAACATCTAGCTGACAGTTTCCCTTTAAAGGGATTCTGTCATGAGATTTTAGCCCTAAAAGCTAAACATATGCCCATGTCCGTACTAATAACATGAATCCTAAACTGGCCTTATTAAACCTGCTTGTGGCGCCGCTCTATTAGCCCAAAAAAACTGGTTTTTATAACCGGTCAATCGCCTACCTAAGGTGCCCAAGGGGACGTCAGTTAATACAGGTTGCCCGGCCGTCTGGTGCCCAGCGCCTCCTTCCCAGTCTTAATCGCCGCCCTCCCTGTCTACAGTGACGCCTTCCTCACCTCAGCGCCGCCTCGACCAGATCCGGCCGGCCCTCTGCTAGATCCGGCGCCTGCGCACTATGCTCAGCCTGATGCGCCGCGGACGCCTGTCAGCGGCTTCGTTGAGCGAAGTGAGCATGCGCCCGAGCCAGGGAAGGAGGCGCTGGGCACCAGACGGCCGGGCACCCTGTATTAACTGACGTCCCCTTGGGCACCTTAGGTAGGCGATTGACCGGTTATAAATACCTGTTTTTTGGGCTAATAGAGCCACAAGCAGGTTTAATAAGGGCAGTTTAGGATTCATGTTATTAGTACGGACATGGGCATATGTTTAGCTTATAGGGCTCAAATCTCATGACCAAATCCCTTTAAGATGCTAAACATGCAAACTTCAAATAATTCTCTTATACATAATGGAGGATTAGCCATACCTGTCAATCACAAGCTCCAATAAAACCATGTGTGAAAGCTGCGTGTAGTCTGGATCATCCTCTACAAAATCATATCTATCCAACAACTGCACCAAGTCCAGATCACAGGACATCTTATCGGGGAATTTCCAGGATGGGAAGCGTACAGCACCAACTCTAGAGAAGACATCGATCAGAGTACCCTGAAGATCTGTAATGTCCTTTCTTAGACCTTCCATACACGCACGATCTCCCAACAGACACGTCATGTTTCTAGTATTAAAGCAGAAACATATGATAAAACACAGTAAAGGGACATAAACTGCAAAAGTTTTAGATTCAAGGGGGCCATACACATTAGACGATTCTCGGCCAAATCCACTGATTCTGTGGGACCAGATGACCATCTAATGTGTATGGAGGCCTCCTGGTTGTGATGAAAAAAGGATTGTTTTTTTTAGATTTCAGCATGCATGATCAGTTTTCAGAAACACCGACTGCAGCTCCCGGGTATCCCTATGTCGCCATCTAGTTAGACATGGGGTCATGTGCAGAGGTGGCACTACACTTTTCAGGCAGTCCCATGTAAATACCAGCTTTGCCATTACTCCAGGAGAGGGTTAATAGGCCTTTAGGAAGGGTCTGGAGTGAATGCAGCGCAGGCAATTATAGCCAAGTGATGAAGTACAGTCCAATATACTGTGTCTGACTTCCCTGTACTTTATCACTTGGCTATTATTACCTGTTCTGCATTCACTCCAGGCTAAACCTCTCTCAGGGACTTAGAAACCCCAGGCAGGGACCCAGGCAACATTCACTAATGCTCACTGCCCACCAGGAGGCTGCCCAGTCTCCCTCCACAGCTTCAAAGCAGTGTGCAAATGGTCCCACAAACTGACCAATCGGCAGCTTCCTTCCAAAGAAGTTCCTTGCTGTATAGAGCTTTGTTATTGGATAGTTCAGACCCCAGCAGTATCACTGTGCTTTCGTTGCCGTTCACAGCACTCTTGAATGGCAGCGAAAAAGTCTAGCACGTATTAATACGCCTAGGATTTCTTTTAGAGAGTCAAATGTCCTGTACAAGCGTCTATGACACTTGTACAGGCATTATTGTGATCTCTGGTCATGTGACTGCTTCGGAAGTCACATGTCACCCATGGGCCACCTGCTGCATGGGTGACTCGCACTTACACACCTTGGCATGACATCAATGAGATTATTAATGGTTGTCTGAGGAATGTTCTGCCATGCTGAATGCACTTGGGCATGCAAATCATCAAGATCCGCAGCTGGCAGCTCCCTTTGCAATAGCTGACCAATGACATCCCAGATGTGCTTGATGGGAGAGAAATCTGGAGATGCTGCAGGCCATGGTAGCATGATTAGGCCACACAGTCTGCTCACAGTAGCATGAGCAACATGAGGCCCGGCATTGTCCTGTTGAAAAACAGCTCATGAGACACTCTGGAAAGATGCCCGTACCACCAGTTCCATGACCAAATCAATGTAATGCCGAGCTGTTAGTGTACCCGAAATGAAGACTAGAGGGGTCAAGATACCATACATTATGTCATCCCACACCATAATCCTAGGAGTACGACCAGTGTGACATTTCCTTGGCACCCGCTATAGAAATGCCTATTCTTGTCCGCAGCTGCGGACAAGAATAGGACATGTTCTATCTTTTACGGAGCTGCGGACCGGAAGTTCGGGGCCGAAACCTGGAAGTTCGGGGCCACGCTCTGCAAATGCGGAAGCGGAGAGCACATAGTGTGCTCTCCGCTTCACGTCCGGGCCCATTGCAGAAAATTGCAGAACGGGTGCGGACCCTTTTGCGGACGTGTGAATGGACCCTAAGGCCTAGTTCACACGAACGTATGGCTTTTATAGTTTTTTGCGGTCCGTTTTTCATGGATCCGTTGTTCCATTTTTGAGTTCCGTTGGGTTTCCGTTTTTCTGTTCCGTTTTTCCATATGCCATGTACAGTATACAGTAATTACATAGAAAAAATTAGGCTGGGCATAACATTTTCAATAGATGGTTCAGAAAAAACGGAACGGATACGGAAGACATACGGATGCATTTCCGTATGTGTTCAGGTTTTTTTTGCGGACCCATTGACTTGAATGGAGCCACGGAACGTGATTTGCGGGCAATAATAGGACATGTTCTATCTTTCAACGGAAAGGAAAAACGGAAATACGGAAACGGAATGCATACGAAGTACAGTCCGTTTTTTTTGCGGAATCATTGAAATGAATGGTTCTGTATACGGACCGTATACGGAACACAAAAAAACGGCCCGTACACTAATATTGTATCCGAGACAAAAGCGGGACTCATTGCTGAAGAGGATAAACCTTCCATTCCATTGCCATACTCTTACTGTGCCTTTGACAGCAGTGAAGTTAAAGGGGTTCTCCAGGAATAAATTTTTTTTAAATACTTAAATATTATTTTATAATAAATATATTCACAAATACTTTTCATTACTTAGAATGGCTTGTTTTGTCTAGGGAGCAATCATTAGGAGAAATAAAATGGCCGCCGTCCTATCAGTACACACAAAACCTGTCCTAATGACACAGGAGGACAAGTTGCTTCACCACAATGAGCTATAGTGCTGCCTCTTCCTCCTCTCTGCTTGTCAGGAATCATGATCCTGAATACAGGTGAATGTCTGTGGGAATGGAGATGATGAGGAGACATGAGAGGAGGGTGAGGTGTGACTAATGAGCAGCAGCACTTGCTTACAGTCTCCATTACCACAGCCCCACATTACCACAGTCTGTCCTGTCCGTCCTCTCTGTACTTCAGGTCTCCTCATGAACTCCATTCCCCAGAGATTCAGCTAAAGTTCTTATCAGCTGTATTCAGGATCATAATCCCTGACAAATAGAGAGGAGGACGAGGCAGCTCTTTAGCTCAGTGTTGTAAAGCAACTTGTCCTCATGTGTGATCAGGACAGGTTTTGTGTGTACTAATAGGACAGCGGCCATTTTGTTTCCCCGGATTATTGCTTCCAGACAAAATGAGCCATTATAAATAATGAAAGGTATTTGAGAATATATTTATAATAAAGTAATATTTAAAGGCAGTCTGTCACCACAATTTGACAATATAAACTGCTTACGTATTCTTCTGACTTTCACCAGCTTAAAAAATTATGTTTAATCCATATGTTCTTGTAGGTGCCCAGGCTGCTCTGCCTTCTTTTCATATTACCCCTCCCGGGCCTCTTGCTGGTCCCATCATCCAAAGTACCGTCCGAGATCCGGCGCGTGCGCAATTCACTGCTGGCCCGGGCAAGCGCACTGTGATGGGGATATACTTACCTTTCTCTCACTCGGCTTGCCTCCAGTCTTCCTGCTTGCCGTTCGCTGGCACATGCGCACAACATGAAGCGATGCTGCTGCCCATAATAGGCATCACAGTGTGCATGCCCGGGCCGGCGGTGAAAGCTGGTGCTTGGGATGATGAAACGGTCTTAAAGGGCGGGACTAGCAAGAGGCTGGGAGGGTTAATATGAAAAGAAGGCAGAGCAGCCTGGGCACCTACAACAAAAACCCCGCCCCGGGCACTTGCGAGCCCTCATTTGCATATGGTTTAAACATAGTTTCTTTCAGCAGTGAAAGTCAGAAGAATACAAGAAAGGTACCATTGGAATCTTGTGTAGTTTAGATTGTCAAATTTTGGTGACAGGCTCCCTTTAAGCATTTTCATTTTCTTAATTCCCCGAGAACCCCTTTAAGTCAATGGAACACCTGCAGCTGGACATCTGGCTTGTAGCCCACTGTCGTGCAAATGCCTTCTGATAGTTTGTGTAGATAATGTTTGCCGCCCTAGGCTTGGGATGTGACGTCCACTTTCGCTTGCAATACAGAATGGATGACTATGCGCCATTCTTCTAAACAGACGATTCGTCTGTGCAGAGGTTCACCTCTCTGCACCTCCAGCTGTCATTCTGATTCTTCACTGTTTCCCAACCACGGGGACACGTAACATTGAACAGTCCTGACATCTCAGCCGCGGCACAGTACAAGGATTCTGTCCCTCTCAGTTTGTGACACGTGGCGATAACTGGCATGTTGACGAACAGGAGACATCACACAATAATCCCATGTGACTTTGTGAGGTGTCATGTGGCTAAAAAAAAACTACTTTCAATCTGGATTTCATTCTCCTCTCATATATATGATTGGAGCAAGGTGTGTGAAAATGCAGAACACCAGCTACCAGCTCCTCGATTTGTAAACCCTACAGTATGTCCTTCATGATGTTGCAATTTCAATGTTGAGTTCAATGACAGCAGTAGATTTTAGAATACGTTTTTATGCTGGGACTTCTCACGGTGAACCAATTCATATACTCCTAGGCCCACTTTGAGTTCCCAGTCCACCCCTGGCCCAATCTTCGGGCAGGACAAGCACGAATTGATGATAAATGCGTTGATCTGCACTCATCTTGAATCGGCCTATTACATCGGCCAATGCAAAGTATATGGTGGGGGAACAACTGCTACTGCGATCGCTCCTCGCTCATTCATTTGGGGGATGTGCTGCTGATAATCAGGCATCTTCTACTTTCAATGAAAGATGCAATCAGGCAACAAACAAACATTTTCTCATTTATCAGATGATCGCCAGCACGATTACATTAGCGCTTTTTCCTGCTGTTTGGCCCAAAAATCTGGTGTTGTCATCGAGGCTTTATATGATCATTACCATTATCTAATAAACAGCACGTATCAACTCCCACTGATGTCCGATTAAGGGCTTATGCACACGACTGTATGCCCTCCGAGACACACGGGGTCCATGAGCGGGCCATATGTCCCGGAGCGGCATACATCGTGCGCACTGGAGCGCACCGCATTGTCCCGCACTCATAATATCATATGAGTGTGGGACAATAGTCTCGCGGGCGGCCCGATGCGCACAGCATTATAGTAACCCATAGATGATGCTGTGTGCTCCCGATGTATGCCGCTCCAGGACATATGGCCCGCTCAAGGAGTATTCGCATCTGGAACATTTCTGGCTTATCAACAAGATATGCCATAAATGTCTGATAGGATTGGGTCCCAGAAGTGGGACATGCACCTTTGTGAAGAACGGGGCCCCACAGTGAATGAAGAACAAGCTGCCCATGTGTGGCCACCCTCCGTTGACCACTACAGGACTTCCGAAAACAGCAGAGCAATGTGCGGCTGCTCTCTGTTCACTTTGGGGGCCCTTTCTGGAGATAGGAGTGGGTTCCAGAGGTGGGACTTGCATCTATCACACATTTATGGCATATCCTGTCGATAAGCCATGAATGTCCCAGAGGAGACTACCCATTTCACATTACAATGGAATTCACTAGCAACAGGATTGGGAGGAGGAGGGTTACTACTTGGGAGGGTTGCTACTGTTTCTAAAGATTTTGAAATGCATTTTGTAAACCCAAAATGTATTGAAGGGGTGACAACTTGTCACCTATGTATCTGATCTGTGCAGTTCCAAACACTGGGACCCCACTGATCACACGCGCAGAGGTCTGTGTCCCTCATATAAATGGGGTGTGGGTCCACCATGTGCGCTGCCACTCCATTCAACATTTAGTGTACTACTGTAGATAACCAAGTACAGCACAAGGCTATTTACAGCAGCCCCATAGAGATGTCACATGCTCAACCTATGGCTTCATTCATTTCAGGGGGTCCCCATAGGGTACAGGGTACCCATTTTTCTGGATCAGTCGGGATCCCATAGATCGGACCTTTACTGATCCTGAAAATACTAACAGGTAGCACAAAGATACAGCCTTTCCACAAAATACTATTTCTAGTGGCAGACGACTTTTGAAGCAATCTAGACTTACATCTTAACTTGAATGTTAATGAATCAGGCAGGTCACACAGGATACAGACACGAGCCTTGGATAATCAATGAAAAGTGTCCTCCATGTTTTCAACGTCTAGCGACATTTGTGCGCACGACAGTTGGCGGCGAAGACTTCTTTTCCATCCGTCAACCAAAGTCATCGCCATGACAACGACGCACAGTGCGTTTTGACGACAGACGTCGTGCGTGCGTACACTTGGCAGTACGTACGTTAAGGTTTAGAATGTACCATTTGAAAAAAAGGGGTGTGTTTTATTTTCTTGTCGACCTTTTGTCTAACATTAGGGGAATTAGTGTACTCCACCTAGACTCCTATCTCGGTAAACGCTGACTGGCGGTGTGTTTATGCGTCACGTAAGATGAGGTTTACTTTGACTACCTAGCGCCCTAGTGGTACGTCCCCCTGCTTCAGTCCAATCCTCCTGTTCCGCCTGAGCCGCCATTTTGGTGTCCTGCGACTGTGTTTTCCGCCTGCGCACCGGGAAAGGAGGACAACATGCCGGCGGGACCCGTACAATTGCTAGCGCCTCAGGCGCCCGATGGAGGGCAGGTAGGTAATATTTGTAGGTGCCCCGCGTTGTTTATAGAGAACACTGCCCGGGTCACAGGTGCCATGAAAAGTGCCCACGCGTCCATGGCTGGCCTCCATGTGTGCGCCTGTGCCCTGTAATGGCAGTTATTCGCTCTAGGTTTTTATGTGTGAATACAGATAAGGGAAACTGTTATTTAAGGGGCATAACCAGCATGCCCACCGCCATGTCATCAGTGGGACTGTGGTGAGAATGGGGAGTGATCAGTACTTCCCATAGAAGTGAATAGAGAGACCTATACACAGTGTGGTGGCCACTTAACCAGTATGGTCAGGAAACCCGCTGGCGGGATAGTTTTAATATATGCAAATGAGCCTCTAAGAGCAATGGGGGCGTTGACATTACACCTAGAGGTTCTGCTGCGTCCTCTGCACTTTGATTGACAGGGTCGAGTGTGATCATATTTAGGCTACTTTCACACTGCCGTTTCTGGGTCCGCCTGTGAGATCCGTTCCAAGGCTCTCACAAGCGGCCCAAAACGGATCAGTTCAGCCCCAATGCATTCTGAATGGATAAGGATCCGTCCCCCCATTGACTTTCAATGTAAGTCAAGACGTTTTGACTTAGACTTTTTTTGAAAGAATAATGCAAACGGATCCATTATTAACGGATACAAGCGTTTGCATTATTCGTGCTGATCCGTCTGTGCAGATACAAGACGGATCCGCACAAAATGCGAGTGTGAAAGTAGCCTAACAGTGCTTGGCCCTGTGAATCAAAGTGCGGTCAGAGCAGAGCCTCTAGGTGTAATGGGAACGCCTCCATTGCTCTTAGAGGCTCATTTGCAGATATTAAACATCATTGTTCACAGCAATGCGGTACATAGGACCAACTAGGGTGGCCAGATGTCCGGTTTTCAGGCTCCCTGTCCGGCTTTCTGGGGTGGCCACCCTAGGACCAACACAGATGTCTTCAGCTGCCAAGCGCACATGTAACGGGTCAGCCATTGTCATAGGTACAAATCTGCTTTCTTGATTAGCAGTGAGGGGCTCGCCACAGATGACCCCTGTAATATACATGCTGTAGATATGGCTTCAGCAGAGGAAGGATTTGGCCTGCTGGGGAAAGTAGTGTTAGGGAATGTTCCTGTGATGGCTAACCTCCGGCACTCCAGCTGTGGTAAAACTACAACTCCCAAGATGTACACGTGCCTGTCTGTTTTCAGAACTCCATAAAAAAGAGTGGAGCATGCTGGGAGTGGTAGCTGCACCACAGCTGGAGTGCCGGAGGTTAGCCATCACTGCATACTGATCCTCAGGTTCCTGCCACGTATTTTGATGGATGGATTCTGAATTAGAAAGATCTGCCGGTGACTTTGGCCCCATGCATTAGGGTGGAGGTGCCCATGGCTTAGTACTCCCCCATTGTGTTGAATGGGGCTCTCTATAAAGTGCTGAGGACATTTCTGTCCCCCCATATGCCTGGACCCCTCACACTGAATCTACTTACCTGGCTCCCCGCGCGCTGCTGCTTCTCCCTGTGCACGGATGAAAGCATTGTGGGTTCGTCTTCGTCCCAACCAGCCATTGGTTGCCCCCCCCAACACCGGATGTTTTCATCTGTGCACGGGGAGAAGCGGCAGCAGCGGTGCGGGGAGCCAGGTATGTAGATTCAGTGTGAGGGGTCCAGGCATATGGGGGGACATTTTTTAGTCTCGGATAACCCCTTTAATTACAAGTGAGATCAAATAGAAGAAATGTCCTCAGCACTTTATAGAGAGCCCCATTCAACACAATGGGGGAGTACTAAGCCATGGGCACCTCCCCCCTAATGCATGGGGCCAAAGTCACCGGCAGATCTTTTTAATTCAAAAATGTAAACTTGAACCCCATTCACTTACAGCATTTAAAAAAAAACAACACACCTGTAGATTAGAGCCCCGCAGCATACCTCATCTGTATTACAACCCGATCCACATCTAAGCATGCTGCAAATCCCTTTCAATGTATAGTGTGAAATCCTGCATAATCCTCAGTGATCTGTACACTGTACTGTGAGTCTGGAGGAGTACACTTGGAGTGGATAATACACCATAGAAATATTTCCTTGGTCCTTATAGTAGAAGAGTCTCCTGAGAATAGTCCAGGTTATTCTGCTCCCAGTGATCAGCCGTAATCCTTGAGGGAACCTGGTAGTGTCTCTATTCCCTGGATGGAAGAAAGAATTGTATGATGTGTGAATGGGGCCTTACAGAGACGAATGAGTTTTCCGCGCAGGTGCGATGGGTGACATGAAGGCATAGCACCCGCACTGAATCCTGACCCATTCATTTCAATGGGTCTGTGTACATGGTTTATTTCACGCATCAGTTCTGTGTTGCGTGAAAAACGCAGCATGTTCTTTATCCTGCGTTTTTCACGCAGCCCTGGCCCCATAGAAGTGAATAGGGCTTCAGTGAAAAACGCAGAGCTTCCGGAAGCAAGTGCGGATGCGGTGCGTTTTTTACTGATGGTTGCTAGGAGTTGTTGTTTGTAAACCTTCAGGTTTTTTATCACGCGCGAGAAAAAACGCATAAAAACGCATTGCACCCACGCGGAAAAAACTGAACACAATCGCAGACAAAACTGACTGAACTTGCTTGCAAAATGGTGCGAGTTTCACTAAACGCACCCTGAACGCATCCGTTGCCAATCCGTATCGTTCTAAGGCCTTGTTTACATTTCCATGTCATTGTCACGTCCATGAAAAAAAAAGCATACGTGTTCGACCTGTGAAGGATCCTTGGTAGGTCCGTGTGTCATCTGTAATTCACTGATGTTGTTCAGCTGAAAATTGTATTCCAAAGAATCTCCTATTAGTCTTTAGTGAAAAACGGTCACAACACGGATGTGTGACCCATAGACTTGAATTGGCGTGCTTTGTCTGCATCACGGATTAAAGTAGTGCATACCCAATCGATACTTTTGTCCCGGTATCGATAACTTTTATCAATACTAGGCTGTGATACTGCACAGCCCAGTATCAGAGAACATGGATCGCGCTGCTCTCAGCGCAGCCATGTTCCCTCAGCAGCACGGGGAGAAGGAAGCAGTCTCTCCCTCCCCCTGTGCTGCTGCTGCCTCCACTGGGAAGGAAGAGGAGGGCGCACTGCGCCACCAATTATAACCAACTTTTAATACATTACAAATACAGGCGGCAGAAGTAAAAAATCATTGCAGCGCCGCGGGAGAAGGACTTCATGCGCGAAACCGTACACCGCGCGTGCGCACTTAGGGGTAGGTAAATGTTCCATCAGATATCCCTACCCCTGAGTGCGCACAAATCATCAGGAGCAGTTCATCCTTACCGCAGAGCTGAGTGCTGGATATTGGGCTCACCACATAAGCGGTGTCCCCCAATATCCAGCACTCAGCTCTATGTGGAGACATCGATATTCTGCACTCAGCTCTGCGGTAAGGATGAACTGCTCCTGATGATTTGTGCGTACTCAGGGGTAGGGATATCTGATGGAACATTTACCTACCCCTAAGTGCGCACGCGCGGTGTACGGTTTCGCGCACGTGCATGAAGTCCTTCTCCCGCGGCGCTGCAATGATTTTTTGCTAATCAGGGCTCCAGATGGCGACCAAAATGGTCGCCAATGCGACTTAAAATTTGCAGATGGCGACAAGACTTTTTAGTCTTGTTGCTATTTGCGACTACCGCCACGCTCCTGCGCAGCCTAAGTTCTCTTCAGTAGCACAGTGGAGAAGGAAGGAGTCCCTCCCTCTCCACTGTGACGCGGCCGCCACTACCACCAATAGGGCGATAGCAGGGGAGGAGCTGTCGCCACTGCGCCACCAATGAATGTAAAACATAAGTATAGGCAGCGGTATCACAGACCCGGCACCCGGCCTCAATAACAGGGCATGCTATACGCGGCAATTAACCCCTCAGGTGCCACATCTGAGGGGTTAATTGCCGCGGATCGCATGCCCTGTTATTGAGGCTGGGTCTGTGATACCGCTGCAGACAATTGTATAAAGGAGTTAAAGAGGACCTTTCATAGGTCCAAAGAATACGAACTTAGTAGCAGGCTGCATAGAGCGGCGCCCAGGGATCTAAGTGCACTTACTATTATTTCTGGGCGCCGCTCTGTTCACCCGCTGTGGCCCCCGGTATTTTCAACATTCAGAGCAAGGAGGAGGAGACGCCAGTGTCTCTCCTTCTCCCTGACAGCAGCGCTGTCCAATCAGAGCTCAGAGCAAGGGAGGTTTTTTTTCTCCCTGGCTTTGAGTTCTGCGCTGTGATTGGACAGCGCTGCTGTCATGGAGACGGAGAGACACTGGCGTCTCCTCCTCCTTGCTCTGAATGTTGAAAATACCGGGGGCCACAGCGGGTGAACAGAGCGGCGCCCAGTAATAATAGTGAGTGCACTTAGATCCCTGGGCGCCGCTCTATGCAGCCTGCTACTAAGTTCATATTCTTTGGACCTATGAAAGGTCCTCTTTAATTACATTCATTGGTAGTGCAGTGCGCCTCGCACCCCCCCCCCCCCCCCCCCATTATCACATGCCACAAGTCCATCCCCCCGTCCCCCGTCCCCCATTGTTATATGGTGGCCACAGGGTCCCATCCCCTCCAGTGGTGGCAGTGGCAGATTACACTGCTGGGGCTCAGATCGTTACCATGGCAGCCAGGACGCTACTAAAGCCCTGGCTGCCATGTTCAGCTCCCTGCTGCTGTGTGTACTATGCACAGGGCAGCAGGGAGATGTGTGAGATCCTATTCACCCTGATAGAGCTCTATCAGGGTGAATAGCACAAGGGATGAAAAGATCCAGGTTCTAGTCCCTAAGGGAAGAAATGGTTATTAAATAAAAAGTTTAAAAAAACACCAAAATACTAAAAGTTTAAATGGCCCCCTTCCCAGTTTTACATAAAAAATTTACAAACAATAAAGAATAAACATATTACATATCGCCACGTCCCAAAAAGTGTGAGCTATTAAAATATAAAAAAATATTTCCGCTCGGTGAAGGCCGTAACAGAAAAAAAAAACTTTAAACCACGCAATTCGTCATTTTTAGTCACCTTGTCCCCCAGAAGATGTCCCTGGATGTGAGAGGCATGTGGTGCTGTTTTCTCCTATATGTAGTGCTGGCTCACTACTGTGACCTGCGTCTCATCTTCTCAAAGTCCTATTTTTTTATTATATGCATTTTAAAATTGGCGACTAAAAAATGTAATTTGGCTCCTAAATTTTTTAGTTTAGGGGCCAATGGCTCCTGGTCTTTTTTTTTTTTTGTCTGGAGCACTGCTAATCCAGTGGATGTGCGCTTGCGCAGCGCCACACACACCCTCAGCAGCACCTGAGGAATTAATTGCTGCGGATCGCAGCGCCCTGTCAGAGGTCGGGTGTTGGCAATGTGTTGAATGCCGTGAAAGAGAAAATAAAAACCGCGCGATTCAAAATTTTTTATTTATTTTTTGTCACCTCCCCCCCCCCCCCCCCCCCCCCCAAAAAATAGGATCGGACTGTTTGATTATGGGCCGGATGTTCCATAACATGTAGAATGCGCGCTGCTTTTTTTGGTGTTTTTATTTATTTTTTGCGTGGTATCGAATGGTATTCAGTATCGCAATACTTTTTTATGGTATCTAAACCGAATCCAAATTTTGGTATCGAAACAACCCTAGTCCCCATGATTTTATTTTTTATTTTTTTACTGACCCACACGGTAAAAAAAATACTGAAATGTGAACAGACGCATTTAAATCAATATGTACATGTGCTGTCCGTGGAAAATGCGAACAGCATTCATGGGAAAAGCAGCTGTAATTGCTCTATGGCGCCTCTACAAAGGAGATAACGCGGAGGTAATTTTGTAGCAGAAACAGCACTCGCATAAGCACCGCCACTCCTTCAAACAGCTGATCAGCGGTGGTGCCGGCAGTCAGAAGAAGTTGGGGTGTCCCAGCAGAGTCTGATATTGGAAGCATTGACTGGATAAGGCCCCTTTCCTGACACCACATCCTGACACTGACTTCCTCTGATAGGACAGGAAAAACACAGAGAGGTTTAAATCCCATCCCTTCCCCTCCATCACCAGTGTTTTTCCTGTCCTACCAGGATAGGACGCAGGAGAGGTGCATGGAGACTCTTTGGGGCCCACCTGTGAAACGCAGGCCGAGGTCGGATCCACCGTGCGGCTCTCCCTCCTCTTCTGGTGGCCTGTGCACGGGCGCAGACTGTTGCTGTCCCATGCGAAGATCCCCCTGCGGCGGTCCAGGCGGATTTCATGCGGTGGGGAAGGAAGATGGCGGCCAGAGCGACACTAATGTGTCGGGGTCGCATAGCATTATAATGATTTATGATGCTATGTAACCGTTAGAGGTCTGGAATGTATTGGATAACATGGACATAATGATGTCAGGGTTATCCAATATAAAGAGGAAGAGCAGAGATATACATTACAAGTTACACTTTTCCTATAAAACGATATATCAGTCTGCTCAGCTCCTCCTGCTCTATAACCTGCGGCCTGCAGATTACACTGTTCTCTTTAATCCTGTTTTTACTTGGATCCTTCCTATATTATCTGTTTCTAGACCAGTATGTAATTGTGGTATAAAAGTTTTTTTTGTTTTTTTTTCCCCCTCTAGCAGCAGATGGAGGAGGAGAAGAAAGAAGATGTTATTCCATCTAAGCCCATCGTGGGAATCATCTACCCTCCTCCAGAGGTCCGCAATATTGTTGACAAGACGGCAAGCTTTGTGGCGAGGTGATTGTATGACCGTTATGACTACATCCCCTGCTCTTTTACAGTATAGCTCCTTCGTGTAGGAAGTCAACTGGATGGTAAAAAGTAATCTGGTCTTTCTCTTCATCCAGAAATGGCCCAGAGTTTGAAGCCAGAATTCGCCAGAATGAAATTAACAATCCCAAATTTAATTTCTTAAACCCAAACGATCCTTACCATGCTTACTACCGTCACAAAGTCAATGAGTTCAAAGAGGGGAAAGCACAGGAACCGTCTGCAGCCATTCCTAAGGTCATGCAGCAGCAACAGTCTGTACAGCAGCTTCCTCAAAAGGTAAGTCCATGCTCTTGAACCTTAGCTAGAAGCATTAGGTTGGTATATAGCACAGATGCTTTGCTAAATGTAGTTGACAAATGTAAAATATTAATTTGAATGGATAGTCCAATCAAATACATTAATATTTAGATGGGGGGATCCTACATTTCAGTACTCCCCACCTTAGTGGAGTGTGAAGGCCCCTGTTGATGTAGGCGACTCTTCATTATAGTTAATGAAAAGGGGCCCTTAAAGATCAATTAAAACTTTATCCTGTTGGGCAAAAGCAAAGAGAATTCTCTAATTTTAAAAAATGTTTGAAATGAAGCAGAACTCAAGCTCTAAATCTAATATATTCAGTTTTTGACCAATTTCTTGTCAGGTCCAGGCTCAGGTCGTTCAAGAGACCATCATTCCAAAGGAACCTCCTCCAGAGTATGAGTTTGTGGCAGATCCGCCTTCTATATCTGCCTTTGACCTTGATGTGGTGAAACTAACAGCTCAATTCGTTGCACGTAACGGTCGCCAATTCCTCACACAACTTATGCAAAAGGAACAGAGA
Organism: Bufo bufo; assembly: GCF_905171765.1. Taxonomy (NCBI): domain Eukaryota; kingdom Metazoa; phylum Chordata; class Amphibia; order Anura; family Bufonidae; genus Bufo; species Bufo bufo. Next base: position 289,803,194 of record NC_053390.1, on the reverse strand, counting down.
AATTACCAGTTTGACTTCCTTCGGCCTCAGCACAGTCTCTTCAATTACTTCACCAAGCTTGTGGAGCAGTACACCAAGGTATTAGCTCAAACAGTTCATTGTTTTAAAGGGGTTACCCCACTAAAAATATTATACATTTTTCAAACCAGCAACTGGACCTGATTACTTTTGTGATCAAATATTTAGTATAGACACTGAGTTATTCAGTAAATGTATCTACAGCAGAAAGGACGTGCTTCCTCAGCTGTGATAGGGAGAAGCTGCAGCAGATGGGATATGCCCCCTGAGCTGGCAACTTTAAAGGGCTTCTGTCACCCCCAAAACACATTTTTCATTTTTGGGCTTGATAAAATCCTTATTGAACGACTATTCCCTATATAGGGCTCTTACCTTGGTCTGTGGCTTTGTTTCATTAAAAATCGATCTTTTAAAATATGCAAATGACTTCACTACCAGCAAGTAGGGCGTCTACTTGCTGGTAGCCGCCGCATCCTCCTTTTAAAAAAACCGCCCCCTACTCCTCTTGATTGACAGGGCCAGCGAGCGCTCTCCTCCTCCGGCTAGCCCTGTCAGCATTTCAAATCCTGCGCCTGTCTTCATTCGGCGCAGGTGCTCTGAGAGAAGGACGCTCGCCGCCTCAGCACTCCCTCAGTGCGCCTGCGCCGATGACGTCTTCTCTTTCGGTGACGTCATCGGCGCAGGCGCACTGAGGGAGTGCTGAGGAGGCGAGCGTCCTTCTCTCAGAGCGCCTGCGCCAAATGAAGACAGGCGCGGGATTTGAAATGCTGACAGGGCCAGCCGGAGGAGGAGAGCGCTCGCTGGCCCTGTCAATCAACAGGAGAAGGGGGTGGTTTTTTAAAAGGAGGATGCGGCGGCTACCAGCAAGTAGACGCCCTACTTGCTGGTAGTGAAGTAATTTGCATATTTTAAAAGATCGTTTTTTTTGTTTTTTTTTTATGAAACAAAGCCACAGACCAAGGTAAGAGCCCTATATAGGGAATAGTCGTTCACTAAGGATTTTAACAAGCCCAAAAATGAAAAATGTGTTTTGGGGGTGACAGAAGCCCTTTAACCTCTTAAGGACATAGGGCGTACAGGTACGCCCTTGTGCCCTGGTACTTAAGGACACAGGGCGTACATGTACGCCCTGTGTATTTTCGATCACTGCCGTGCGGCTGGCAGTGATCGGAACCCGGTGCCTGCTCAAATCATCGAGCAGGCACCTAGGCTAAATGCGCGGGGGGGTCCCGTGACCCCCCCATGTCGGCGATCGCGGCAAACCGCAGGTCAATTCAGACCTGCGGTTTGCTGCGATTTCTGAAGTTTCTGGTCCCCGCAGTCCCTGACCGCAGGGATCAGAAACTTTATATGCCATAAAAAAAGTTTTATTTACCCCCCCCCTGCACCCCCGAATGATTTTTATGGTGGCGGGAGGTGCAGGGGGAGGGTTGCGGGCGGTGCGGGAGGCGGGCGGTGCGGCAGGCGGGATCGCGATCCCCCGCCCGCCTCCCCTTGTATAATCGTTGGTGTCTAGTGGGGATACCAGGGTGCCAGCACATTGCTGGCACCCTGGTATAAACGGCTGACATCTGCGATGCGATGTCAGCCGTTTAACCCTTTCCATACAGCGGTCCGTACGGACCGCTGTATGGAAAAGGTTAACAGCGCAGGGAGCTCCCTCCCTCTCCCATCGGGGGGCTGCTGTGCCTTTGCAGCCCCCCGATGGGGAGGGAGAGAGCCCCCAGAGAGCCCCCCGAGAGATCCCCTCCTTACCCTTCCCCGTCTGCGAAGTTCTGAGCAGTACTGAGCAGACGGGGAAGGTTCCCATGGCAACAGGACGCCTCTCAGGCGTCCTGCTGTCCATGGTGCTGAACAGATCTGTGCTGAATGGCATAGATCTGTTCAGTGTAAGTAAAATACAGTACAGAACAATATATATTGTACTGTACTGTATTATTCAGACATCAGACCCACTGGATCTTCAAGAACCAAGTGGGTCTGGGTCAAAAAAAAGTGAATAAAAGTGAAAAAAAAGTAAAAATCAAAAAACACATTTATCACTGATAAAAAATGAAAAAAATAAAATTCCCTACACATGTTTGGTATCGCCGCGTCCGTAACGACCTGATCTATAAAACGGTCATGTTACTTTACCCGAACGGTGAACACCATAAAAATAAAAAATAAAAAACTATGATGAAATTGAAATTTTGCCCACCTTACTTCCCAAAAAAGGTAATAAAAGTGATCAAAAAAGTCGCATGTACGCCAAAATTGTAACAATCAAACCGTCATCTCATCCCGCAAAAATCATACCCTACCCAAGATAATCGCCCAAAAACTGAAAAAACTATGGCTCTTAGACTATGGAAACACTAAAACATGATTTTTTTTGTTTCAAAAATGAAATCATTGTGTAAAACTTACATAAATAAAAAAAAAGTATACATATTAGGTATCGCCGCGTCCGTATCGCCCGGCTCTATAAAAATATCACATGATCTAACCCCTCAGATGACCACCGTAAAAAAATAAAAATAAAAACGGTGTAAAAAAAGCCATTTTTTGTCATCTTACGTCACAAAAAGTGTAATAGCAAGCAATCAAAAAGTCATATGCACCCCAAAATAGATGCCAATCAAACCGTCATCTCATCCCGCAAAAAATGAGACCCTACTTAAGATAATCGCCCAAAAACTGAAAAAACTATGGCTCTTAGACTATGGAGACACTAAAACATTTTTTTGGTTTTAAAAATGAAATCATTGTGTAAAACGTACATAAATAAAAAAAATTGTATACATATTAGGTATCTCCGCGTCCGTGACAACCTGCTCTATAAAATTACCACATGATCTAACCTGTCAGATGAATGTTGTAAATAACAAAAAAAAAACGGTGCCAAAAAAGCTATTTCTTGTTACCTTGCCGCACAAAAAGTGTAATATAGAGCAACCAAAAATCATATGTACCCTAAACTAGTACCAACAAAACTGCCACCCTATCCCGTAGTTTCTAAAATGGGGTCACTTTTTTGGAGTTTCTACTCTAGGGGTGCATCAGGGGGGCTTCAAATGGGACATGGTGTCAAAAAAACCAGTCCAGCAAAATATGCCTTCCAAAAACCATATGGTGTTCCTTTCCTTCTGCGCCCTGCCATGTGCCCGTACAGCTGTTTACGACCACATATGGGGTGTTTCTGTAAACTACAGAATTAGGGCCATAAATAATGAGTTTTGTTTGGCTGTTAACCCTTGCTTTGTAACTGGGAAAAAAATATTAAAATGGAAAATCTGCCAAAAAAGTGAAATTTTGAAATTGTATCTCTATTTTCCATTAAATCTTGTGCAACACCTAAAGGGTTAACAAAGTTTGTAAAATCAGTTTTGAATACCTTGAGGGGTGTAGTTTCTTAGATGGGGTCACTTTTATGGAGTTTATAATCTAGGGGTGCATCAGGGGGGCTTCAAATGGGACATGGTGCCAAAAAAACAGTCCAGCAAAATCAGCCCTCCAAAAACCAAACGGCGCACCTTTCACTCTACGCCCCGCTGTGTGCCCGTACAGTAGTTTACGGCCACATATGGGGTGTTTCTGTAAATGGCAGAGTCAGGGCAATAAAGATACAGTCTTGTTTGGCTGTTAACCCTTGGTTTGTTAGTGGAAAAAATGGGTTAAAATGAAAAATTAGACAAAAAAATGAAATTCTCAAATTTCCTCCCTATTTGCCAATAACTCTTGTGCAACACCTAAAGGGTTAACAACGTATGCAAAATCAGTTTTGAATACCTTGAGGGGTGTAGTTTCTTAGATGGGGTCATTTTTGGGTGGTTTCTATAATGTAAGCCTCGCAAAGTGACTTGAGACCTGAACTGGTCCCTAGAAATTGAGTTTTTGTAAATTTCGGAAAAATTTCAAGATTTGCTTCTAAACTTCTAAGCCTTATAACATCCCCAAAAAATAAAATATCATTCCCAAAACAATTCAAACATGAAGTAGACATATGGGGAATGTAAAGTCATCACAATTTTTGGGGGTATTACTATGTATTACAGAAGTAGAGAAACTGAAACTTTGAAATTTGCTAATTTTTTTCAAATTTTTGTTAAATTAGGTATTTTTTGGTGCAAAAAAAATTTTTTTTTTGACTCCATTTTACCAGTGTCATGAAGTACAATATGTGACGAAAAAACAATCTCAGAACGGCCTGGATAAGTCAAACCGTTTTAAAGTTATCAGCACTTAAAGGGACTCTGGTCAGATTTTCAAAAAATGGCCTGGTCCTAAGGTGTAAAAAGGCTGTGTCCTTAAGGGGTTAAAGGAATGTGTCATTAGTTTTAGGGCTTGCATACATGATGACATTTGTCGCAGCAATGTCGCCTGGTATTTTTTTGTAATAATAGTCAATGGTGTTGCACTGCGACATACAACATGCTGCCACGCGACAGTGGCAGAAAAATCCTTCCAAGTGGGACTTTTGTGCGATATCATTACAAAAAACAACAAATATTGTCCCGTAGCTGTACCCTTATGCTTCCCTGACTTCTTAAATCCTAAAGGCTCCAGTGCATGTTGATGAGACCTCTTATTCATGAGCTCCCAGCCAGGAACACATAATTAATAGCCCTTCTCGGCATGCTCTGGAGCTATTCAGTCCTATATTAAAGAAAGTGATCCAGTGTTTTGCTTAGAGGATCTAGCACTAGTTAAAGAGGTTTTCCCTTCACAGACAATGGGGACATATCGCTAGGATATGCCCCCATTGTCTGATAGCTGCGGGTCCCATCTCTGGGACCCGCATCTACACTGAGAACAGAACGGGGAAAGGTGTAAGTTCTCGGCGTAAATGCGGTCCCATAGGTGGGACCCGCACCTATCAGACAATGGGGGCTGTGACACAGTGAGGGGAATGGTCTGGGAAAACAGGTATTTTCCTCCCAGCGTGTGCTGCTGGGCTGATTTGCAGCCAGATGGGGTCAAATACCAGACTGGATTTTAATTGCCGGTCCGGGTTTTTGGCAGCACCTGGTTGTCCGGGTTCAGAGCTGAACCTGGACATACCCTTATTTTCACCCCGACTGCCCCCCTGATGTTGGCATCAGGCACTAAATTCCGCAGGGCACTGGCTCTTTTGTTTTCAATAACACACTGCAGTGTGTTCGGTGACGTCACCGGCTCTGATGGGCGGGCTTTAGTGCTGCCCTAGCCGTTTTACTTGAATTTAGCGCAGGGCAAAGGAGAGCATCGCAGCAGTTCATGTCATGTCAGGGGGGCTGCCGGTGTGAAAATGAGCTCTGAACCTGGACAACCCCTTTAAATAGGCAGTTGGGCTCAGCAGCAGGATCTCTGTGTTGGGATCTGAGGCTTGGTGCCAGGTTGGAGGGCTGAGACCCATGGGCCGAGGAAACAGGCCCCCTAAAGCCTAAACTTTCCAATTTGTGTGAAGTAACACCAAGATGTACTTTCCATTGTGTGTAAAGTAAACACCAAGACTGCAAAGTAACACATTGTTTTGTGCATTTGCCTCGTGTGAATAAACACTGAAGTTTTGCGTTAAGAACTTGTCTTTTGCCTCTGTACTGCGTCCGCTTACCCTATTTACCAGAGCGAAACCCCAAAATTGGTGGAGGATGCGGGCAAGCGCAGTGAGGCAGGGGTGATCGCCGAAGTATTGTTGTTTTTCACTTTTGCTCCGGGCACGGTTGTATGTCTTGCATTAAACCCGCTAAATTTCAATCCGTGACTCTCCATAAAGTGGAGGCCATAATGAAGGCTCTTGTGGAGGCTAACCAGCAGCAGCAGCGAGAAACTAACCTGCAACAACGGGAGGCTAACAGGCAGCAGCAAGAAACAAACTAGCTGCTGTTACAACACGTGATGGCTATACAGACTGCAGGGACATCCCAAAGCGTCCATGATGTCCGGAAAGCAGTCCGTGCGGCTATCCCCAAGATGACACCCTTAGATGATGTCGGAACCTACCTGGCGATATAAGAGAAGGTGGCCACAAGGGAGAAACTACCCCGAGACCAGTGGGCTGAGGTCGTGGCTCCTTTCCTGGCATCCGATTGTCCGCGGGTGTATTTCGACTTGCCGGACGATCAAGCGGCCGAATACAAGAAAGTAAAGGATGAGATTCTGGTGAGACTGGGGGTGAATGTGTTGGTCTGGGCCCAGCGGGTACATCAGTGGGGGTTTAACCCGGCTGAGCCCGCGAGACCCCATTATTAAGACTTTACCTCTTGCAAAAGTGGCTACAGCCTGATGTGCTGAGTCCCACGGCTATGCTGGATCGACTATTAGCTGATATGTTCTGGAGGGCTTTGCCACCCACTCTCCAGCACTGTATCGGCCAGGTGTCCCCTGGCAATGCCCTAGACATGGTGGAACGCTATGAGGCTACTAAGAATCTACAGGAGGGTTCTTTTTGGAGGGGGGCAGTCAAACCCCGGAAATCTCCACCCCAGGCCCGGAGATTTGAGCCAAGGAAACCCACCCGGGATGTACCCACTATGGGCCTGGCTCTGTTAGTCTGATGGCAGTGTCAGGAGCCTGGCCATATAAGGGCTGACTGTCCTCATCGCGTTGAGCCCATAGACACTAATTGTGGTTACCGTCGGTCGCTGTATGCCAGGAAACTGTGTGCAACAGGTACCCCGGAATCTTTAGACCACTTGTGCCAGGTGGAAGTGGGAGACACTCAAGCGGAGGCGCTGCTGGACTCGGGATGCCTGGTGACCCTAGTAAGGGCTACTCTAGTACAGCCCACTGAGTATACTGGCCGGAAAGTCGGGGTGATGTGCATGCATGGAAACTTAAGACTACCCCACCCCGCTGGTGTCTTTAACCACGGTAGCCGGCAGGTGGACCCACGAGGTGGCAGTAGCTATGGCCGGTTGTGAGAGTTACTGATACCCGTGAGTCAGGGGAAAACCCAGGAGATTGGCCTTGTTCAGGAGGAAGAACCCTGGGAGCCTGAGGCCGAATGGCCAGCAGTAGGGGTGACCGCCACTTCGGTGGAAGAGGGGGAGACAACCCCGCTGAGTGTAATGGTGGGAGACGTGAAGGACTTGCCACCGGGTCCTGAGTTGGCAGACCTCAACATCTCTGGGGAAAATTTGGGCACAGCACAACACTGGGACCCAAGCCTGGGAGAATGTGGTAATAATTGATGGTGAACCACAACAACCTGGGGCCGAGTCTGTTTCCCCGTTTTGTGGTTCATCAGAATATGCTGTATCGGGTAAACCAGCTGCGGGGTGAACATATTGAACAGTTGGTGGTGGCCCAGGCTTATCGCAAACTCGTGTTGGAGTTAGCCCACCAACATGTTCTCGGGGGTCATCTGGGAATGCTGAAAACACAGGACTGGATATTACAACGGTTTTACTGGCCCAGTGTGTTTAGAGAGGTGGACGAATTTTGCATGTCTTGCCCGACCTGCCAAACAACTAGCCCCCAGCACCTTTTCCGCAGTCCCTTAGTACCTCTCCCGATCATCGAGGTACCATTTGAGCGAATCTCTTTGGACCTCATAGGTCCAGTACCGAAGTCCGCTAGAGGACACCAACACATCTTGGTCGTCCTAGATTACGCCACTTGGTATCTGAAGGTGGTGCCACTGTGACATACATCGGCCAAACTTATAGCTAAAGAGTTAATGGAGATGTTTTCCCGAGTGGGGCTACCTAAAGAGGTTCTGACTGACCAGGGGACCCCTTTTATGTCCAAGGTCATGAGGGAACTCTAGGTTGCTGCACATCAAACAGCTACGGATGTCAGTTTATCATCCGCAAACTGACGACCTGGTAGAAAGGTTTAACCAAACATTAAAAAACATGGGAAGGACTGGGACCTCTTTCTGCCCTATCTTATGTTCGCAGTGCAAGAGGTGCCCCAGGTCTCTACTGGGTTCTCGCCCTTGGAACTTCTAAATGACAGACATCCCCGTGGTCTGTTGGACATAGCCAAAGAGGCGTGGGAGCAACAACCCACCCCATATAAAAGTATTATTGAATACGTCACCCAGATGCAGGAACGTATGGAAACAGTGTTGCCTCTTGTAAGAGAGTATATGGAGGCCGCTCAGCGAGCTCAAAGTCGGGTCTATAATCAGCAGGCTCGGTTTCGGATCTTTAACCCGGGAGATCGGGTTTTGGTTCATGTACCGACTGTGGACAGTACGTTCCTGGCTAGGTGGCAGGGACCTTACAAAGTAATTGAAAAAGTTGGAGAGGTAAACTACAAGGTACACCAGCCAGGGCGTCGAAAGCCAGAGCAGTTGTACCATCTGAATTTACTCAAACCTTAGAAAGATAGAGACTGGGACTGAACACAGCCCGCTGCCGAGTTTTCTATGGAAAGAGGTTCCGGCCCCTCGGTCTGATGCGAGGGAAGCGGTTGCCAGAGTGAAGATTGCTGACAGCCTCTCCTCTAAACAGACTCAGGAGGCCAGGGAGTTCGTCAGCAGGAACACGGATGTGTTCTCAGACCTCCCCGGACGCACTTCCACAATTCAGCATGACATTGTCACTGAGCCTCAGGCAAAAGTCCGGTTAAGGGTACTTTCACACTGGTGTTTTTCTTTTCCGATATTGAGTTCCATCACAGTTTTATCCTAATGCGTTCTGAATGGAGAGCGTTTTGTTCAGGATGCATCAGTTCAGTCCCTCTTACGGTTTCGGCCGGAGAAAATACAGCAGCATGCTGTATTTTTCTCTCCGGCCAAAAATCCCGCACACATGCCATTGAAATGTATTAGTACCGGATCTGGCATTAAAATTTACCGCATTGACCGATCCGTTCTTCCGGTCTGCGCATTGACGATGTTGTCATCCACAGTACCGACTGGGAAAGTCACCTACCCAAAGTGCAGGCTGTAGTGGACTCCCTTCGGAAAGCTGGACTAACCGCTAACCCAAAAAAATGTGCGATAGGGTTAGAGGAGACTAAATACCTGGGATATGTCATTGGGCGCAGAGTCATCAAACCCCAAGTGAACAAAATAGAGGCGATACGGTATTGGCCCTGACCTGTCACTACTAGGCAAGTAAAGTCGTTCTTGGGAATGGTGGGCTATTACAGGAGGTTTGTCCCCCACTATGTTATGGTGGCCATGCCATTGACGGGGCTCTTGAAGGGACGCAAGTCAGTGATGGTTCGCTGTGATGATCGAGCGGAAGAGGCTTTCTCCGCTTGGAAGTCAGACCTGTGCAGGTCCCCGGTTTCGGTGACGCCTGACTTCAAAAAGGTATTTATAGTACAGACCGATGCCTCCGAAGTAGGCCTTGGTGGCGTACTGTCTCAGGATGTCAACGGGAAGGAGTATCCCGTTGTCTTCCTCAGCCGTAAGCTCACTCCAGCCGAGACCAGGTACAGGATAGTGGAGAGAGAGTGCCTGGCCATCAAGTGGGCACTCGAGTCTCCGTTATTTGTTGGGGAGAAAATTCTGCCTGATAACTGACCACTCCCCTCTCAAGTGGATGAGCCAGGCCAAAGACAGAAATGCCTGGGTCACCAGATGGTTCCTTTCTCTACAGAACTTTAAATTTACAGTGGAACACAGAGCATGCCGGTTGCAGGAAAATGCGGATGCCCTTTCATGAGTACATTGTCTAGCGAGTGTTCACCCCCTCAGAGTTGAACAAAATGGGGTGGGGGTATGTGACACAGTGGGGGGAATGGTCTGGGAAAACAGGTATTTTCCTCCCAGCGTGTGCTGCTGGGCTGATTTGCAGCCAGGTGGGGTCAAATACTGGACTGGATTTTAATTGCCGGTCTGGGTTTTTGGCAGCACCTGGCTGTCCTTAAATAGGCAGCTGGGCTCAGCAGCAGGATCTCTGTGTTGGGATCTGAGGCTTGGTGCCAGGTTGGAGGGCTGAGACCCATGGGCCGAGGAAACAGGCCCCCTAAAGCCTGCCGTGGACTGCTGGAGGCAGAACCGACATCAAGGTGACTTGTCTTATATGAACTTTCCAATTTGTGTGAAGTAACACCAAGACTGCAAAGTAATGCATTGTTTTGTGCATTTGCCTCGTGTGAATAAATACTGAAGTTTTACGCTAAGGACTTGTCTTTTGCATCTGTACTGCGCCCGCTTACCCTATCTACCAGAGCGAAACCCCACAGGGCATATCCTAGCGATATGCCCCCATTGTCTGTGATGGGAATACCCCTTTAAGCTGTTCTTAGAACACCAAAAAACGGGTGACAGATTCCCTTTAAATCTAGCAGAGCAATGAATGGGAAGATGCCATGTGAGGTGCAGGGCTGGTTCTTGCTTTCTTAGAAAAAAGTTGTCATGTACTATATGATGTCTAATTTTAACTTTTAACTGTTTTGATCTCTAAAACTTGGTATACATTGGTCAACCATAACATTAAAACCATCCTGTGACTCTGGCACCTTTCAAGGTGTAGGATATTAAGCAGCAAATGAACAATGCTCTTGAAGTTGATATTTTGGAATTGGGAAAACTGAATAGGAGTAAGGATCTGAGCGACATTGATGTGGATCAAATTGTGATGGCTACACACCTGGGATAGAGCATCTCCAAAATGCCAGATCTTGTGGGGTGCGTTTGATGTGCACTATTTAGTACCTGCCAAAAGTGGTCCAAGGAAGGAAAACCAGGGTGATGGGCAGCCAAGGCTTATTGGTGCATGTGGGAAACAAAGGCTAGCCTGCCTGGTACATTGCTGCAGAAGAGCTTCTGTGGCACAAATTGCAGAAAAAGTAAGTTAGGCTACTTTCACACTTGCGTTCGGGGCTCCGCTTGTGAGTTCCGTTTGAAGGCTCTCACAAGCGGCCCCGAACGGATCCGTCCAGCCCTAATGCATTCTGAGTGGATGCAGATCCGCTCAGAATGCATCAGTCTGGCACCGTTTGTCCTCCGCTCCGCTCAGCAGGCGGGCACCTGAACGCGGAGGCAAACGGATCCGTCCAGACTTACAATGTAAGTCAATGGGGACGGATCCGTTTGAAGTTGACACAATATGGCTCCATTTTCAAATGGATCCGTCCCCCATTGACTTTTAATGTAAAGTCAAAACGGATCCGTTTGCATTATCATGAACAAAAAAAAAAAAAAAAATTATTTTTTTTTTTTTGTTCATGGTAATGCAAACAGATCCGTTCTGAACGGATCTAAGCATTTGCCTTATAGGTGCGGATCCGTCTGTGCTGATACCAGACGGATCCGCACCTAACGCAGGTGTGAAAGTAGCCTTAGCTATGATAGAAAGGTATCTGAACGCACAGCACATCCATGTGTAGAGCAATGGAAGGCGGTGTGGTCTGATAAATCTGTTTTCCTTTACATCATGTGGACAGTCGGATGCATGTGTTTCGCTACCTGGGGTGGAGATGGCACCAGGAAGAAGGCAGTGTGATGCTCTGTGTAGTGTTCTGTTCATGGCATGCATGTGGATATAGCTTGACATATTTCAACTGTCACAGACCAAATGCATCTCTTTATGGCAACCATATTCCCTAAGGCCTCATGCACACGGCTGTGTTCCGCGGCCGAGAGCGGTCCGTGGTAGCCCGGCCGGGATTCCTTCTGACAGCAGGAGCGCACGGCGTCATTGGTTGCTATGACGCCGTGCGCTTCATGCCGCCGCTGCTGTACAGTGATACACTCGTATGATCTATAAGAGTGTATCACTGTACAGCAGCGGCGGCATGAAGCGCACGGCGTCATGGCAACCAATGACGCCGTGCGCTCCTGCTGTCCCAAGGAATCCCGGCCGGGTTACCACGGACCGCTCTCGGCCGCATAACACGGCCGTGTGCATGAGGCCTAAAGGAAATGGTGTCTTTCAGCAGAATACCAGGTCCTGCCACATTGCAAAAATCGTTCAGGAATGGTTTGGGGAACATGACAAACGTTCAAGGTGTTGTCTTGGTCTCCAAAATCTCTACATCTCAATCTGATCCAGCTTCTGTGCAATATGATCTGTGAGTTCCTACCTTACAATTTACCGGACTTGGTTATGGATATGACAGGACACCTTCAACAGTCTTGTTGAGTCCATGCCTCAGTAGGTCTGATCTGTTTGTCTGGTGTGTAACTTTAAGGCCTCTTGCACATGAACGTATTTTCTTTCCATGTCCGTTCTGTTTTTGTTTTGTTTTTTTTGCGAACCCTATAGGGAACCATTCATTTCAATGGGTCCGCAAAAAAAAAAGTTACTCCGTTTGCATCCCGTTCCCATATGTCCGTATTAACGTTCAGCAAAAAAATAGAATATGTCCTATTATTGTCCGCATTATGGACAAGGATAGTACTGTTCAATTAGGCTATTAGGGGCCAGCTGTTCCGTTCCGCAAAATGCACACGGATATCATCCGTATTTTTTGCAAAATACATATGGTCGTGTGCATGAGGCCAAAAGGGGTTGTCGTAATTTTTTAAACCAGCTCCTGGATCTGAATACTTCTGTAATTGCATGGAATTAAAAAAAAAAATGTATAGCCAGTGAGCTATTCAATAGACTGTAGGCCAGATTTATCATTAGCGCAAATCAAAATAATGAAGTGAAAAAGTCGCAAATTTCTGCGCAATCGCTAAAACTGCGCAAAAATGTGTGACTTTTATTAGCTCTGCGCTATGCCCGCCAGTTTTCTGAAAGTGGGCGTGTTTTCTTATGTAAATAATTCTATAGACAGATTTACTATTGTGCAATTTCACTCCAGTGAGGACCATGCTCATCTTATGCGACTTTTTAATAGTAAAGACGTGCGACTTTTGTAAAGCCGCTTACTGAAGGATAAACTGCTACCGTCAAACCACCTTTATCACAGTATTAAAGGACCATTAATAAATCTGACTTAGCCAAAGGTGACTTTGGACATATGTAAAAGTGGAGTAAGATCTAAGTGTAATGATAAATCTGGCCCTGTATCTTTATAGCTCACCAAAACAAAGCCTATTTAGGCCAATAACCTCACTTGTCCCAGATATTAAAACTTAACTTTTACTATAATTATTTTAACACTATTGTAGATACAAGTACATGTGAGCAAAAGAAATGGGGTTAAAACGATCTCATGCCTTGTCAGTGCTGAGGCTGAACCTTCCCAGATAGGGTCGCGTTTGTTTAGTGTGAGTATCTTTATAGCGCCACCTGCTGTTTGTAATTTCCATCTCACTGAACTGGTCGAACATGCTCCGTTTAAATCTTCAACTGCCACCAGCCGTATGTTCTGTTAGAAGTTAAGGACACATATTTTATATCACAATCATGGCATATTAATGCAGATTTCTGATACATTTACATTATAGTAGTCCAGAATATTTGAATGATGCAGTACTTATTGTTTCTTGTGCATGGCATTGGGGGACACAGCACCATGGGTATATGTCCAACTACCACTAGGAGGCGACACTAGACATAAAAAAGTGTTGGCTCCTCCCTGTTGGGCTATACCCTCTCCACAGACACTAGGCAGAGCAGTCTTGTTCTAGTGTCCGTAGGAGGCAGACCTGACCTGCTTTTTGTGCAGGTCATCCTGCTACTTTTTTTATTTTTTCTTTCTCTTCTCTGCAGGTTCCGGGCTGCGGCAGGGGTGGCTCCATCGTGTTCCACTTTAGTTGCCCCCCTGCGGGCGCGTACTCAGGTACCTGGCAGCCACCCAGTCCCCAAATCTGCTTCCGCAGTGGAATTCCGGCAGTCCCACGGTTCCCGTGTTGAGTCCGCCGAGGGGGTGGTAACTGCTGCGCCGGAAGACGTCTGAGGGTGAGTATGTTAGATTAGGGTCTCCCACCCTCCTTCCCGGATACCTAATACAGCGCTCATTGCTGTGTGGGTAAATGCCTTGCCTCTGAAAGTGCCTTGCCTCTGATACAGTAGGTTGTGGATTCAGGCCCCAGCAGAAACTTTTATCTCTCAGCTGTATCCTGGCCCCAGAAGCCCCCTGGCCTTCAGTTTTTCACTCTCTGGGGGTCGCTTCTTAGGTTCTCTCCCCCACCTGGCCCCCGTTCGTCGCGGCCGCGCTCCACTAATTTAGGCCCCGGCTTTTCGGGCCTACTAGGCCGCAACTCCCCGCCCACTTTCTGTCCTTCCCGGGCTTACTCCGTCACCTCCCCTCCGTGGGAGGGGCCTCTCCTGCCTGCCAATCCAGCCCCAGGTTCCCTGCTCTCTCTCAGAGGGGCGGTTCTTCCTTCGGCTGTCGGCTCCTGCTCTCTCCGGTCGCCATCTTGCTTGGGGTGCCCTGCACAGCTCCTGGGGTCTGGTAGGCAGCCTCTGGCTGAATTACTCCGCAGGCTCTTTTCCTTCCCTCCCCTCTCGATTGCAGCATTCTCCTGCAGCCCTGCCACCTGCTCTATAGCTGCTGCAGCACCTCTTGGGGAACGTGACATCCGGGGACAGATAGGACAGCCCTGCTGCTCTATGAGGGCCTCCTCTCCCAGCCTCCCTATCGGATCGCCACGTATTTCACGTGCGTCCTTTGTCTACGGAGGTTTCCATGTAGTCGCTTTGTCCCCCTCCCACCCTTTTGTGTGTAGGTCCCCCCTGAATAGGCTCCCTCCATGTCAAGCCATGGGATCCTTGCCTGACTCGCCCAATCCCTGGCGGAGTTCCTGGAGCGCTGCCTACAAATTGCGGTCTCCTCTCCCCCCCCCAGGGTCCTCCCTACAGATGAGTCACGCTCAGGTACTGGGTCACGCAAGGAGTAGCCCACGGACCCTCTTCGGGTGGTCTCAACTAGCTTCCACCCCTCCTCTGCATCCTTGGGTCGCCCCAGGACAGGCCTGAGGCTGGTGACGAAGCCTTCTCTGTCAGTTGCCTCTGGGGACACCTCTGCACCAATTCCCTCGGAACAGAGCATCAGGCGGTCTTCCACCATGCAGAATCCCTCTGTGTGGTCAAGTCAAACGTGCATGGTGGTACCTACCCTACCCAGGTTTGGTACCCCTCTAGTGGACTTTCGGATGGCGCTCTCCTGCCTGCACAGGTAATTACCGCACAGGTAAGGCAGCCGTCTCAGTGCTTAACAACTGGCACACCTACGCGGTGTCTCTGGTACGTACGCCCTCGTAGGCTGTACACGACAGACCTTCCTGGTTCCCCTATCCAGGGGCTATGTTCTGGGCAAGCTGATGATTCAGGCAGACGCCACTTGTAGGGTTGGCAACCCTTCTCTGCCTCTAAAGGTTCTTTTGTCTATGCCGTGGCGATTACATCTGTCTGTTTCCAGCCGCCTTGTTACTTTCATAGGTAGAGTTCCTACACCTACTCCAGATGCTGTAGCCATTACTCCTGACTGGCTCTATGGTGTTCCATGCGGCACTATTTCCCCCTATCGGGCGAGATATACAGGCCGCCTTCAATTGCCGTAGCATATGCAACTGTCTGTTTCCAGCCACCTTGCTCCCTTCACGGGTAGAGTACCTACACCATCTCCTGATGCTGTATCCAGTATCCCTGGCGGGCTCTATTGTGTTCCGTGCGGCACTATTTCTCCCTTTCCGGCGAGATATAGAGGCCACTCTCAATTGCTGTAGCAATTGCCTCTGTTTGGTTCTAGTGGGCACCAGGCTGCCACCTTGGTCCCTTCACGGTAGAGTACCTTCACTATCTCCAGAGGCTGTTGCCGTTGCTCCTGTCTGGCCCTATGGTGTACCTTGCGGCACTATTTCTCCCTTACCGGGCGAGATATTGAGGCCACCTTTTATTGCCGTGGCCACTGCACCTACCTCATCATAGTGTGCACCAAACAGCCATCTTACTGCCTTCTTAGAGTTCCTGCACCGTCTCTGTTGCTGCAGCCGTTACACCTGTCTGGCTCTATGGTGTACTATGCGGCCCTGTTTCCCTCTTTTCTGGTGGAATAGAGGGCCTCCTTCAGTTGCCATTGCACTTACTTAATTGTGGTGTGCACCTGTCGTTCTTTGTGGTACTGTGCTGCCCTATTTTCCCCTTCCCAAGCGGAATATAGGTACCATTGCTACGGGGCACCCGTTGCACTTCTCTGGTCCTAGGGTGCACCATGCGGCCACATCGCTCTAATCTTAAAGGGACACTGACAGGGCCAAAAAGCATATTAAGGTATATATATGACCGTACAGGTCTTATAAAGTGTATAAGAATCATGTAAGTATCCCCCCTGTCCACCTTATAACTACAGTAATGTGAAGTTTTATAACCTGCTGATATCGGGTTCAATCTGCCCAAGGGGCGGTGCTTCACCTCAGCTTGTGCCCAGCCAGCCTCGCCGCAACTGCCGTTTGAAGCGCCGCCGAGCTCATCAATATTCACTGCGCTGGGCGGCTACTAGTGTCTCCGGCTATCTTCAGCGCATGCGCCCGGCACCCTCACTGGCCGGGATCGCATCGCGCCTGCGCACAGTCTCATTCTCAGAAGCAGCCTCTGAGAATGAGACTGTGCGCAGGCGCGATGCGATCCCGGCCAGTGAGGGTACTTCATTTGGCCGGAGTTTCTCCGGTCTTGCGTTTCTCAGCGGTATTTTGTTTTCAGAGGCTTGTTCCTCGTCCCCTATTTTGGGGATTCAGGTCTTATCTTTTCTCTTTTTCAGTTTTTTACTTACAACCCCCTCCCCTTGCAAGGGTTGGCGGTTTCCCTTAGCGCCTTTTGGGATTTTTTTCCTTTCAATAGGGCGCTTAACTTCTTCACCTGCTTTGCGGTAAGGGGAGACCTGCTCCCTTCACATGTGAGCCTTGAAATGGCTTCCCTCACTCATTTGGCCTTCAGTGATTCCATGTTCCCTTGCTCCCCATTAGAATGTTGGGTAGCTCCGATACGCGGTGCTGTCCTACTTTCTCTCCAGCCTTCGGCTGAGCTCGGTGTTCCCCTTTGCCTTCTTCTTGCATTTGGGTCGTTCTCCCAGGCATTTATCCTGGGGTGCTGGCAGTCGTCACTGTGGCTTCCTTGAGGTTTTTACCTGGTTATGCGGCTTCCTGCCTATTCCATGCTTTTCTCATGTTGGGTTACATGGTTCTTCCGCACCTGTATGCCCAACAGATGGCATGGCTGTTCTTTTCCCACCCTCGGGGACTGCTTTGGGACGTCCCATGGTGCTGTGTCCCCCAATGCCATGCACGAGAAAATTGGATTTTTTTGTACTCGCCGTAAAATCCTTTTCTCGTAGTAGGCATTGGGGGACACAGATCCCACCCTATGTTTTACTTCCGCTTCTCCGGGCTGGTCTCTTGATCTTTCCCGGTACGGGAGTTGTTGGTTCCTTGCCTTTCCTCTCTCTCCTACTGCTTTTGGTACAAACTGAGCTGCCTAGTGTCTGTGGAGAGGGTATAGCCCAACGGGGAGGAGCCAACACTTTTTTTTGTCTAGTGTCGCCTCATAGTGGTAGTTGGACATATACCCATGGTGCTGTGTCCCCCAATGCCTAATACGAGAAAAGGATTTTACGGTGAGTACAAAAAAATCAAATTTTTACTGTTGAACTTGACATTTGTTAAATGTATGAGACTGCCAAGTATTATTGCCAGTGTATGAATATTTACAGACGGTATGCCTCGCGAGGCAGCTGGTAAAGCTGCTGTGAGTCGGTTATCTGCGCCGCTCTGGCTTTATTTCAAAGTTATTAATAAAGATGACTGTGCGAGCTCTGCAGCCCTGACAACGGACAGCACTTTGTAAGTGATCCCATTTATCTGTTCCAGATCCTGATTCCTCCAAAGGGATTACACATCAAGCTGAAGAAAGAGGCTGAGAACCCCACCGAGGTGTTAGATCAGGTAATTGTAAAACCTGTTGATTTTATGGATCTTATTGTGTTTGCTGCTGTAGTCTTCTTGCTGAAAAAATGAAATAATGTAACTTACTTTCTTAACTGCTTTTTATGCCTAATGAGCATCTTAACTGTTTAACCATTTCAAGACCAGGCAATTTTTCTTTTTTGTGTTTTTTTTTTTTTTCCCACCTCCCTGCCTTCCTGGGGCTATAACTTTTTTTTTTTTATCTTTCTGTTCACATAGCCATATGAGGGCTTGTTCTTTGCAGAACAAGTTGTACGTTCTAATGGCACCATTTAATTTTGCATAGTAGGCTTTCACTATGAAGAGAAAGTGATCTGTTCCCTTTTATTCTCAGTCAGTAAAATTACAGCGATACCACATTTTTTTGTTTTTGTTTTTCTTGTGTTTAAATATTGAAGAGAAAAACCCTTTTGGAGAACTTTTTTCTTTTTGTTTTGCCATATTCTGACCCAAATAAAATTTTTATATTTATGTCTATGGAGCTGAGTGAGGGCTTTGAATATAAGATCTTCAGATCGCTTCTCTCTTACACTGCAGTGAATTACCGTTGCAGTGTATGGGAGATTCACTATTTTTCCTATGTAGCACTGCTACTTGCAGGCCTGCATGGGAACTACAGCTTTAATAGCCTGCATTCCTTCATAGAGACCCCATGCTATTACAGAGAACCCACGGCTTCCCCCATCTCTGTGTGGGGAAGCCATTCGGGCCCCGGGAGCGCAGTGCTCCTGGGGAAAGCCCCTCGGATTCTGTGGTCATAATTGACCACAGTATCTGAGGGGTTGAATGTCTGCGATCTGTGTTAACAGTAGAAACCCAGCAGCTAAACCCTGGACTCCAGCAATCACCTTTTACGGTTATGAGATAAAGATCGAATCTCCCCTGCGCGGGATACATCATTGTCATAATGTAATGTCCATGCCTCTTTATTAAACTTCAATAAAACGAGTAAAAAAAAACTAAAAAAAAACTGGACTCAGCCGTACATGTACAGCGACAGCCCTGGAGGATATAGTAATGCAGCTCATGATGAAACAGGAATTTTCTCGCTCGTATCATTGGGGGACACAGGACCGTGGGTATAGCTGCTTGCTGCCACTAGGAGGCGACACTAGGCTGAAAAGTGATAACTCCTCCCCTGCCGGTTATACCCCTCCAATCTGGAGAGAGCATATCAGTTTTTAGCTTATTGTCGTAGGAGGCTGACCTCCCTTAGCAGGGTTGCTTTTTTGATCTTTTCATTTTGTTATTTTTTTTACAGATTTCCTGGATGGGGCACAGGAACGCTTGCGACCCTGTCTCCCTGGGAGGCTGGCCGGTGTTGCTTGTTCCACCGCCCTGCCTCCCCCAAGAAGACGAAGTGAACCAGGGCAGCCTCGCTCCCCTGCTTCCCGCCAGCAAGAGGGCCACCTCCTCTCCAGCCCTTCTCTGCCTGGACCCTGATGCCTGGTGCCAGCGGTCGTGTGGTGGCCCTGCTGGTACAAGACTAAGGGTGAAGAGATAAAGACAGGTGAGTATTACTGTTCCTCCCTGTCCCCCTCACACCATGACCCCCTTCTTAAGGGGGTAGCGAATCATCCACCCGTCGCCCATCTCACCTCAGCAATGAAAGGGTTAATCCCATTCCACGGCGGCATCTTAGTTTCTGTCTCCCCACCCCTCTCCGATCTAGACATATCAGGACAGGGGACATTCAAGAGGCTTTCTCAACAAACAGGCACCTTCTGCGCCCCATTCCGGGCCCCCGTTCTCCGACCAACCAGGCGGGCTCTCCGGTCGGCCAAGCGCCGCACTTTCTCGACAGATCCATCCCGGGCGCCCGCTAATGCCGTTCTGGGTCCCTTCGTTTCCCAGAGGGAGAGCAGGCAGAACGGATACCCCAGTCGGCCGGACGCCGCAAAATCTAGGCTTTATTCGGGCCTACCGATTTTTATATTTTTATTTTATTTTTCCTTCCGGCACACAGGGTGGGCCGCCGCAGCCAGTGGAAGGCGGCCGCATTGTGGACACCGATCCAGGTACCGCTGTGTTCCGACCGGCGGTGAGTCCCGGTCGGCCTGCGTAAAAACGTAGCCCCCGGCTTTGCGGCCTTCAAGGCCGCAACTTCCACCCTCAGGTATGGGGAGGCGGGTCCATCTTTCTGGTGCGAATCTCCCGGGCAGCCCGCTGGCTCCGCCCCGGTCCTTGGGCAGTTTAACCCTCCCTGCACAGCCACCTCTTTAAGGCTGGCACCAGTTTACCCTAGGTTTCTATCTGCAGGCACAATGTGCCTTAATATTGCAGTATTCAGTCCTTCCTGCCTCTTCTCCAAGTGAGGCTAAGGCTAGGTCCTCACAAAAAAAATAAAAAAATACGCCATACAGATCCTGCCCTCCTCAGCGCACATCACTGCAGGATCACCCTGGCTGGTGTACCCAACTGGGCCTGTGCCCTATCCCGGACAGTGGAGGATTTCTCACAATTCCCAATCCGCCCTCTGAGGTCGTTTGGTTGATAATGCTCCACCTGCGCAAATCCAAGTACATCTAAGGCCTCTTTCAGACGGGCGTTGCGGGAAAATGTGCGGGTGCGTTACGGGAACACCCGCGTTTTTTCAGCGCGAGTGCAAAACATTGTAATGCGTTTTGCACTCGCGTGAGAAAAATCGCGCATGTTTGGTACCCGAACTTCTTCACAGAAGTTCGGGCTTGGGATCGGTGTTCTGTAGATTGAATTATTTTCCCTTATAACATGGTTATAAGGGAAAATAATAGCAGTCTGAATACAGAATGCATAGTAAAACATCGCTGGAGGGGTTAAAAAAAAAAATTAAAAATTTAACTCTCCTTAGTCCACTTGATCGCGTAGCCCGGCATCTCCTTCTGTCTTCATCTGATCTCTGTGCAGCAACAGGACCTGTGGTGACGTCATTCCGGTCATCACATGATCCATCACCATGGTAAAAGATCATGTGATGGATCATGTGATGACCGGAATGACGTCACCACAGGTCCTATTGCTGCACAGAGATCAGATGAAGACAGAAGGAGATGCCGGGCTATGCGATCAAGTGAACGGGTGAGTTAAAAAAAAATATATTTTTTTTTAACCCCTCCAGCGATGTTTTACTATGCATTCTGTATTCAGAATGCTATTATTTTCCCTTATAACCATGTTATAAGGGAAAACAATAATAATCGGGTCTCCATCCCGATCGTCTCCTAGCAACCGTGCGTGAAAATCGCACCGCATCCGCACTTGCTTGCGGATGCTCGCGATTTTCACGCAACCCCATTTACTTCTATGGGGCCTGCGTTGCGTGAAAAACGCAGAATATAGAACATGCTGCGATTTTCACGCAACGCACAAGTGATGCGTCAAAATCACTGCTCATGTGAACAGCCCCATAGAAATTAATGGGTCGGTATTCAGTGCGGGTGCAATGCGTTCAACTCGCGCATCGCGTCCGCGCGGGATACTCGGCCGTGTGAAAGGGGCCTAAAGGTTGATAATGCTCCACCTGAGAAAATTCAGTGGAGTACATCTGAAGGATTCCCAATCCTCCCTCTGAGGCCATTTGGTTGATGATGCTCCAACTGAGCAAATCCAGTGGACTACATCTGAAGGATTCCCAATCCGCCCTCCGGGCAGTTTGGTTGATAATGCTCCAACTGCGCAAAGCCAGTGAAGAACCACTGAAACTTCCCAATCCTCTGGAAGTTCCCAATCCACCCTCCAGGGTCGTTTGGTTAATAGAGCACCGTCTGCGCAATCTGGTAAGCGGACCTTTAGTTCCATTCCACCTCCGGGGTAGTTGGGTTGTTATATCAACACCGACACAGCCTGCAACAGCCATGGGCTAGAGGTGGAACTGCGCACGAGCGGGCCGAAGCAGGACATAATTCCTCCTGACTCACCTCCGCAAGCCCTACTCTTCATCCCATGGTCACGCTCAGACCCTCCCTCACTGGAGGGGTTAGTTCCAAGGGGGGGAGGGGGAGCAGTTATTCGGACTCTGACATGAATCCAGTTCAATCTTCCAAGATTACGTCCGTGCTAGCCGGCGGTGTATGCATTACCCCCTTCCTTAGGCGGTATTTGCACTTCTACTGGATACAGTACTTACCTTATGTATTACCTCCTTCCTTAGGTGGTCTCAATGCCAGCCATAGGCGTCCCCCTTTTGGTAAATGGCGGAATTGCAGTTCCACTGGGCACAGTACTGTCAGTATGCATTAGCCTCTTGTATGTGGCATTATGGCATTCTCACTGCCGTTGCAGTGTTTACGTATGCATTACCCCCTTACTGGGGTGGAATAATTGCACTTCCCACCGGGTACAGAACTCGTCATATGCAAGTTCCTGCTGAGTGCGTTACCCCCTTCGATAGGTGATGTATTTGCACTACCTCTGGTTACAGTACTTACTGAATATGTTACTCCCTATCATAGCTGGAGTGATTGCACTGCCACTGAGTGCAGTGCTTACCGTAGGCATTACCCCCCTCCATGGGGTGGTTAATTACACTTCCGTAGATTGTGGTTCTGACTATCGTGCTACCCCCTTCCCTAACCGGGGGATTGCACTACCATTGGTTGCTATTCCATCACTCATTTGCAATCACCTGTTTCCTGTGACATTACCCTCTACAAATTATCCATTAACGAGGGAATCGCTAAGGATCTTTGCATGCTATAATTCAACTACGCCACGACACTTAGATGCCTTGGCTTCCTTCACAGGTGGTCCGTGGCAACAGTCGGTACCCGCTGGTGCCTGGTACTCTCCATCTAGTGGCATATGAATACTGCCACTAGATACTATGGCTGCTCCCATATTGTATCCCTCTTTTCTTCCGGCACTGGTTGGGGACACAAAAATGTCGACCTTTGTGCTCTCAGGGGGGTCACCCAGCAACACTTGTGTCCTAGAGACCCCCCCCATCCCCATGAGCCTCCACCGTTCAGGTCAGTCACATTACACAGAATACTGTGATCACGTTCCAGCAAGCAGAATATTCCACTGACTCTGGATGCTTCGTCCACCACTCTTCCTTATCTAGGTGAGGGTGTTATGCTGGCACTCTGCAGTGACTACTACAACGGGTTCTCCTTCGCAGGGAAGTCTTCACGCTGGGGCTAGATGATCGTAATCGCTGTAGTGGGACAGCCCCCCTCAGGTAGGGGTTCTAACCTGACACTACTTCGGCGGTTGCTCCTGTTCAGCGCCCTTTTCAGGTGGAGGGTTTAAGGTTAGCTCTAATAACTGAGACAGCATGATACCATGACTTCTACTGGATGTCCTCAGGCCTTCCCCTCAGTTTCACGCTGGCGGAGCATGCGGTAGCTCCTACTGCACAAGGGTGTTTTGCGTGACCATTACATGCTAAGGTTCCTACTGCACAGCTCTTTCGTCAGGTGACTGATTCTTCTAGCACGAGAATCAGTGACCTCTACGGTGTGGCCTACTCCTCAGCTGGAGTATGGCGTGAGCATTACTCTTGTGGCTTCCCTTGTATAGCCTCATCTTCAGGCGGAGTATCGCATTACCACTAGATTTTGTAGAGCGCCAGTCTCAGATGGGAATGGGCTTTAGTTCTGGCCTCTTTCTGGTTTACACTACCGATAATGGACCGTTGCTCTGACAACTGTTGTTCTTCTGTCGTCAACTCGGGCGTGGCGATGGTGTAATTGCCATTGCTGATCAGCACCTACCTTCGAGTGCGTTCTACTGAGTAGCTTAATCCCTTCAGCACTCGTCAACCACTAGATTGCCGTTATAAGCAGGACTTGGGTTCTACTAGTGATGCCGTGACGCCATCGGTGCTACCTCTCTTCAGATATCAGTAATGTCTACGTCACCTCAAGCCAATGGTGGTCATTCTTTCTCTGCTCATTCCGAGGGTGGACTGAGTCTTCCCACGACTGGTAGAATGGGTGTCTGTCACGACTTGCCACCTCTGGTGGGGGTTTCATCCCTGGAACGGAACACACTTTTCCTTCCCTGTCTCTCCTCGAGCTGGATAACTGATCACCACCTCCTTCTTTCTAGCTGACCAGTAGCCATGGGTTGTATGACTCTGGAAGCCCATCTCAATTTTTTTCACGGGCCCAGGGTTACTCGAGTACGGTGGAGGCGTTGGACGTCGTAATCGCACTCCACCCGGCAAGAGTATTTCTCTCATCTTTGTTCCACTCATCTGCCCTTCCAGGCAGGGTTGCCACATTGTCAATATATGGTCACTGACGGGGCTTTTAATCACCGGTGATGCTCACATCGGCTTTACTTTACCTTTCTCTCGAGGTATTGATTCTTGGCCCTGCAGTGGGGGCATGCTTGGCTCAGGCGTTTTTTTTTCGGTGGTATCTCAGGCAGCTTCTCACTATAAATCTCACCACAAGCCTCTACGGCTATAAGGGCATTGGTTTACCAATATTCCGCTCCCTAGGGGGCGTTCTCTTGGCCAGAGGAGGATTCTGCGGACCTGGTTTTTCGTTCTACTACCACAGTTGCGGCCAGGAGCCAGCTGTTTGGCGTTTTTTGCTCGGGCATTCCGCTCCCAGGGTAATACACCGCCCAGCTTAGTCTTGGCCCAGCGGTCGGCACTTCTCGGGTCCATCTCAGTCATGCAGTAGCTTTCCAGTGTGGAAAGCAGTATCTTGGTCTTCCGGGCACACGTTCACCAAGTTTTTCCGGGTGCCTTCCTAGGCATCGGCGGATACTGCTCCAGGCAGCACAGTCTTGCAGGCGGCAGTGAGTTACGCATCCTCGAGGGCGTTTTTCTCCATGGGCGTGTGATTTGTTTCCCTCTCCGTGGACTGCTTTAGGACGTCCCACGGTCCTGTGTCCCCCAATGATACGAGCGCAAAAACAAGATTTTTGTGAAACTCACCTGTAAAATATCTTTGTCGCTTAGTTCATTGGGGGACACAGCTCCCACCCAGTAATTTCTGTTTGCCGTAAATGTTGGCGGCTGTGGAGCCAGTATGGCCCTCAGTTCTGGTTCGATCCGACTGGTTTTGGTCAGTTATTGGTTGTTTACCGCATGTGTGTGTTTGTTTTTTTTTCTCCCCCCTCCTTCTCCTATTGTGCTTGGGCACAAACTGATATGCTCTCTCCAGGCTGGAGGGGGTATAGCCGGCAGGGGAGGAATTATCACTTTTCAGCCTAGTGTCGCCTCCTAGTAGCAGCAAGCGGCTATACCCACGGTCCTGTGTCCCCCAATGAACTAAGCGAGAAAGATTTTACAGGTGAGTTTCACAAAAATCTCGTTTTTGCTTAAAGTAACTTTTCAGCAGGGATCTGCTATTGTACAAAAATACTTCTGCATCAACAGTATGCTTTAATATATAAAATGTTTGGTTAAATGCTTCCTATAAAGCTCATGTATGTTGTTGTTTTTTTTTTTTATATATATATATAAATAGATTAAGATGCTGAATTCTCATTTTGCATTTCTGTCTTTTTTTTGTTTTTTGTTTTTTGTTTAGGTTCGTTACCGTGTAGAGTGGGCAAAGTTTCAAGAGCGGGAAAGGAAGAAAGAGGAGGAGGAAAAAGAAAGAGAGCGAGTGGCGTATGCTCAAATAGATTGGCATGATTTTGTTGTGGTAGAGATTGTTGACTTCCAACCCAATGAGCAAGGTAACAGGAAAACTAAATATTACCATCAAACTTAGGGATTTGCTGAATGAGTACCTCCATTTCTTACACACTTGACATAGCTGCACAACATCCAGCACTTCAGCTGTTCGGAAACTACAAGTCCCAGAATCTCCTTTTCACTTTTATGGAAGTTAAAAGAACAGCAGGGTCAGTGTGAATGCTGGGAGTTGTGGTTTCACAGCAGCTGGAGGTCCGTGGGTTGCCGATTCCTTGCCTAAATTGCAGTTCCTGAAGATTGTCATGTTTCCTTTTAATTTTCATTATTAATAGTGGTAATGTGAATTGAGAATCTTGTTAATAACTTTACATTGTGTTTTTAAAGGTAACTTTCCTCCTCCAACAACGCCTGAAGAATTGGGTGCTCGTATTTTAATCCAAGAACGATACGAAAAGTTTGGAGAAAGTGAGGAAGTGGAGATGGAGGTTGAATCTGATGATGAGGAAGACGCTAAGAATGGCAAGAATGAAGAATCTTCTCAAATGGATCAGGATACTCAAGTGCAAGACATGGATGAAGTAAGATTCTATTTTGATTGTCCACTTTGTTTTATGGACATTTCCTTTTTTGACCAAAGTTCAATGAGGATCCAAGTGAAACATAAGTGGCAGAAAGATATGTGCTCTTAGGCCTCTTTCACACGGGCGAGTTTTCCGCGCGGGTGCAATGCGTGAGGTGAACGCATTGCACGCGCACTGGATCCGGACCTATTCATTTCTATAGGGCTGCGCACATGAGCGATGATTTTCACGCATCACTTGTGTGTTGCGTGAAAATTGCAGCATGCCCCTCTTTGTGCGTTTTTGACGCAACGCAGGCCCCATAGAAGTGAATGGGGCTGCGTGAAAATCGCAAGCATCCGCAAACAAGTGCGGATGTGGTTCGATTTTCACGCACTGTTGCTAGGAGACGATCGGGATGGGGACCCGATCATTATCATTTTCCCTTATAACATGGTTATAAGGGAAAATAATAGCATTCTTAATACAGAATGCATAGTACAATAGGGCTGGAGGGGTTAAAAAATAATAATTTAACTCTCCTTAATCCACTTGTTTGCGCAGCCGGCATCTCTTCTGTCTTCATCTTTGCTGTGCAGTAGGAAAAGGACCTGTGGTGATGTCACTGCGCTCATCACATGGTCTGTCACATGATCCATCACCATGGTGATGGATCATGTGATGGACCTTGTGATGAGCGCAGTGACATAATCAAAGGTCCTTTACCCAGCTCCTGAAGTAATAAGACAGAAGAGAAGCTGGGCTGCGCGAACAAGTGGATTAAGGTGAGTTAAATTATTTTATTTATTTTTTACCCCTCCAGCGCTATTGTACTAAGCATTCTGTATTAAGAACGCTATTCTTTTCCCTTATAACCATGTTATAAGGGAAAATAATACAATCTACATTACAATCTACTCATTACAATGTTTTGCACTCGCGTGGAAAATTGCGCATTTTCCCGCGACGCACCCGCATCTTATCCGGCCCAAAAACATGACGCCCGTGTGAAAGAGGCCTTAGTACTTTCTCACATAAAGTATTGGAGCAGATTGCAGCTAAGTCTTGTGGATCTTTGGCTGCTCAGCTATTTCACCTTTTAGATGTTCTGACCTTCTTCTTTTTTTATTCATTGTGTGATGTCTATATAACTAGTTTGAACAGTGGACAACAAAATGGCACCTCTGCTCATAGTAGCATAGTATGGTGCAAAAAGACATGTCAATTAAGTTCAACCAAGAGATGGCAGGGGAAATTGTATACATTTACACATAAGTGTTGCAGCTAAAGACAAACTTTTTTTGCATTGTTATTTACACGTTTTTGGCTTTTTCTCAGGCGTTAAACCAACATTTTAAAAAAAAATGAAATGTGTGGACGGAGTTTCAGTCTCAGACTTGCAGCTAATATCTGCTGGTGGCATTTTTCTGTTTGATGTTAAAGAAAAAGCGGCAAATAAGTCAAAAAACTTTAGGGCCCTTCTATGCTTTTTATTCACTCAAGAAAATGGAGTAGAAATGGCTCATATTTTTTTTCATATCACATGTTTTTTATGTATTTATTTATTTATTTTAACGGTGCCCCCTTCCCTATAGAGATGTCCAAATCCTAGTAAACTATATAAAAACCTAACTTTTTTTTCATGGCTTATTTAAAATCTCTAATTGTACTTTAAAGGGTTTGTGCAGTGGTGTAATGTTGATGACCTATCCACAGGATAAGTCATCAATATCAATCAGCTGGGGTCGACTCCCAGTACACACACAGATATTTAAAGGGATCACTGTGTTTTACCTGTGCGCCATCTTCTTTGTTGCGGCAGTGCAGGTAAATACAACTGCTTGTCCCATTCACTACATTGCAACGCTGCTGCAAAACTGACAACGTGTAGGTAAACATTGAAGAGAGAGCAGCACTTGCATTAACTGCTGAATGGCGGGGTTGCCCAGGGGTCATACCCCCTCCGATCTGATATTGATGACCTATCCTGATGATAGGTCATCAGTATTATGCCACTGCACAACCCCTTTAAGTCCACATAATATTGAAATGTCTTTTAAAATGTAGCATGCTCTGTATGTAGCCTTTTTGGCATTGTACAAAATTAAGCAATTCTGCTTGTCAAAAAAAAAAAAGCCTTTAAAAATGCTCAAAACTCATGCTGTTTTACAGCTTAAAGCTCTAAGCAATTTGTGTGAATGAGCCCTTGCTTTCAATGGTTTTACTCTAACTGGTGTATGGTCTTTCTCTCAGGGCTCAGATGATGAGGATTATGCTCAAAAGGCTCCTCTTCCTCCAGAGTCGCCAATGCCTCCACCTTTACCTCCAACTCCAGATCAAGTAATTGTTCGTAAAGACTATGATCCCAAAGGTTGGTACATTTTGTTTTCGTTGTCTTACAGATGACCACTTCTTTGCAAATCTTGTACTTAATTTATGTTCCACGTTTATTTATTTTTTCCTATACTTACAGCCTCTAAGCCACAGCCGCCTGCACCTGCATCAGATGAGTATCTAGTATCGCCTATCACTGGTGAGAAGATTCCTGCCAGCAAAATGCAGGAGCACATGCGCATTGGACTTTTGGATCCACGTTGGCTAGAGCAGAGAGATCGCTCTATTCGTGAAAAACAAGGAGATGATGAAGTATATGCTCCAGGTGAGAGGAGTTTTACCTTTGCTATTTACATATTGTCCTCTGCTCCTGAAATATTAGTTCTTCAAAAGGCACTGAACTTTCAACACAATTAGCCTAAATCAGAAGTACAAGCAAATATAAGAAGTTTCATAAGATATCTTATCGAGAAAATGCCCCTCTCCATGTATGAGCCACTTCTTATCTCCCCGAGTTGATAATTCACCCTTGGTTCTCAGCTGTTTGATGGATCAGGTTACATGCTGCCAATAGAAGTCCATGGAGAGAGAGTTGGGTGGAGGAAGAGTGCTCTGCTGGAGTTAGAGGGAGGCAGACAGACACAGACTGCTCACTCCGGTGCTGGATTCACAGCTACACTGCTTATTACTGCTTTTTGTTGCTGCTTCTCTGCTATAGGGAAAAGGAAGCAGGATTTCTTGTGCTGTGTTTGAGTCGCCATAGCAGCTAGTCTCTGCTCACTAGCTAAAGGAAAACTGACAAAGGGGGAAATTGCTGATAAATGCAGAATACAAGTGAAATAATGGCCACATATAGTGTAATTCCTTGTGTACGTAACTGGTTATCCTGAAACGACAGTTATGTGAGTCTTTAAAAACGTGTTTGGTATAAATGGTGCTAAATAAAGTACACCTCTGTTAATTATTATAAAATTAATGCTTAAAAATGGTTCAGTGAAGTAGCTGAAGTGTTGCCATGTGAGAACAGGTGAATTTACTGCTGCTTCCCTCTTCTGTTTTTTTTTATTGAAAAATAGATGAGATTACATTCTTCAAGTAATGCAATAGAACAATACCTTTATACCTTTCCAAGTTTTTGGAGCTGATATAACTACCTAGGACTGACTTAGTTTATGTGCTATTACGATGCAAGTACTGGTCTAAACTGCAAACAGCATTACCCCCATTACTTTATTATTAAATATAAGATTTTTGATGTGGTTATTGGAAATGTTCTGCTTTTATTATCCTCATTATTTTTGTTCCTCTTTTTTTAGGATTGGATATTGAAAGCAGCTTGAAGCAGCTGGCTGAACGCCGTACCGATATTTTCGGTGTTGAAGAAACGGCTATTGGTAAAAAGATTGGAGAGGAAGAGATCCAGAAACCAGAGGAGAAGGTATACGTTTTGTTTTTCTCCCTTTTTAGGCTGGGTAGAATTATAATTCTATACTGCTGACCACTTCACAATTCTTAATATTTTTGTTCTGATAGGTCACGTGGGATGGGCATTCTGGCAGCATGGCACGTACGCAACAAGCAGCACAGGCAAATATAACTCTGCAGGAGCAAATTGAAGCTATCCATAAGGCTAAGGGGTTGGTACCAGATGAAGATGGCAAGGACAAAATTGGTCCTAGCAAGCCTAATGAAATCAACCAACCACCACCACCTTCTGCACCTACCATTCCTAGTTCTGCACCACCAATGAATTCTGCTCCAAGGCCACCTCCACCAGTGTCACTTCACCAACAGATCAACCCTCCTGTGTCTCGACCACCAACCGTAAGTACTACATTTAAGGTCCAAGGCTCCCCTTGCAGTGCACTGCATCACGCAGGGCAAGGTCTGTTTGTTGTGAGCCGGTGACATACTGGGCTTCACATCATTATGCTAGGCGGAGACTAGTGGGTGGCAATGTGTAATGCAGCGGACGCCTGCCCACGATGACTGGGAATACATGGGAATGTTTGGAGAGGGAGCAGAAAACAAGGAAAGCACAAACAAGACCATTTGTGGAGGGAAGACAGCAGCATCCTGGACTCAGTCCTCCAGGCATGTATTACTGGGTGACATGTCTACGTAAGAAAATTCAGAAGCTTAGAGCAGGTTGAAATTCATTAATTGAAATTAAGATTGCAGACAACCTTGGTGCAACTTTTTATTTCCCCTGAAAAAACATATGTCAAAATGATTTTTCCCACGTTGAATGCTCTAAACAACTGTAACGAATATATAAAAATTGAACATAAAATTGTATTGCAAGGCTTAAACTGTTTAACGAAAATGTGGTTACAGAAATAACAAGGTTCTGTCTTTTAGATGCCACCACCTATACGTACTACTATGGTGTCTGCTGTTCCTATAATGCAAAGGCCCCCGATGGGATCTGTGGTTCGTCTTCCTCCTGGTTCTGTATTGGCTGCTCCTATGCCACCAATTTTGCACGCACCTAGGATTAATGTGGTGCAAATGCCGCCAAACCCACCCCCAGTGATGGCACAGAGAGCACCACACATGATTGTTCCAGCTGGTGAGTATGGAATGTTAGTTTGTGATGTACCTCATTCAGTTGTTTTTACACCAAGTGCAAACTCTGCTAGTGTCCTGGATTAAACAGCTTGTAATTGAAGTTCTCTAAATTTCAGCATTTGTTCCTGCCCCACCTGTGGCCCCTGTACCTACACCAGCGCCACTGCCCCCATCTCATCCTCCACCACCAATGGAAGATGAACCATCTGCCAAGAAAATGAAGAATGAAGAGTCATTAATTCCAGAAGATGAGTTCTTGCGTAGGAACAAAGTATGTAAAGATATTTTAACATTGTTTTCTCAAACCTTGACTATGAAACTAAACTCCGTATTGGACACTGTTCACTTATGTTTTTTTTTCTGTTACAGGGTCCTGTCACAGTCAAAGTACAAGTTCCCAACATGCAAGATAAGACTGAATGGAAGCTGAGCGGTCAAGTGCAGGCGTTCACTCTGCCTCTCTCTGATCAGGTAAAATTATAATACAGATTGTAGCATGTGGTATAATTACCAATTTTTATCAAATCTGTGGTTAAAGGGGTTGTCTGAATGTTTCAAACTGATTACCTATCCTCAGGATAAGTCAACAGTATCTGATTGGTGGGGGTCTGCCTTCAGGCACCCTCCCCCTTCAGCTGTTTAAAGAGAACGGAGTAGCCAGAGCCCCTCTTCCCAGGCTAGTGATATCGCGTTCGTTGGTCACATCGCCTAGGCGCAGCTCAGTGCCATTCAAGTGAATGGGACTGAGCTGCAACACCAAGCACAGCTGCTATCCAATGGACACCAAGGTGCTTGGTATGCAGCTGGTGGTCAGCTGAGCTCCGCAGCCTCTTCAAACAGCTGATCGGCGGGGCTGCCGAGTGTAGGAGCCCCCATCAATCAGATACTGATGACCTATTCTGAAAATAGGTCATCCGTATTAAACCCTCGGGAAAACCCCTTCAAGAAGACGCCCATCAATAACTTATGTTTTTCTGTTATAGGTCTCTGTAATAAAGGTTAAAATTCATGAAGCAACTGGCATGCCAGCTGGGAAACAGAAACTTCAGTATGATGTAAGTACAAGTTTCCAGTAGATTTAAACTGACATTTACAAAGCAATTCCATAATTGCTGCCCTTTATAAATTACAATACATGTCCTATTTCTCGTGAATGAATGTACCTTACTTTATTTGTATCTCCACAGTAGTTGCCAATTGATAGAGATGCTTAGATAAGTTGTCTGACTAAATGTTGCCTTTGCTATTCTACAGGGTATCTTTATTAAGGACTCAAACTCCCTGGCTTACTACAACATGCAGAATGGAGCGACAATCCACCTGGCTTTGAAAGAGAGAGGAGGCCGAAAGAAATGAGATTTAATAACTGCAAAGTTTGGGCTCTATTTTGACCATTGTCTGTTCTCTGAGATTCAAATACATAAGTTGCGCTAATTTAGTTTCTTCATGTCTGTATCACAAACATTTAGTTTTAATGTTAGATATGAGAGAACCTCATCATTGCCATAAATGAGCATGCCATCATGCAGACTGCACTGTAACATATGGATGATGTGGAAAAAACTGATTTGTATTAATAAAGTCTCTGAGAATGAAAGGTTTTGTCGTTTTATCTTGCAAATTCAAAATACCACAAAATGTGGCTAATTTAAAAAAAATTGGATTTGAGATATATGTTGGTTTTGTTGCCATTAACACCCAGTGAAAGTAATTCTGCTGGTTTCTTCATGGGTTATATATGTGGTTTACTTCTAGGTGATCATGTGCTCTGACTGTAACTGTGATATGAAGGCCCAAAGTGCACTGCTCTCTGCTCACCAGAAACCAGCAGCTTTTGATGTAACATTCTGTTTGACTGGAGAATAAAATATATTTAAAATGGAAAGCAAATATATTCAGCATTCTATGTGGATTTGAATTGTGGAAGGTTGTAAATTCTGAGACTGTGGACTTTTTTCGTTAACATAAAATGTTTAGGGGAATGTGGCTTATTTGCTGCATCTTCTTCTTATCACAGCTCAGGGGCCATGACCTTTCTAGTGCTGCTCTCTCCCTGTAACTGTCGCAGCTAGATCAGACTGGTGGTTGAAGGATGTATTTGATCATGTGCGACCTCCTCATTAGGTGGATGTTCACATTATCATGCAGATTTAAACACTGTAGAGGCATTATAATAAAGTATATTTCACAACTGGAGTATTTTTGTGACCGTAAATTACAAAGGTAACTTTTCATGCTGACATTAAAATATTTAATGGTAGCACAACCCCATGGGAGCATTTTACTCTATTATGCTGTTTTGTGTCAGAGCAGCATAAAGGTGTCACGGGCACACCAAATTAAGTAGTCTTTCACTTGTGTGTTTAAGTGCAAACAATTTTGATAACTTACTAACACTTTTTTCCCTTGACCCACAATGGCAGTGACAGAGGAGGATCCGCCCTCCATAGACAGACAGAAAACCTGCAGAATAAAAGGAAGGACACTCTCTCCTCCCAATTCAGTGTGTGGTTTCCTGTCTGGGGAAGCCTGCAATTTTCTTCTCAGATCCTTCCCCCTGGTGGTGCTCCTATGCTGACCCCGGTTTCTAGGCTGGAACGTGGGTTTAAACCTTTTGGGCATACCTGCAGTCCCCGGAGGTAAGGAGTGGCATCAATTGGTGAACTGAGGGGACGAGCAGAGGCACAGCAAGCCTCTGGAGGGGAGCGTCTTGGGTGCTGGAGTGCTATGTGCCTGGCGGCATCGCTGATGCTCTAGAGCAGTGATGGCGAACCTTTTATAGACAGAGTGCCCAAACTGTAACCCAAAACCCACTTATTTATCACAAAGTGCCAACACGGCAGTTTAACCTGAATACTACAGTCCAGTATAGTGCATCTTCCACATACTTTATCATTTAGCTATAATAGCCTGCCTACATTCAGTGGGCTGCCTGTGCTGTTCATAGTGCGCCCTACGCTGATGAATGGCAGGAAAAGTCTAAGGCATATTGGTACACCATAGACTTTTTCCAGGGCACAGGTGCCCACAGATAGGGCTCTGAGTGCCGCCTCTGGCACCCGTGCCATAGGTTCGCCACCACTGCTCTAGAAGCACAGACTTCCTGGCCACAGGGGGAGGATGAGCTTCCGGCAAGGAGATGGGCCAGGGAAAGCACGTGGAACGGTGTGCAGCACAGAGAAGTTGCGGATAACAACCGCTGGGTCGCCTACCTCCCTGTGTAGGTAGCTGACCGGAAGGACGTTTTGCGCAGGCGCGCGCATCTGATGTCACTTCCAGGCCGCCGGATGAAACCCGGAAGTGGATGTCTTCTACAAAAATGCTCAAGCACTTTCCCGCTGCGCTCTCTGCATCGCTCTCTGTATCACGGAGGACATGTCGGAGAAGGAGCCGCAGCAGAAGGAGCAGACCGCTCCAGAGCGCCCCTGCGTGAGTAGCCCACCTGGGCATGCTTGCAGCTTGACAGATGGGGGCCAGTGGGGAGGGTGCCTTAGTATGGCTGTTCTGATAACCACTAGTATGAGCCCCTCCCCCTGGGGTCTTCTAGTATACTGCATCTAGATTTATGCACCTATACTGGATCGACATAAAATTGATGGGCTGCTCTCACTTTAGGCCAAACTTGCTTTAAAAAAGCCGAGGAAGACCGCCAGATGCATTCAGTGCTCCATCAGGCTTCCCGATGATTATGCTAAGAAACTTTGCAAGGATTGTATTGCCAAGTTAGTGAGAAAAGAACAACCCTCAATTATGCAGGAGTTTAGATCTATGATTCAGGAGGAGGTTAAGTCTTCTCTGGCCTCCCTCCGTGAAGATAGCCTGGGGGCTTGCCCACCCAAACGGCCCAGGATGGTGGACATTTCCTCCTCCGAGGATTTAGAAGGCGATGCCTCATCCTCCAAAAAAGAGGACGACCTATCTGAGGGTGAGATCGTCGAGGACTCAAAAAAATTCTTCACTCCTAGCGAGATGAGTGACCTTTTAAAGGCGGTCGGATACAATGGGGGTGGAGGACATCCAGCGACCCCATGCAGTTCAGGAGGAGATGTTTGGGAGATTGAAGGTCAGACGCTCCCGTGTATTCCCCATAAATGAAAACATTAAGGAGATGGTGAAGGATGAATGGCCCCATCCAGAAAAGAAACTAGGGATTTCCAAGGAATTCAGGAACCGCCTGGTATTTGACCCGTCGGACTCTAAGATTTTTGACGAAGTCTCCAGAATTGACGTCCAGGTGGCCAAGGTTAATAAGAAAACCTCGCTACCTTTCGAGGACTCCTGTCAGTTAAGGGACACCATGGAAAGGAAGGCAGTTAATTAAAAAAAAATCCTGGGAGGCAGCTATGTTTAGTGTTAAGACCAACATAGCCGCTACTTCAGTCGCCAGGTCTATGTACCTATGGCTGAATGAATTAGAAAATCATCTAATTAACAAGACGTCCAGGGAACAGATATTAGACTCTATTCCCTTGTTAAAATCTGCCACAGGGTTCCTAAACAGTGTTCCTAGCGGACGCCTCCCCGTAGACAATTAGATTCTCAGCCAAGGACGCGGCCTTGTCCAATGCTGCCCGGAGGGAACTTTGGATGAAATCTTGGTCAGGAGACATCTCTTCAAAGATGAAGTTGTGTTCTATAGCCTTCTCGGGTGAATACGTGTCTGGTCCTGTATTGGACAAGATTCTCGAGAAGGCTACTGATAAAAAGAGAGGGTTCCCTGAGGAGAGAACCCCCCTTTCGTAGTCAATATTCCCAAAATAGCTCATTTCGTGGTAAAGGTAAATCCGGACGTTGGAGTTACCCAAAAGGGGGGAGGGGTAGAGGGTACCTCCTTAATCCCCAGAACAAGGGCGTTGAGAAAGAGTGACGCCAGGATAGGGGGAAGACTATCCCAATTTTTTGCTCAGTGGCAGCAGACTTCTCCCAGCCACTGGGCGCAAAATCTTATCAAGAACGGCTACAGGATAGAGTTATCTTCCCCCCCCTCTGAATGTATTTCTGATTTCCAGGACGTCCCTCCATGACAGTACCCACTGGAGGATGTCCTATTGGATATCTGTAGGGACAGGAAGCGTGAAAAGGTTAAAAGGCCCCTCCCCTACCATCCCACCAGTGTTCTTCCTGTCCCTACGGGGATAGGAGCTGTGAGAAGGGATCTCTGCTACGTGTAGGGATCAGTACTAGGCCAGGCTGGTCGGGGGGCTCATGCCTCTCCTCTTCAGCCTCCGTTTGCGGCCTAAAGCCAGCACCCCTCCGGGAAGGGGTCCCCTAGCTTTCCGGGTACCTTTTTTTCTGACGCCGCGGTACCAGGACGCTGTTGCGGCTTCTCCGATGGAGCTCTGCGCACAGCAGCGGCTCCGTCCTCCTCCGATGATGCGTTCCACGTCACTTCCTGTGCGACCCGGAAGTGACGTGGCCAGGATACCGGCACGCATTCAGGCTGGAGCCTCAGCCGGAGGCTTCGCATGAGAGGTCGACTCCTCTTAGGATGAGTCCCCCGGAAGAGGAGGCGATCCGGCGGCGATGAGGGATGGGCCAGTAAGGTAAGATCCTTTATAAAACGCTGTGATGTGTGCTCCAGGCAGGTACATCATGGAGGCCCAAGGGTTGAGCAGGCTAGATGCGGTAGCTGACCCCCTCATCCAGACTACTGTAAGTAGTATCCGGCTGGTTAGGTTAATAAATCCTTTAGACCAGTTTTTATATCTCCTTCTCCCCCTATTAAGGTGGAAAAGGAGACGGGACACAAACCACATGGAGACTCCAGGAAGAAAGCTAGGAAATGTGCTACGTGCACTAAAAAGCTTTCTGAGTCGTATAAGAAGGCCCTCTGCACGGATTGCTTGGCAAAAATCCTAAAGGAGGAGCAACCATCTTTTCTGGAAGAGCTGAGGGCCATTGTCAGAGAGGAAGTTCAGGCGGCAGGAATGAGTCAGCCCCCTTCCCTTCCAGTTCCCTCTTCCCCTCCGTCCAAGCGTGCCAGAGTACATGTGGTATCAGAGTCGGAGGAGGAAACCGGGTATCCTTCGGACGAAATGGAGGAGGAGATCCCCCCTTCCGTGTCAGAGGAACCCAAGAGATATCTATTTTCCTCAGAACATCTGGACTCGCTCCTTACAGCAGTGAGACAAACCATGGCTGTTGAGGAGGAGGAGCCGAAGCGTTCTGTACAGGACGAGATGTTCGGCGGTTTAAGAAAGATGAGTGGGAAGAGGGCGATAAAAAGCTCTATGTACCCAGAGAGTTTAAAAGCAGGATGGCTTTCAACCCGGAGGAAACAAAACTTTGGGATGAAGTTCCAAAAGTCGACATCCAGGTCGCCAAAGTGGTGAAGAAGACGTCCATTCCATTCGAGGATTCCTCACAGTTAAAGGACCCCATGGATCGGAAGATGGATGCTCTTCTGAAAAAAGCCTGGGAATCTTCAGCGGCTACTATTAATGCTAATATTGCAGCAACTTCGGTTGCTCGCGCCATGTGCCTATGGCTTGAGCAACTGGAAGAACATCTCAAAATGAAAACTTCCAGGGAGGAAATACTCGAGTCCTTACCGTTACTAAAGATTGCAGCATCCTTCATGGCAGACGCTTCGGCAGAGTCGATTTGTTTCTCTCCGCCAGGAATGACGCCCTTACAAATACTGCAAGACGGCCCTCTGGCTCAAATCCTGGACGGGAGACATTGCATCAAAAAACAAACTATGTGCAATCCCCTTTACTGGAGCATACCTTTTTGGCCAGGTCCTAGATTCCATCTTGGAAAGTGCAGCGGACAAAAAGAAGGGGTTTCCAGAAGAAAAGGCTAAGAAACCTGTACAGCCCTTTCGTAAGACCTCTAGGCACTTCACATCCTCAGAGAGAGGAAAAGGTAAAACGGGTAGATGGAGCTACCCTAAAGGAGGGAGAGGTAGAGGGTTCCTCTTCAATCCTAACTCAGGCCCAAGCAAACAATGACATCAGGCCAGTAGGGGGCAGGCTCCGCCTGTTTTGGGAATCCTGGACTCGGATTACCCAAAATCAGTGGATCCTCAATTCCATCCGAGAAGGGGTAAGATTAGAATTTCGCGGTCCTCCCCGGAAAGATTCCTAATCACCAATTCCATTCAAGGGAGCAACAAGATCAGTTAGGTCTGGACTTGCAGAAGCTTCTAAGTTTAAATGCTATAGTCCAGGTTCCGGAAGATCAAAAATACTTGGGACACTATTCAAGCCTTTTTCTAATAAAAAAGCCGGATGGTTCTTACAGGACAATCATCAACCTGAAATCCTTGAACCAGTCAATAACCTATCACAAGTTCAAGATGGAATCCATAAGATCAGTAATCCCGTTAATTTCAGTTGGAGATCTACTATGTACCATGGACCTGAAGGATGCGTATTATCACATCCCGATTCATCCTTTACACCAGAAATATCTCAGGTTTGCAGTCATCCAGGAGGGGACTCTCCTTCATTCCAATTCCAGTGTCTCCCTTTGGTAATTTCGTCGGCCCCTCGCATCTTTACAAAGATCATCACAGAGGTAGTGGCGTATCTGAGAGTACAGCAGATAAAGATTGTTCCATACCTCGACGATTTTCTCCTAATAGCAGACACCAAACTGAACCTCGAGAGCAGCATCCATCAGACCCTAGCTCTGTTCAAGGATCTCGGCTGGATAATAAATTACCCCAAATCCGACCTAAGACCAAGCACCAGAAAACAATTCCTGGGAGTTCTCTTGGACTCAAGAAATCAAATTTCCTTCCTTCCAGAGTCCAAGCAGGTGATCATAAAGGAGAAGATAGTGGCGTTCCAAAAAAGGAGGGTCCATACTCTAAGAGAGGCTATGAAAATTCTGGGCCTGATGACATCATGTATATCAGTAATCCCGTGGGCTCAGTTTCATTCCAGGATCCTACAGGCCGCAATCCTGTCATCATGGAACAGGGATCATCATTCCCTAGACACAAGGATAGCGCTTACAAAGCGGTGTCTAAAATCCCTTTCGTGGTGGATCAACCCCGAAAATCTAAGGAAGGGGGTAGCCTGGAACCCGTCTCCTTCCATGGTCATCACCACGGATGCAAGCCAGTGGGGCTGGGGTGCCCATCTGAAGGGTCATGTCTTCCAGGGTCGATGGTCCAGCCTGGACAGCCACAGGTCCTCAAATTACAGGGAATTGAAGGCTGTATGGAAGACCCTAGAATCGGCCGATTTCATTCTCTACAACCACCACATCAAAATCCTGTCAGACAACATGACTACGGTGTGTTACCTGAAGAGGCAAGGGGGAACCAGGAACCCTCATCTTCAGGTTCTGTCAGAAAAGATTTTTCACTGGGCAGAGAGGAAGATCCTCTCTGTGACGGCCGTTCACCTGAAGGGGGCAGACAACTCAGCAGCAGACTTTCTAAGCAGACACTGTCTCGACGCAGGCGAATGGTGCCTAAACCGGGAGGTCTTCCTTCAGATCTGCCACCAGTGGGGGTTCCCACAAATAGACCAATTTGCTTCCAGGAGGAACACCCAAGTAAATCAGTTCTTCTCTCTGAACCCCAGAGACAATCCACTAGGGGTAGACGCCTTATCCCAGGTTTAGGACACAAACCTGGCATATGCCTTCCCTCCCTTTCCCTTGATTCCTTTGGTCCTGAAGAAGCTAAAAACTTGCTCAGCGACCCTTATTCTGATAGCCCCGGCCTGGCCGAAGAGAGCCTGGTTCCCGCTGCTAAAGGATTTACTCATAGACGATCCAATAACCCTTCCAGGAAGGAAGGACCTTCTCGTACAGGGGCCCCTGGAACACCCGAACCTCGAGAAATTGAAACTAACAGCCTGGATCCTGAAAGGCAAATCCTAAGAAGTAAAGGCCTATCAGATAAGGTAATTTCAACCTTGCAGCCGAGCCGCAAACCTGTAACCTCAGCCATATACTTAAAGATATGGAGGAGGTTTACATCATGGCTCTCAGATACTCATCCAGGGATCTCGGTCCCATCCATAGGCTGCATCCTGGACTTCTTACAGGCAGGTTTCGATTTGGGTCTGAAACCCAGTACCCTTAAAGTCCAAATATCAGCTTTGAGTAGTTTCCTGGATACCCCTCTGGCAGACCACAGATGGATTAGAAGATTTGTTAAATCAATCTCCAGGTTGAGACCTACGATTAGGCAGACGGTCCCCCCATGGGACTTAAATATAGTCTTAGACGGTCTTTGTGGTTCTCCCTTTGAGCCTATTGACCATTATCAGATAAATTACTTTCCTAAAAACTGTCTTTCTTCTAGCCATTACCACAGCTCGTAGAATTGGGGAGATTCAAGCCCTCTCCATCAGGGAACCATTCTTGAAAATTCTAGATGACCGAGTCATTTTAAAATTAGATCAGTCCTTCTTACCAAAAGTGGTATCTCATTTCACAGGAACCAGGAAATAATCCTTCCCTCCTTTTGTGCCTCCCCCAAGAATACGAAGGAGGAAAGATTCCACTGCCTGGACGTAAGAAGATCCATTCTCGCTTACCTTCAGAGGACGGCGCCATGGAGAAAATCTCAGAGCCTCTTTGTTTCGTTTGGGGGAAGGAACAGAGGCAGCAAGGCCTCGAAACAGACTCTAGCCCGTTGGATCAGAGACTTGATTCGAGAGGTTTACATACAAAAAGGTCTTACTTGCCCTTTATCCATAAAAGCCCACTCCACCAGAGCAGTGGCATCGTCATGGGCAGAAAAAGCGGATGCTTCGGTGGAGCAGATTTGCAGGGCCGCTACCTGGTCCAGTTTCTCTACATTTGTTAAGCATTATAGACTTGATTCTCTGGCCAACCAGGACCTAGCGTTCGGTCGTAAGGTCCTTCAGGCTGTGGTCCCCCCCTAGTTATTTAGCTGGTAGTTCTCCAGTGGGTACTGTCATGGAGGGACGTCCTGGAAACTAAAGTTTAGTCTTACCGGTAAACGGTTTTCCAGAAGTCCGACATGACAGTACCCGTTATTTTCCCCCCCATATTTCTTTTCGATTATTGCCAGGGTCCCTAATTACATTTCCAATGTGAGATTAACATGGAAGTTCAATAAATGGTTTGGATCCTATCTGGTGTAGTAATTGGAAAGAACACTGGTGGGATGGTAGGGGAGGGGCCTTTTAACCTTTTCACGCTTCCTGTCCCTACAGATATCCAATAGGACATCCTCCAGTGGGTACTGTCATGTCGGACTTCTGGAAAACCGTTTACCGGTAAGACTAAACTTTAGTTTCTCACCACTCTTCTCCTTTTTTAGCACAGCCAGATTTGGAAGGAGGTCCAGAATCTCCTGGATTTAGGAGTAGTGATTCCTGTTCCCGAGCTTCAACAAGGGCAGGGATTCTACTCCAACCTTTTCTTAGTAAAGAAGCCGGGGGGTTCCTTCCGCATGATTATAAACCTCAAGAGGCTAAACAAATTTGTAATTTACAAAAGGTTCAAGATGGAATCCCTAAATTCTACCATTCCTTTAATTCAAAAAGACGCGTCCCTCTGTACAATCGACCTGAAGGACGCATATTATCATGTTCCTATTCACACCCAGTCTCGGAGGCTTCT
This sequence comes from Bufo bufo, assembly GCF_905171765.1. Classification (NCBI taxonomy): domain Eukaryota; kingdom Metazoa; phylum Chordata; class Amphibia; order Anura; family Bufonidae; genus Bufo; species Bufo bufo. Next base: position 289,761,853 of record NC_053390.1, on the reverse strand, counting down.
GCGTTTTGCAGTAAGGGATCACAGAGGGTCTGTTCACCATTTCCAGTTCGTGGCTCTCCCCTTCGGGCTGGCCTCAGCCCCAAGGATTTTCACGAAGCTGGCGGTAGAGATGGTTGCCTCCCTGAGGTCTCAGGGGGTGACTGTCGTTCCTTAGCCGACTTTCTACTGATTTCAAACATGGTGGATCAGTCTATAGCAGATCGAGAGATCTTCTGCTCCCTTCAGACAGCTCTAGGTTGGGTGATAAACCTAAAGAAGTCATCCCTAGTTCCAGATACCAAGGTAAAATTCCTAGGGTTTTTGCTGGATTCGGTAAAACAAACAACCTTCCTTCCAGCAGAAAGAATCCAAAATCTTCAGTCCGGTGGTGGCTTCAAACAAAAAATCTAAAGAAGGGCATGGTCTGGCTCAAAACCCCAGCAGTGTATGTTCTGACCGATGGCAGCATAAAAGGGTGGGGGGCAAAAATATACTCCGACCTCTACCAGGGAGACTGGCCTCCGAAAATTGTAGCTCAGTCCTCAAACTACAGGGAGCTCAGGGCAGTTTGGGAGACAATACGAGCAGCCGCTCCAAAACTAAGAAACAAACATATAAAGGTCTATTCAGACAATGTAACGACCGTGTCCTACCTCAAGCATCAGGGGGGCAAACGGTCTCAAAAACTAGAAGGTCTGTCCAGAAAAATCTTCCTTTGGGGAGAAAAAAAATGTAAAGTCAATATCTGCAATTCATTTAAAAGGACTTCCTCAGCAGGACTACGATAGACCAGGGAGAATGGTCTCTAAGCATCGACATCTTCTATCTATTTGTCCAGAGATGGGGCCTCCCACTGGTAGATCTATTCGCTACAAATAAAAACGCAAAAGTATCAACCTTTTGCTCCCTAAACCCGAGGGACAGGCCCCTAGCGATCGACGCCTTCTCCCTGCACTGGAACTGGGATCTTGCATATGCCTTCCCTCCGTTCCTGTTAATCCCAAGGGTTATCCAAAAAATCATCAGGGACAGGGCCAGAGTAATCCTGGTCACCCCGTACTGGCCCAAGAGGAGCTGGTTCTCGATTCTAACCAACCTCTCCCCACAGGAAGCATTTATTCTCCCAAGGAGGAAGGATATCCTTATCCAGGGGCCGGTTCTCCATCCTCATCCGGAAATCTTCAACCTCTCGGCTTGGATCCTGAGTCCGACCTTCTAAGACGCAGAGGTCTCTCAGAAGGTGTTATATCTACCTTAAAGGCCAGCAGAAAGAAGGTGACTAACTCCATTTATTTTAAAATCTGGAAAAGATTCTGCACCTGGACAGGTGACGAGGCCCCAGACCAGACTAAACCAAATATACAGAGGATCCTGGACTTCCTGCAAAAAGGACTAGAGTCAGGGTTAAGTCCTTCTACCCTTAGAGTCCAGGTCTCAGCGCTTAGTGCCTATTTCGATTCTGAATTAGCCAGCCATAGATGGATCCAAAGATTCCTGAGGTCTGCAGCCAGACTAAGACCATCTCTCAGATCAAGGGTGCCTACCTGGGACTTAAACACTGTCCTTGGGGGACTCAAAGGTCCGCCTTATGAGCCCTTGGACTCGAGTTCCCTGAAGCATCTTTCTCGGAAGGTGGCTTTTCTTATAGCTATAACATCAGTAAAAAGACTGAGTGAGATCCAAGCATTGTCAATAAGACAACCATACCTCACAATCCAGGAGGATCGAATTATCTTGAGGCTAGACCTGACGTTTTTGCCAAAAGTAGTAACCGACTTCCACAGAAACCAGGAGATCATTCTTCCCTCCTTTTGTGAGAATCCTAAAAATTCTGGAGAGGAACGTTTCCATACCCTGGTGTCACGACCATGTTCATGGTCGTGACTCCTGTATCCGCATGCAGTTGCCTACGGTTTGGTTTTTGTCAATCACATGGTGAGGGCGGCTGGATTGTTGCCTCACATGTGGTTGCCGCTGGCAACATGTTTGTGCTTGGCAGCTTGCTGCAATCTGCATGCGGTTACACATGGCAACCTGTCTTTGTAGGTGTGCCTTTTTATATGTTTGGTGTGCACGAAGTTTGAGTGTGTGCACTGTGATAGTTTCCCTTCACTTGTGGCTGCCCGAGGTAACGTGTTGTATTCTGTACATGTGGTGGCAGTGTCTCGGCCTTCTGGCTGACTCCCAGGACACGGTTGCCACGCATGTCGTTGCCTGCGGTAACAGCTGCAGTGTGATAAGGGTTTGTACACTTCCCCTGTATGTGGCTGTTTTCCCTTGCCTGGTCTAGGAAGGGTTAACTCCCTTCTGTTTGTGTGAACACTGGGTGTGTCTGCGTGGGTGTGGCTACTGGGCCTATATAGCCTCTGCTGAGAGCAGTAGTCAGGGGGGTACTTCAGCCATGGTCTGCTGGAGTCATCCCCCTACTTTATACCATCTGCCAGTGAGGGCCACCCTTGTGGTCATAAATGTTGTGATGTTAAGTTTATGTTTATGTGGAGTCTGTTTATGTTTATATCCCCTTGCAGCTCGGCCAGTTTAGACTCCTGTTTCTCCGCATCCAGGAGGAACAGGTGGTCTACCCAGCTCCTAGTTCAGGGATCGGCGGAGGGTTAGTAGGGATCCGAGGTTCCTGAGCATGAGCCCTCCTACCTTCAAGGTCGGCTCATGCAGCTAGGAGACAGGGTCAGATTTGGGATGCGTTAGGAGGTGACCTGCTCCTTATTCTGTTGTCCTGGCCGAGCAGCGACTAACATCTCGTGGCATCGCACGGCTGAGGGTTTTCCCCATCCTCAGCCGTGACACCTAGACGTCAAACGAACAGTACTAAAATACCTAGAGGTCACTAGAGACCTTAGAAAAGTGGACAATTTACTAGTACTCTTCTGTGGTAAAAATAAGGGGAAGGCAGCTTCCAGATCTACCATTGCCCGATGGGTAAAAAAGGCTATTACAGACTGCTACAAGATCGAAGGCATCAGTTGTCCAGACGTCATTCGGGTTCACTCCACAAGAGCCATATCTGCCTCATTCGCTGAAAGGGCAGGAGCTTCCCTAGATCAAATATGCCAGGCCGCAACCTGGTCCAGTGTAAACACCTTCATTAAACATTATAGACTCGACTTATCCTGGCCTTTGGTCGCAAGGTCCTACAGGCCGTTGGCCCACCCTAAGACGTATATAATCTGTTATGTCTCTCTGGGCCGTCATGGTGGTGAAGTGGAAAGCCGGAATTAGACTTACCGGTAATTCATTTTCCACGAATACACCATGACAGCATGATATCTCACCCAAAAATTTTTTCTAATGACTTGGTATGAGTTAATACCAAAAAAGAAATATATATATATAAACTTTTGAGTGTTTCACTTCTTAACCGGTGGTTGTGGCACTATAATCTGGAACTCACTGGTGAATGGTGGTGGGAGGGGTCCTTTTAACCTGTCTCTGTTCCTGCCCCTACAGAGGTCAGGGGTCAATCTCTCTGGGCCGTCATGGTGGATTCGTGGAAAATGAATTACCGGTAAGTCTAATTCCGGGTTTTCAGGGTTCCTTCTCCTCGCGAAGTACAGGTGAAACCTGAAAAATTAGAATATCATGCAAAGTTCATTTATTTCAGTAATGCAACTTAAAAGGTGAAACTAACAGTTGAGATAGACTTATTACATGCAAAGCCAGATATTTCAAGCCTTTATTTGTTATAATTTGGATAATTATGGCTTACAGCTTATGAAACCCCAAAGTCACAATTTTGAGGTACCCTTTGCTCAGGTGATATGGAGTAATTAGCTGACTAGAGTGTGACAGTTTGAGCCTAGAATATTGAACCTTTTCACAAAATTCAAATTTTAAGCTGCATTAATGCAATTCCTTTTAATTTGCATTACTGAAATAAATGGACTTTTGCACGATATTCTAATTTTTTTAGTTTCACCTGTAGATTTTGCCATCCTTTTGTCCCCTTAGGAACAGCAGAGAAGGAGGCAGAAAATCAAGGGATGATAGATTTAAAACCCAAAGAAAGGGAAGAAATAATTTCTTCAACCAACCCTTTGGAGACAAAAAGAAACAGGATCAGCAAGGACGCCAGAGGTTAGGTAGGGGGCAGATTAAAACTCTTTCCCCGCCTGGTCTCAGATTTCTCGCAACTCGTGGATTCTAGACACTATTCTCAACAGACTAAAACTAGAATTTTGTATGGTCCCTCCGGTAAGATTCTTAATGACAAACGCTCGGACTTCGGCTCAAGGTAAATCGACTATGGAAGAAGTGCTAAAATTAGTAAAAAAATCTGTTTTAGTGCCCATCCCAAAAGGAGGAGAAGGTGAGGGGTTTTACTCTCCCCTATTTCTAGTTAAAAAAACAAAAGATGGTTCTTTCAGAACGATAAACTTAAAAAAAGCTAAACCGGTTCCTACAAATAAACAAAAATTCAAGATAGAAACTATAAGATCAGTAATAAACCTTCTTCCTCCTCACTGTTTCATGGCAGTACTCATCTCAGGAATGCATACTATCACATTCCAATCTTCCAAGGACATAAAAAGTTCTTAAGAGTTGTGGTAAAAATAGGAGGGCAGCTACAACATCTTCAGTTTCAGGCCCTCCCATCAAGGCCTCTTCCTACAAGAACTCAGACATTTTTGGGGTTGATCCTGGACTCATCCTCAAAGAAATGTATGTTGCCAGAAGAAAAGCTCAGACATATTCAGGAGAGAATCAGAGATCTGATCAGAAACCCATTGGTTTCTATAAGGAAAAGAATGTCTGTCTTGGGGTCCCTCACGGCTTTACGGCAGTAAAATGGGCACAGCTTTACTTAAGGGTTCTCCAGTGGGAAACGACTCCCTAGAATCAAAAATAAGAATCTCAGACTAAACTCTCATTAACTTAGGATGGTGGTTAGAAAGAAAAAACTTGATTCAGGGAGTTTCATGGAGGTTAGAAGACCTGGTGTCTAACCACGAATTCAAGTCCCTGGGGGTGGGGGCTCATAATCAGGAAGTCTCCCTACAAACCAAAAATAACTGGCAGCAGTAGGTCTAGCAATGAGGTCAGTCCTTCCGAGAATAAGGGGGAAGAATCTCAGAGTTATGACGGACAACAAAACGGTGTTCCCTTACGTCCTACCAGCAGCACAAGTGGGGAGTTCTCCCCTGTGAAACTGGTAGGACAGGTGGGATTTTTGTTGACATTAAATTCCCTACCAAGCACTAATTAAATAATTAGTAAAACCCACCCCTATAAAGGGCAGACTGCCCCATTCACAGTGCTTTTTTTCCTCTGTCCCTGTGGACAGTAGGACGGGTCAGGCTGCGGCCTGTTACCTTAAAAATTCTTTATTTATTTATTTTTTTCCCTACCAGCTAAATCCTTATTTTTCTTCAGGTTAACGTTTCCCCATCTGCCTGCCGACTCCCTACTCCCTTCCAGCCTTTTCTCCTAAGATCCGCTGTTCGTGCTGCGGTCGTCCGCCTCTTTGCATCAGCGGGAGGGGCGGAGCCTAACGCGGCAGCACTGTACCTTTTTGCTCGGCTGTCCGGCGTTCGGGCCGCCTCGCGTTTCCAATCGCCGGCCCCACTATTGCGCTGCCGGTTTCTCTCGCCCCATTTCTTTTAAACTATAGATAGAACTAGGTAGCGGTGCCCTAGTAGGAGTGTTATTAATATATTTATATAATATATTCATAAAACCAAAAATTACAAAGGGATAAAGAAAATAATATGGTTATTTCTAAAACTTGCTCAAGTTTTTTTCTTCCACAAGCAGGACACCTGCGCGGGAAGGCTTCCCACAAGCAGAGACACCTAACCTGCGCCTCTTGCGAGATGCCAATGCCGGACTCCTATGAGTACAATAGGTGTCCGCTGTGTCGTCCTCCTCAGTCTCAGCCCACCATGAGCGACATGTTTGGCTGGATGAAAGACTTCATGGTTAACTCCATTTCCGAGATCAAAAGTGCCCTCTCTTCCAAGAGATCAAGAATATCTTTACCGGATCCGGTGCCTATGGCGGAAGACGCTATCTCCGTAGACGACCGCTCCTCCTCCTCCTCGGATGATAAAGACTCGTACTTGTTTCCAGCCGAAAAGACTCAAAGGCTTTTGCGCTCCATCCGGTCAAGGGATCGTGATGTCGAGCAAGGGGAAGCTCCGCCGTCCACCTCTAGGGGGCTAAGGACCTTCAAAGTGATCGAGAATCTTAAGAGATTGATGCTAACCGAGTGGAAGCACCCGGAGAAGGGTCCAGTCCTCAATAAGAGGTTCAAACTAATGTTTCCCCTCCATGAGTCGGAGTACCGCCTCCGAAGGTCGACATGGCGATTTCCAAATTTTCTAAAAGGACCCTAGTCCCGTCAGATGACGGTAGTAACCTCCAGGACCCGTTAGATCGGAGGGCTGAATGCACCTTAAGGCGCAATTACTCCGCGGCAGCAGCCTCCGCTTCGGTGGCTGTTGCCTCCTCCGAGGTCGCAGACTTCGTACGCTCCCGCATCCTGAGGATTCAGTCTGACCTAGAGGCTGGGGTGGCCAGAACGGACATTCTGGATCAATTCAAAACCCTTCTGCTGGCAGCGGACTTTTTATGCGTTGCTTCGGCGCAACATTTAAAGTTTGCTGCGAAAGGTATGGCGCTTTCTTCTGCCAGCCGTAGACCCCTCTGGCTGCGCCCTTGGATCGCCGACAACGCCTCCAAGTTCAATCTATGCAGCCTGCCCTATGAGCCCGGGAGGCTATTTGGTTCCGAGCTTGACAGGCTCATGGAGAGCCTGGCAGACAAAAAAGGGAAAAATCTACCTCAACAGTCCTTTCGGGGCCGCAGTAGGTCCCAGAGACGCCAGGGGTCTTCCAGACGTGGACGAGGATCTCGGTCGGGGCAAAGATCGCAAAGCAGACCTATGACTCTCCCGCTTACCTTCCCCTTCCCCTCCGGGCCCTCCGTGCGACACACAACTTTTAAGTTCTCCTCCGGTCGGAGGTCGTCTAAGTTTTTTTTTGGAAGGCCTGGCTGCAAGAAATTCCTGACCAGTGGGTCCTAAATATAATTTTGTCCGGTTACACGATAGATTTCGTGTCTCCCCCTCAGAAGAAGTTTGTGTTAACTCGGACTCTACCTCAAACCAAACAGAAGATCCTGGAGGACGCGGTCCTCCTTTACCTTCACAAGAGGGCCCTAGAGGAGGTTCCCTCCCACGAACGAGGGCGGGGGGTGTATTCCCCCATTTTTCTAGTCCCAAAGCCTTCCAGAGACTGGCGCATAATAATAGATCTGAGCTACCTAAATCGCTTCATAAAGCAGAAGCGCTTCAGTATGGAGACCATCCGCTCCTTAATCAACATCCTAAACCCCGGAGACCTCATGGTCACCATAGATCTAAAGGACGCTTATCTTCATGTCCCTATTCATCCAACTCACCGGAAGTTCCTAAGAGTTGCGGTCTCCATAAAGGGTGTGGTAAAACATTACCAGTTTGCTGTTCTACCCTTTGGCATCTCTTCCGCTCAGCACACCTTTACCAAGGTTGTGGCTCCGGTTGTTGCCAGGCTCAGGCTTCAAGGGCTAGAAATCGTGCCATATCTAGACGACTGGCTTCTAAAAGCCGCTTCTCTAGATGTTCTTCAAACCCATCTTCAGCTGGCTCTTCAGACACTCCAGCGCTTAGGCTGGCTGATAAATTGGGAGAAGTCCCAGATCCTGCCTTCCACCTCCAGGGTATTCCTGAGATTTATAGTGGATTCTCAAAGAATGACGCTTTCTCTCTCTCCGGAAAGGAAAGATCGAGTCATAAGAGCCGCACAGTTCCTCATGGCACCTCGACGAGTGTCCATCAGAACACTTATCAGATGGGAGGTACTTGATTCAACCTCGTTCGATCACGTTTACCACAGACGCCTCCCTTCTAGGTTGGGGAGCCATCTGGAAGACAGTCCAGTACAGGGTACCTGGACTCCACAGGAGAGGCTTCTCTCGTCCAATATGAGAGAACTAAGAGCCGTATGTCTAGCTCTTTATCATTTTGCTCCTCTCATCCGCGGGAAGGCGGTGAGAGTCCATTCAGACAGCATGACTGTGGTTGCTTATATCAACAGACAGGGAGGTACGAGGTCTCGACCTTTTCTCCAAGAAGTTGGTCTAATTCTCTCTTGGGCAGAGCTCAGTCTATCCCACCTTTCCGCGGTTCACATCAGGGGGGATCTCAACATAGTTGCGGATCGGCTCAGTCGGGGTCTGCCAGTTCCAGGCGAATGGTCACTGAACAGGGACATCTTCACCCAGATCACTCTACGTTGGGGCACTCCAGAGATCGACTTGATGGCGACCCGGTTGAACACGAAGGTGGACAAGTTCTGCTCCCTCTACAAGGAGGACAACCCTGTGGCGATAGACGCCCTGTCCATACCATGGAGGTTCAGGCTGGCATACATATTCCCTCCACTTTCCATGATACCAAGGGTATTGACGAAAATCAAACAAGACCAGACACCGGTCATTGCAATAATACCATTCTGGCCGAAGAGGTCTTGGTTCACCCAGCTCATGAAGATGAGTCAGGGCACTTATTGTAGACTTCCCCTAATGCAGGACCTAGTGTATCAGGACACAGGTCCCTGCCTGGATCTGAGAAAACTCAATCTGACAGCCTGGAGATTGACAGGTCCCTACTAGAAGCTAGAGGGCTTTCTGCGGAGGTCTTGAGAACTATTTCACACTCCCGTGCGAAGTCTACAAACAAGGCGTACTCAAGAATTCACAAGATCTTTCTTCAGTGGTGTGCTGTTTAAGAGGTAGTACCCTCAGATCCTCCTCTTTCAGCTATTTTACAATTCCTGCAGGACGGCCTGGACAAGGGTCTAAGCCCGTCTATTCTCAGAGTCCATACCAGTGCTCTTTCTGCCTTTCTAGGTAGACCATTATCTCAAGACCCCCTACTCAGGAGGTTCCTCAAGGGAGCCGAAAGATTAAAACCTAGAATCCTGAGACCTATCCCTGGTTGGGATTTATCCGTTGTTCTAAAGGGGCTATCCTCTCCCTCCTTTGAACCCCTGGAGAATGTAGACCTTAGATTCCTATCTTTAAAGGTCACATTCCTACTGGCCATAACATCGGCCAAAAGGATTGGAGAGTTACAGGCCTTGGCGGCCGCTGAGCCTTATACCCTCTTTCTCCATGACTGTGTCCTGTTGAGATTTTTACCGACCTTTGCTCCCAAAGTTCCATCATTCGGAAACCGAAATCAGACCATCTCCTTGCCGGTCCTATGTCCCACTCCGTCATCTCCTGAAGAGGAAGCCCTTCACTCCTTGGACATTTCCAGGAATCTCAGAATCTACCTGAACAGGACTGCGGACTTTAGAAAATCAGAGCACCTTCTGCTCTCCTTCTCGGGTAAAAACAAAGGTCTAAAGGCCTTCAAACCCTCTCTGAGTAGATGGGTAAAAGAGGCAATCCGGGAAGCTTTTCTAGCCCAGGGGTTAGCTCCTCCATCCTTTGTCACTGCCCACTCCACGAGGGCAATATCGACTTCCTTTGCGGAAAGAAGTTTAGTCCCGCTCAAACAGATTTGTGCTGCGGATTTTATCTGCAACTGACGCAGTCGCAGCATGTTGCAGTGCGACACCATAGACCGCCATTATAAAAATTGTCGTGCGACATTGGTGCAACAAAATGTTGCGCGACAAATGTTGCAGTGTAGTTGTGCCCTATCTGTTGCGCAACAAATGTCGTCGTGTAGACCTAGCCTAAATGTCTTAACTTGAAAGTATGTCTTCTAGTAGCATTAACATCAGCTCGAAGGGTTAATGAAATCCAAGCCATATCCATTAACCCTCCATACACCTCTTTTTTGGAAGACAAGGTGTTGATTCGTCCTGATCTAGCTTTTTTTTCCAAAAGCGGCTTCCTACCTTTTTTAAAAACCTGAGGTCAGAAGAAGAAAAGTCACTTTATTGCTTGGATGTAAGAAGAACCTTGATTATTTACCTGTCTCACACGGAAAGCTGGCGAAAATCTTATTCACTCCTTGGAAGAGGACAAAGAGTGAAGAAGGGAAAAGTGGCCACCAAAGGGTCCATTGCTAAGTGGATTTTTTCTGCCATTTCTTTGGCCTATTCTTCAGAGCAGTTGCTGCCTCCTAGGCAGAAAGATCCTCAGTTTCTATAGAGCAGGGATGCCCAACCTGCGGCCCTCCAGCTGTTGCAAAATTACAACTCTCAACATGCCCAGATAGCTGTAGGCTGTCTAGGCATGCTGGGAGTTATAGTTTTTCAACAGCTGGAGGGCCGCAGGTTGGGCACCCCTGCCATAGAGGATAGTTGCAGGGCGGCTACCTGGTCTTCTCCTTCAACCTTTTTTTAACCCCTTAGTGACCAGCCTGTTTTGGGCCTTATTGACCAATCGTTTTTCTTCCTTTTTTCATCGTCGCATTCCAAGAGCTATAACTTTTTTATTTTTCCTTCTAGATAGCTTTATGAGGGCTTGTTTTTGTGGGACAAGTTGTAGTTTTTAATGGCGCCATATTGGGGTACACATAACTTTCTGATTAACTTTTATTAACTCTTTCTGGGAGGGAGATGGGAAAAACAGCAATACTGCCACTGCATTTTTATATTATAAATTTTGCGGTGTTAATTTTTCGGCATAAATAACATAATATCTTTATTCTCTGGGTCAGTACGATTACAGTGATACCAAATACATATAGTTTTTAATGTTTTACAACTTTTTTGCAATAAAACCTCCCTTTTTTTTTTTTTTTTTTTTTAGAAAAAAAAGTTTTTTTATTTACGTGATATTTATGTAGTCCGGGTAGTTACGGACGCGGCAATACCAAACATATGGGGGAGATTTTTTTTGCTATTTATATAGCATAAAAAAAAAAGACTCATATGTATACTAAGTTGAAAATTATTGTCTGTTATCTAAACATTAAATGGGCGGACTTCCTCAGATGTTTGGATATCACACTGAATTGGGAGGAGAGTGTCCGCCCTTTTATTCTGCAGGTTTCCTGTCTATGGGGGGCGGATCCTCCTCTCTCGTGGTACTGTTGTGGGCTCTGGAAAATCCAATTACTGGTGAGTAATCATCATTTTCACTGCCAGAGAAGTGTCAGTGATATGCATCCCCAGCCCTTGCCCTCCAGATGCTGATTGACAGTTTACTCCATATGCACAGTAAGTGCTCATGCACACAGCCGTAGTTTCTTTCTGCATCCAATCAGCATTTTTTGTGGATCGGATGTGGACCCATTCATTTCAATGGGGCCACAAAAGATGTGGGTAACACACCATGTACGGTCCGCATCCGCATGTCCGGTCCATGACACCGCAAAACAAAATAGAACATGTCCTATTCTTATCTGTAAAGAATAAATCAAGGCAACTGGACGTACTGTAGATTTCTTGAAAACGTTTCACTCGTTCTTCCAACAAGCTTTCTCAATTCTGAGAAAGAATCACTCAGAATTGAGAAAGCTCGTTGGAAGAACGAGTGAAACGTTTTCAAGAAATCTACAGTAAGTCCAGTTGCCTTGATTTATTCTTTACATACAGTGGAGGAAATAATTATTTGACCCCTCACTGATTTTGTAAGTTTGTCCAATGACAAAGAAATGAAAAGTCTCAGAACAGTATCATTTCAATGGTAGGTTTATTGTAACAGTGGCAGATAGCACATCAAAAGGAAAATCGAAAAAATAACTTTAAATAAAAGATAGCAACTGATTTGCATTTCATTGAGTGAAATAAGTATTTGAACCCCTACCAACCATTAAGAGTTCTGGCTCCCATAGAGTGGTTAGACACTTCTACTCAATTAGTCACCCTCATTAAGGACACCTGTCTTAACTAGTCACCTGTATAAAAGACACCTGTCCACAGAATCAATCAATCAAGCAGACTCCAAACTCTCCAACATGGGAAAGACCAAAGAGCTGTCCAAGGATGTCAGAGACAAAATTGTAGACCTGCACAAGGCTGGAATGGGCTACAAAACCATTAGCAAGAAGCTGGGAGAGAAGGTGACAACTGTTGGTGCGATTGTTCGAAAATGGAAGGAGCACAAAATGACCATCAATCGACCTCGCTCTGGGGCTCCACGCAAGATCTCACCTCGTGGGGTGTCAATGGTTCTGAGAAAGGTGAAAAAGCATCCTAGAACTACACGGGAGGAGTTAGTTAATGACCTCAAATTAGCAGGGACCACAGTCACCAAGAAAACCATTGGAAACACATTACACCGCAATGGATTAAAATCCTGCAGGGCTCGCAAGGTCCCCCTGCTCAGGAAGGCACATGTGCAGGCCCGTCTGAAGTTTGCCAATGAACACCTGAATGATTCAGAGAGTGACTGGGAGAAGGTGCTGTGGTCTGATGAGACCAAAATAGAGCTCTTTGGCATTAACTCAACTCGCTGTGTTTGGAGGAAGAAAAATGCTGCCTATGACCCCCAAAACACCGTCCCCACCGTCAAGCATGGGGGTGGAAACATTTTGCTTTGGGGGTGTTTTTCTGCTAAGGGCACAGGACAACTTATTCGCATAAACGGGAAAATGGACGGAGCCATGTATCGTGAAATCCTGAGCGACAACCTCCTTCCCTCTGCCAGGAAACTGAAAATGGGTCGTGGATGGGTGTTCCAGCACGACAATGACCCAAAACATACAGCAAAGGCAACAAAGGAGTGGCTCAAGAAGAAGCACATTAAGGTCATGGAGTGGCCTAGTCAGTCTCCGGACCTTAATCCAATCGAAAACCTATGGAGGGAGCTCAAGCTCAGAGTTGCACAGAGACAGCCTCGAAACCTTAGGGATTTAGAGATGATCTGCAAAGAGGAGTGGACCAACATTCCTCCTAAAATGTGCGCAAACTTGGTCATCAATTACAAGAAACGTTTGACCTCTGTGCTTGCAAACAAGGGTTTTTCCACCAAGTATTAAGTCTTTTTTTGTTAGAGGGTTCAAATACTTATTTCACTCAATGAAATGCAAATCAGTTGCTATCTTTTATTTAAAGTTATTTTTTCGATTTTCCTTTTGATGTGCTATCTGCCACTGTCACAATAAACCTACCATTGAAATGATACTGTTCTGAGACTTTTCATTTCTTTGTCATTGGACAAACTTACAAAATCAGTGAGGGGTCAAATAATTATTTCCCCCACTGTATATACCATGACCTGGATAAATGAGAACCTTCACAGACATGTCCTATTCTTGTCCATTTTGCGGATGAAGATAGGACATTTCTAGGAAAGTTAAAAAATAAATGGTGGCAGGCACTCGAACATAGTTTGTATTTCAGAGATCTGCAATTTGCACACTGCCGAACACGGCAGTGTGCATGAGCTCTAATGATATGGAGGCTTTGTTTGAGGCAGATTCTATCAAAAATAGTGGAGGAAAAAGTCTACATCCCAAATGAACCCTTCTAGTCAGTGGGGTCTGACTGCGGGCTGCTTGCAACGTTTTTTTGTCCGCGATGGGGACGCAACCAGACAGAACGGAATGCATTTTGGCCATTCCGTTTCGTTCAGTTCAGTTTTGTCCCCATTGACAATGTATGTGGACAAAAGTAAAGCGTTTTCTTCCGCTATTAAGATCCTATGACGGATCTCAATAGTGGAATTGAAAACACTAGTGTGAAAGTAGCCTAACAGAGCAGATTAACAGAACTTGCTAGCTCTGCTGTGGACCCAGCCTGAGCCCTCATACACATGACCTTATATATTTTGCAATCCTCAAAATACGGATGATTTCAGTGTTGCATCTGTTGACGTCATTGACTTCAACGGGTCCATAAACCGCATTTTGTGGCCAAGAATAGGACATATTCTATCTTTTGTGGAACGGACCAACGGATGCGGAAAACACGGATATTTCATGTAATATATTTAAATGATGTTGCAACGTGACTTGTGACAGGTTGTGACTGCGACAGTCGCAAAAATTCTATGCAAGTCAGACACATGTTGCCATGTAGCCCTACCCTTAAAGGGAACCTGTCACCTGGATTTTGTGTATAGAGCTGAGGACATGGGTTGCTAGATGGCCGCTAGCACATCCGCAATACCCAGTCCCCATAGCTCTGTGTGCTTTTATTGTGTAAAAAAACCGATTTGATACATATGCAAATTAACCTGAGATGAGTCAGAGCTTGGAAATATGACTCTTCTCTGGTCACACAAGTAAGATATGACTCTTTTATGTTAATTTACATAAAAGGCGAGAAGTAAAAAAAATGCATAATACTTATTGAATTCGTCTGCAAATGAAATTAAAAGTGTAATATATATGTTTAGGGTAACACAATGAACATTTAGAAACACTCAGTGAGGGTAGCATAGTAGAGGTGACAGGTTCCCTTTAAAGACCATATTATTATGTGCAATTTATAGCTTCCTAATCCATGCAGAGCATCTCAGAGTGTATTCTGTTGTGAGTTGTGTGTATGATTCCTTTAACTTTGTTGCAGCTGTGTATGATGTTAATATACTGTACGTATACTTTGGTAATCTTACCATATTTATTGTATTTGTGATAATGGGCAGTTGGTGGCTCTCATTGTGTGACAGATATTGGCCTCCTGCACTGTAGCAAATGGGGGAAATAATAAAAAAGAAGGAAGAAAATGAGTGAACAATATTAGCAATCAGTAAAAATACAAGGAGAGGTATAATGAGTTATCTGAGCTTCATAAACATGGGATGAATAGGATATATGTATAGTTTATGGTAGAATGAACAGGATACAATGCATTCTGTAAGGCTTCAGCTTTTGACTTTGTTCTCTTTATGTTGCGGCCTTGTGCTAAAATAAAAAAAAATCAAGTTTTTCTCCATCTATCTGTACTCAATACCACATAATGAGAGAGTGAAAACAGAGTGTTAGAAATCTTTACTAATTTATTGAAAAGAAAAAACGGAAGTATTTCATTGACATAAGTAGTCAGACCCTTTCCTCAGTACTTAGTGGAAGCACATTTGGCAGTGATTACAGCCTCTAGTCTTCTCGGGTATGATGCCACAAGGGTTGTACACTTGGATTTGGGGATTTTCTGCCATTCTTCTCTGCAGATCCTCTTAATCTCTGTCAGGTTGGATGAGGACTGTTGGTGAACAGCCATTTTCAGGTCTCTCCAGAGATGTTTGATTGGGTTTAAGGCCCCTTTCACACGGCGAGTTTTCCGCGCGGGTGCAATGCGTGAGGTGAATGCATTGCACCTGCAATGAATCCGGACCCATTCATTTCTATGGGGCTGTACACACGAGCGGTGATTTCACGCATCTCTTGTGCGTTGCGTGAAAATCGCAGCATGCTCTATATTCTGCATTTTTTACGCAACGTAGTGTCACGGCGGACAGGATATAAGATACATAAATCACAAAACAAGTTTTCTAGGCGAGAAGCTGGGGATAAGGTCACCTCCTAGCTAATCCCTAACTTCTCTCCCTATTCTGCTTTGCCCACATTCAGACCTTGAAGGTAGGAATAATGTGTCCTCGTGCCTGGGCTGAGAATACCCTAGAATCCCTGAGATGGTGAAAGGGGAAAAAGGGACAGCCTGTTCCCTCAGAACCAGGAGGGGACAGACGACACACAAAAGCCTAGACAGCAAACCAAAGAAATAAGAAACCAACTTATCTTATCTGAGCCGGAAAAGCCAATCCTTCACTCCTTACTTTCACAGACTGACTAAAGCTATAACCCGCACGGCACCCTGGGAATGAAAGTAATTTAAGCCAATGACCCCACCCAGAGCACCTGAAGGAAGGCGGGTCTAGCACGACTCCAAAACAAAACAAATGATTAGACACGTGCTGCTAATCTGACAGACCTCCGCACATCGTCTGAGCAGGGCATGACACGCAGGCCCCATAGAAGTGAATGGGGCTGCGTGAAAATCGCAAGCAAGTGCGGATGCAGTGCGATTTTCACGCACGGTTGCTAGGAGACGATTGGGATGGGGACCCTTATTATTTTGGTTATAAACATGGTTATAAAGGAAAATAATAGCATTCTTAATACAGAATGCATAGTACAATAGGGCTGGAGGGCTTAAAAAAAAATTAATAATAATTTAACTCACCTTAATCCACTTTATCGCGCAGCCCGGCTTCTCTTCTGCCTTCATCTGTGAGGAAAAGGACCTGTGGTGAGGTCACTGTGCTCATCACATGGTCCATCACATGATCCATCACCATGGTGGTCCTTTTCCTCACAGATGAAGGCAGAAGAGAAGCCGGGCTGCGCGAACAAGTGGATTAAGGTGAGTTAAATTATGTTTTATTTTTAACCCCTCCAGCCCTATTGTACTATGCATTCTGTATTAAGAATGCTATTATTTTCCCATATAACCATGTTATATGGGAAAATAATACAATCTACACAATACAACACCTAACTTCTCACGCGCGTGCAAAACACATTAAAATGTTTTGCACTCGCGCGGAAAAATCGCACATTTTCCCACGACGCACGCCAAAAACATGACGCCCGTGTGAAAGAGGCCTAAGTCAGGCATCTGGCTGGGCCACTTAAGGACATTCACAGAGTTTTCCCTAAGCCACTCCTGTGTTGTCTTGGCTGCGTGCTTAGGGTCATTGTCTTGTTAGAAGGCGAACCTTCAGCTTAGTCTCTAGAGCACTCTGGATCAGGTTTTCACTAAGAATATCTATGTACTTTGCTCCATTTAGCTTTCTCTCAACCCTGACCAATCACTCTGTCCCAGCAGCTGAAAACACCCCCACAGCATGATGCTTCTACCACCATACTTCACTGTAGGGTTGATATTTAGCAGAAGATGACCACTGTGTGGTTTCCTCCAGACATAACACTCAGTACTGAGGCCAAAGGTGTTGTGTCCAAAAATCACTCAATATAGACAATTAAAAGCTCAGCTCCTGCCTTCCACTGGACTTACATTAGCCTAATGCTGTGGTCAGGGTTGCAAACTTGAATTTTTCTGGAAAAATTTATCACAAAATCATGGACAGCCAATATTTTTATGAACAAATTGGAAAACCATAATGAATACTAACGATAATAAGTAATACCTGTCTATAGCTCAGTATACTGATAAGAACTGTGAGCTGTAAATTGATGATAATTACCACCAAAATAATCTAGTCAAGTACCACCAGCCTCAAAAATCATGGACACATCCTTTTTTTAATGGACACAGGAAAAAAGTTGCTTATTTTTACAGACTGTCCAGAAACTTCTGGACAGTTGGCAACCCTGACTGTGGTGCCTGGCCTTAATGGGGGAAAACAAATTCTGGCTCAGAAGCTTACAACATCCCCTAACCATCCTGTGCCATCACAAACTCTAGACACCTACTGGACAAGGTCTGGGAGAATAAACACTCCGGCCCCATTATCCACAGCTTTCTCTCTCCAGCACCTCCCCTGTGAGCACAGCAGTGTGGCTGCCCAGCTCCCTCTCAGGTTTGACCCACCCAGGCTGATCAACAAAATCAGTAGACATACTTCTAGAAGATCCCAACTAAGGAGGACTTTAAGGCTGTTATTTCTGAAGTCAAATTGACCTGCAGGTCAGAGATCCCGGCTGTCTGCAATGTTATTAAGTATTTGGCACCAGACAAAATATATCACAGCTTCACTCCACCATTACAGCAATGCCACAGCATTACGAGAAAGTTTAACTGTCATTTAGAAGACCTGTGAGAGAATCAGCGTGAGAGAACTTCCTGAGCTTACAGGAGAGGAGGACTTATTTGTGATTCTGGGAGCTATATTTAATCTAATATAACAAAAACAGGTGCATACTGCAGTCTTACTAACCCTCGTATTGGTGTAAAATTGAGAGATCAGCCAACATATCCTGCTTGGAGACATGTCTGTTTATCGTTAGGTCCCGAGCTACTTGAGAAACCTTGCGCGGTGCTCGGGCTCAGACATGTCCTCCAAGCAGGATATGTTGGCTAATCTCTCAATTTTACACCAGTACGAGGGTTAGTAAGACCGCAGTGTGCACCTGTTTTGTTATATTAATTTTAACTATTTATTACATCCAAACATTTGCTATCCTGTGTAGGATGTCCATTGTGGTACTTGTGGTCCGCTGCAGGCATCCTCCATTGTATGCATTTTTGGCTGGGGATTGCCATTAGCAACGGACCAGAAGTGCAGGATCTGCTCCCCCTGTATAGATGCACACTGCATATGGGGTTGAGCACTTCCTGCTTTCTAATACCACGCCAATCTATAGTTTGTATATTGAATTTTTTGGAGGTATAAACTCCTAGTTTGAATGCGCCTTTATTTCCATCCACAGGCAGTATTCTGGTGCACATGTGAGGCCCAGGCTATATCAGCCTGGTCTTGGGTAGGGCTCAGAGGTCTCTCTCCCTCCTCCCACTGTATGCATGGGTCACATGCTGGAGGTTACTGGGAGAGTGACTGTGAGTCGGACCTTGTGCCCCCTGTAATTTGCCAACTGGGCCTCTGGTATTGCCCATACGGCCCAAGTAGGTTTAGCGTTAGGTCCCGAGCTACTTGAGAAACTTGGCTCGGACATGTCCTCCAAGCAGGATATGTTGGCTAATCTCTCAATTTTACACCAGTACGAGGGTTAGTAAGACGCAGTGTGCACCTGTTTTTGTTATATTAATTTTACTGTTATTACATCCACACATTTTCTATCCTGTGTAGGATGTCTATTGTGGTACTTGTGGCCACTGCAGGCATCCTCCATGGTATGCATTTTTGCTGGGATTGCCATTAGCAATGGACCACAAGTGCAGGATCTTCTCCCCCTGTATAGATGCACACTGCATATGGGGGTTGAGCACTCCTGCTTTCTAATACCACGCCAATCTTATAGTTTGTATATTAATCTAATCCTTGTTGAAACCTCCCTCTCATAGGATCAAATTGGAGCGGGGCCCCACATAAGGTCTACTTCGCGTCCGCATGATTGTAATCTGCTGCTTTGCATGACTTGCATCCTAAAGATTCCATTATGATGAAAGCCAGGTCACTGCGTAACTTTGAGTTTGGTGGTGCCCCACTTAAGCTATTTCCAGATCTTTCCTGGTTTACTCTGCAGAAACGACATCACCTTCAATCCCTTCTTACACTACTGTGTGATCGTCTCTTCTCACACAGATAGGGATTTCCTTTTGCTCTAATAGACAAGATGGTTGTTCAGGGTCTATTCGCTCTTATGCTGATCTGCAGCATTTCTGTACTACCCTGCACTTTCCTGTGCCCTCTGTTACCGACTGGGATTTAAAGCCCCCCTTGCCACCCCTGGTGATGGACCATGTGATGAGCGCAGTGACGTCACCACAGGTCCTTTTTCCTCAAAGAAGAAGAAAGAAGAGAAGCCGGGCTGCGCAAACAAATGGATTAAGGTGAGTTAAATTTATTTTATTTTTTTAACCCCTCCATCACTATTTTACTTAGCATTCTGTATTAAGAATGCTATTATTTTCCTTTATAACCATGTTACCATGTTATAAGGGAAAATAATAAAATCTACACAACACTTAACCCAAACCTGAACTTCTGTGAAGAGTTTCGGGTACCAAACATGCCGATTTTTCTCACGTGCGTGCAAAACGCATTAAAATGTTTTGCACTTGCGTGGGAAAATCGCACATTTTCCCGCGACGCACCCGCATCTTATCCGGACCAAATCCGTGACGCCCGTCTGAAAGAGGCCTAAGTCTACTTTCACACTGGCATTTTGTTTTTCCGTTTGTGAGATCCGTTCAGGGCTCTCACAAGCGGTCCAAAACGGATCAGTTTGCATTCTAATGCATTCTGAATGGAAAAGGATCCGCTCAGAATGCATCAGTTTGCATCAGTTCAGTCTCCATTCCGCTTTGGAGAAGGACACCAAAACGCTGCTTGCAGCGTTTTGCTGTCTGTCTGCTGAAACTGAGCCAAACGGATCCGTCCTGGCACACAATGTAAGTGAATGGGGACGGATCCGTTTTCACTGACACAATCTGGCACAATAGAAAACGGATCCGTCCTCCAATAACTTTCAATGGTGTTCAAGATGGATCCCTCTTGGCTATTTTAAAGATAATACAAATGGATCCGTTCAGAACGGATGCAGACGGATGTATTATCTGAACGGTGTGAAAGTAGCCTAAGAAACTGTTATGTCCAGTTTGTCTATTGCTGTGATAGTCTCATGTAATCTTCTTCTGGCATATTAACCTCTTTAGAGGCATCTAAGCTCTTCTTCCACCTAGTTTGACGGGGTGTTTACTCTCAGATAATGTATCTTTTCTTTAGCTGAGTGCTCACTACTACTTAGCACTGTTTGACCTTATTTCAGTATGTGTTTTCCTGGGCATAGCTTTCTACATTTTTTATGTTCCTGTGTTTGGTGTCTGTCTTATCTTATCCTGTCTGCCCTTATTGTGTTTTCCCCTCACCTACTCACTTTGTTTCCCTTTCCGGTAGAGCCCCATATATTTAGAACATGTCACGTCACCCCAAGAATCTATTACTACAGCTACCTTAGGGCTCGTTCACACAAACGTGTAAAGCCTGTGCCCGTGCTGTGGACCGCAAATTGCGGTCCGCAATGCACGGGCACTGTCCATGGGGCAGGCGCATGGGGATCGCAGACCCATTCACTTTAATGGGTCCGCGATCCTTCCGTTCCGCAAAAAGATAGAGCAAGTTCTACCTTTTTGTGGTGCGGAAGCACGGAACGGAACCCCAGAAAGCACTCCGTAGTGTTCCGTTCTTCCGTTCCACATCTCCGGATTTGCGGACCCATTGAAATGAATAGGTCCACATCCGTGATGCGGAATAGCCACGGAACGGTGCCCGTGTATTGCGGATCCGCAAATGCGATCCGCAATACGGTAACGGCCATCACACATTTGTGTGAACGAGCCCTTAACTGAATGCTCCATTTATTCCTG
Source organism: Bufo bufo (assembly GCF_905171765.1). NCBI lineage: Eukaryota > Metazoa > Chordata > Amphibia > Anura > Bufonidae > Bufo > Bufo bufo. The sequence goes on along the minus strand of NC_053390.1, from coordinate 289,740,962 downwards.
CCTCCTGAGTTGACTCTACCTCTGTGGGTGAGTGTACAATTTGCATTTCCCATGCAAATTATCATGGTAAACAAAGTGTGTCACTAAATGTGAAAGGGCTCAACTCTAATGTCAAAAGACACTTATTGCATAATTAGTTGAAATCCCTTAAAGCTCATATAGTTTTTCTTTGCAAGAAATGCACTTTGATTAACATTGTATGTTTAATTTCACCTGTAGATACCATCCAGCAGTTTACTCCGCGATCCAGCCTTGAAAAAGAGTCGGTGTGGCTATTCTTATATCCCGCTCATGCCCCCTCCAGATCCCTTTTGGACCCTCAGGGTCCTTATATTATTCTTCAGGGCTCTTTGGAGGGTAATCCTGTTACTTTGTGCAATGTCTATGCCCCTAACACCTCCCAGGTCCATTTTTAACTCCACAGTTCTTTTGGGTAAGGGGAGGGATTTTAACATAGCCTTTTCTGACACCATGGACAGAGTTTCTGGCCTCCCAATGCATCCCAGTTACGATTATCTAGGGACTTCCATAAACGAATCTGCTGATATTCCTTACACAATCTCTGGCGATTAACCATCGCACTGATAGATCCTTTTACTTTTACTCACCCCTTCATGAAACCCATACAAGAATTGACTACTTTTTTAAGTAATATTCTCATGTTACACCTTTTGACAATGGCAACTATGGGTTCTGTGATGTGGTCAGACCATGCCCTTGTTGAGATCTCCCGCCTGCCCTCACAAGATCATATATGGATAGGTCACTGGAGTTTGAATGACTCCTACTTTAAAAGACCGTTGATTAGAAATTGCGTGCACACCTGATGAACTATTTCAATACCAATGGAAATTCAGTTTCCAAGTGAATAAACTCCTACTATATTCTAGGGAATGATATTACGAGATGGGTCGTAAACCACATTCTCTTTTAGCTAAACAGCTTTGGAATCAAACCAAGCAAGCCACACTGTTTGTTATTATGGGTGCAGATGAACATCTTCTTTATGATCCAATGGCTATATCGGGCAGATTCCATTCTTTTTATTCTAAATTGTATGCCACAGGGGCGTAACTAGAAGTGACTGGGCCCCACAGCAAATATTTGTAAGGGCCCCCCCCAGCGCGCTTCGCACCTCCCTCCTCCTGTGTAATCCCACTCCTTAGCTCAGGGTAGCGGTATACTGTATATTGTGGGGCATAGGTAGCGGATACTGTTATTGTGTGGCACAGTGTAGGCTATATGTGTATAACATAAACTATTTCAATGATAAACTTACAATTGCCCCTTTGGCCCTAGGGGATCTCCGGGTACACCACTTCCACACTTGGCCGGAGGGCTCGGCGGAGCTGATGTTGTGCTTATCCTAATGAGCAAGATTTCATAATAAGGATTTGGAGAAGGGCAGAGGATAGCAGAGCAGGATAGGCTGGTGCTGCTACTAGGGGGTCATACCATGGGGGAGTAATAAGCCCATCTAATGCCCCCCCAGTAGTAATAATTCTCCTTATAATGTGACAGTGCAAAAATACCCCCTTGTAATGCCCCCACTTGAGCTAATGTCCCATAGTGCCCCATAATGTCCAGTATAAAATACACCTATATAGTGCCCCCAGTAAATGCCTCCATAGTGCTCCTCTCCCCCCTTCCTGCTAGTGCCCCCCATAATGTACCAATATAAAATGCCCCATATATAGTGCCCCAGTAGATGCCCCTCAGTGTCCGGCCTCTGATAGTGTCACAACCAGACAGCTGAGAAGCTCTGACAGGAGCCTTCCAGATCCTCCTCCTTGAGTTTCTTTGTTTTGGTTTCAGTTCCTCATCTCGTTAGTCTATCTCAGCTGTCATGCAGTTGGACTGATTGCTTCCCTTTAAGTTCCTCCCCATAATGCAGTAGTGTGCGGCTTATACAACTTCCTGGAGTGTGTGTGCATGCTGTTCCTATTTCCAGTCCTCTGCAAGATAAGTGCTGTTCCTTTATTTGTGATTTTCTGTCTGCTGGATTTCAGGAGACCCTGACTCCCTCCGTGTCTAGTGTAGGGAGCCGGTGGTCGTGTCCCTCACTATTGTAGGGTCTTCAGGTATTAGATAGCCGAGGTCTGTGGATATGCGCCCATCCACCTTTGGGGTGTTCGCATAGGCTGAGCAGTCAGGGAAGTGGCAGTCTAATGCAGGGGTCTCCCTTTTGTTCCTTAGTTTTGGATCCAGTGATTCATTGATTATATTGCATTGTCTTGTTTCCTGTACAACCATCCGTGACAGATAGGCTGCCGCCTAGTGTCCCCCATAATTGCCCCCCCATCATGTGCCTGTATCAAGTGCCTCTCTCCCCCCCCCCCACATGTCCCAGTTTCATAGTGCCATCCGCCCCCACACAAAAAAAGTGCCAGTATCAAGTGCCACACCCCGCCCCCCATGTGCCAGTATCAGGTGCCAACCCAGCCCACCCCCCCCCAGTGCCAGTATCAGGTCCAACCCCTCCCCCCCCATGTGCCAGTATCAGTGCCTCTCTCCCCCCCCATGTGCCAGTATCAGGGTGCTACCCCACCTACCCCCCCCCCCCCCCCCCAGGTGCCATTATCAGGTGCCTCCCCCCATGTGCCAGTATCAGGTGCCTCCCCCCCCATGTGCCAGTATCAGGTGCCAACCCCCCCCCAGGTGCCAGTATCAGGTGCCTCCCCCCATGTGCCAGTATCAGGTGCCTCTCTCCCCCCCCCATGTGCCAGTATCAGGTGCCAACCCCCCCCCCCCCCCCCCAGGTGCCAGCATCAGGTGCCAACCCCTCTCCCCCCCAGGTGCCAGTATCAGGTGCCTCTCTCCCCCCCACATGTGCCAGTATCAGGTGCCAACCCCCCCTTCCCCCCAGGTGCCAGTATCAGGTGCCAACCCCTATCCCCCCCCATGTGCCAGTATCAGGTGCCTCTCCCCCCCCATGTGCCAGTATCATGTGCCAACACCCCCCCCCCCCCCCCCAGGTGCCAGTATCAGGTGCAACCCCTCTCCCCCCCCATGTGCCAGTATCAGGTGCCTCCCCCCATGTGCCAGTATCAGGTGCCCCCCCCCCATGTGCCAGTATCAGGTGCCAACCCCCCCCCCCCCCCCAGGTGCCAGTATCAGGTGCCAACCCCTCTCCCCCCCCATGTGCCAGTATCAGGTGCCTCTCTCCCCCCCCCCCCATGTGCCAGTATCAGGTGCCTCCCCATGTGCCAGTATCAGTGCCCCCCGCTCCCCCATGGCAGTAACAGTCGGGTATTTAAAAAAATAAATAAACACTTCTACTTACCTCCAATGTCAGCGATGCGATGCAGCCTCTTCCTGTGTCCCGCCCTGTATGTCCATATATGGAGTCAGTGCTTGTATTTTCAGAAAAGGTTTCTGCTGGGATTCGAACCCCACGACCTTCTGTATCAGAGGCAAAGCATCTAACCACAAGACCATAAGAGATGCCTTTCTGCTGACTGAAAAAATATGAGACTTCTACTGTTATAGCTGGCTAAGTGAACATCTATACACAATGACAGCTGCTCATATTTAGAGTATATAGCAGAGCTGAGTGTGCTGGGACAGCTGTCATATAGAGATATAGCAGTGCTGGGTGTGTTGGGGCAGCTGTCATGTGTATAGATGTACACTTAGCCAGCTATAACAGTAGAAGTCTCATTTTTTTTCAATCAGTTGTAATGCAGCCTTTATGGTTGTGAGGGTAAATGCTTTGCCTCTGATACACTCAGACATTGGAGGTTGTGGGTTCGAATCCCAGACACATCAGAAAACTTTAGGAGACAGTAAGATTAGATCACATTAGCGAGGGGGCCTGGTCAGCTGCTGTGAAGGGGCCCTGAACAGTAAGACATCGATATTTAACGAACTTGAAAATAAACTGTCACACACGCTGCCAGGACGCCGGGCCCCCTTGGCAGGCCGGGCCCCGAAGCAGCTGCTTCCCCAGTAGTTATGCCACTGGTATGCCATACAGGACAACTTAAAAAACAAACACAATGCAACAGCACTCTGCAAACACAAATAAGTAAATTCAATAGTGCCATACTCACTATAGTAAATGTACTAATGATAATGTTTACATTATAAATGTGAGATTCTTGGCAAAAACATTTTGTAAAAAATCATTTGTGCCGGTCCACCAATGACAAGGCAATCTTTTTAGGAAAGGAACCTACACTAAATACTACTTCCTCTGGTGCCATACTGGCCTCCATTAAATTCAGGAAATGCAGGTTCCACATGCACGCTCAGCCCACAGGACAACATGCCAGCTAATAGCCTATCCAAATTGCAGCTTCGGGGGTCCTATCTGAGTTCTTGTAAATTGCCTACCTACTCGCCTTAAGCTCTTGCATTTCTTAATGCACCTATCACAGGAGAGGAGATTGCAGGTATTATTGATAAGCTTCCAGCAGCTAAAGCACTGGACCCAGATGGTTTTTCATATTTTTATTACAAGACCTTTAAGCCAGAATTGATCTCTCATATGTCTTCTCTTTTTAACTCCTTTCCACGTGGTGCCCTGATTCCTACTTCTATTTCTCACTCATATTTATAACTATAGTCTCAAAACCAGGCAAAGACCCTCTGGACTGTCAAAACTATAGACCTATTGATCTCCTAAATACCATCCTTAAGCTATTTAACAAAATCCTAGTCTCTCAATGAAATTATTTGCTTACACCAATAATACCAAGTCGGCTTTGTTCCGTGTCAGCAGAGGGGATAAAATACGGTATGTGACGTATGGGGTGTTTCTGTAAACTACAGAATCAGGGCCATATATAGTGAGTTTTGTTTGGCTGTTAACCCTTGCTTTCTAACTGGAAAAAATTGATTCAAATGGAAAATCTACCAAAAAAGTGAAATTTTGAAATGTTATCTCTATTTTCCATTAATTATTGTGGAACACCTAAAGAGTTAACACAGTTTGTGAAAATCAGTTTTGAATACCTTGAGGGGTGTAGTTTGTAGAATGGGGTCATTTTTGGGTGGTTTCTATGATATAAGCCTCACAAAGTGACTTCAGACCTGAACTGGTCCTGAAAAAGTGGGTTTTAGATTTGCTTCTAAACTTCTAAGCCTTCTAAAGTCCCCCAAAAATAAAATGGCATTCACAAAATGATCCAAACATAAATTAGACATATGGGGAATGTAAAGTAATTGGAGGTATTACTATCTATTATAAAAGTAGAGAAATAGAAATGTTCAAATTTGCAAATCTTTCAACATTTTTGTAAATTTTGAATTTTTTTTTATAAATAAAAAAAAAAATTTGACTCAATTTTACCACTGTCATGAACTACAATACGTGACGAGAAAACAGTCTCAGAATGGCCTGGATAAGTAAAAGCGTTTTAAAGTTATCACCACATAAAGTGACACATGTCAGATTTGCAAAAAATGTCCGGGTCCTTAAGGTGAAATATGGCAGGGTCCTTAAGGGGTGAATTCATCGGCCAGGTGTATAACTGTGTACATCAGCAAATGAGGGCATCTTTGTAGATTTGTGTGTCTAATGGCTATAAGTGCCTGTCCATAAGGGGAGAGGCGTGGCCCTAAAAGGCAATATGTGTAGATTGGAATACTTTCGCAGTATATTTTGGCAAGTACAGAAAACACAAGCCACCATATCGGTTTCTGCCGGAAGGGCCCTCTGGACTTGGAGAGTGCACTTATGTGCCCTCATTGCTTCAACAGGGGGGGTGCCAAGCCACCACCATCGGTGCAGAACCATTTCTGAATGTTGCTTATTTGTAGCTGCATTGCAGTTTCACAACAGTGTACCATCTACACCGCCCCCTTTCATGGAATCCCAAATGGTCTATTGATTTTTGAGCCAGGGAGATGGAGAACTTTTTGTCCAGTTTATGTAATGTGCTACTTCCATCGCTGCATCTGCCCAGCCTGATCTAGGATTTTAAAAGCAGGATCCATCGCATGTCACAATGGGACCCCTTAGCATCCAGGAATGATGACATCACAAAGGGCTCCAACTGCTAGTTGCCAGCTTTATTATTTGGTCAGTTGTGCAGCTACCCACATCAGTAGGTAAGGACATGTTTGTGTGTCTGTTTTGGCCAAAGATGTGTGCCCATAGGAATGAATGGTGTGGTACAAAATGGAAGTTTGTGCAGATTGGAATACTGCAACAGAAAGGGGTACACCACCAATGAGTTCAGGTGAGGCGATTGCCTCAGGAGGCAAGACCTAGAGACAAGTGGGGGCAGTGTTAGGGCTCTGGGAATATCTCTCTATAGTCAACTGTATCACAGTATGGCTTAAACAGTAGGCTAGAGGGGTTGGGCAGCTTTTAAATTTTCGGTAGGCTAGGTGCACCCTGGGCCACAACATATTTTGGCAAGTGTAGAACACACAAGTTACTTTACTTATTTCTTAATGGAGGGCCCTCTTAACTTGGGGAGTGCAGCACTGCACCCGCACCCCCCACACCTCAACCCCCCTGTTGCTTCAAGGAGGGACACCAAGCATCCATCACCAATGCGGAACAATTTCTGGTTATTGCTTTGTTGCCACATTTCAGGTTTACGTCAATTTAGCCTGGTCTGTCCAATTTCAAGTCAAAGTGGCAGCCTCCATAAAATCAGTATGGCATAGACAGAGCACTGCGTGTTTCACAATGGGGCCCCTCAGCATCCTGCAGGATAACATCACAAAGGGCCCCAACTGTACCTCCCTGACCGCAGCACCTTCATTTGACTTGGTAAGTACACCAATGCACTACCAGTCACTTCAAGCAAGGATGCCAAGTGGCCACCTCTGATGTGGAACCATATGTTCCATGGATTTTTGAGCTAGGGAGATGGAGAGTGCACCTTTCTGTCTTCTCCACTCTCTGTGCTGGTACCACACTTTCCCAGAACTGCTGCAATGACCTTACCTGGTCCAGGTTTCTGAAAGCCAGATCCATCCCAGTGGTCTGCAGCTGCAAGCAACAGTGTATGTAAACTAGGTTGCCTTCTTGCTGGCTTCTTCTGTTCCAATCCAAACCATTCAAATAGTACTAATTCATTGGATTTAAAGATCTGTCCAATTTTAAATCAAAGTATCACCCTCCAGAAAATCAGTATGGCAGCCCTCATGAAAATTTGCATAGAAGGAACACTGTGCATGTCACAATGGGGCTCTCAGCATCCAGGGACAATGACATCACAAAGGGCCTCAGCTGTTTACCTCCCTGGTGGCAGCCATGACAGCTGCATTTGTTGGTCAAGTGTGCAGCTGTGCACATCAGCAGTTGAGGACGCTTGTGTTTGTGTGTGTTGGCCAAGGGTGGGATGGGATGGTTCAAAAGTGCACTTTTGTGCAAACTAAAATAGTGCCACAGTATATATTGGGAGTGCACAATTGCACCCCCCGTCACTTCAAGAGAGGATGCGAAGAGGCCACTGCCAATTTGGAACCATTTCTGGTTGTTGCTTCTTGGCCTCTGCATTTAAAATTTGCATCAATTTTGTGTCTATGCTGTCTAATTCTGTGGGATACCATATGGATTTTTGAGCCAGAGAAGATGGAGAATGTGCAGCCAGCCAGTTGCAGGGGGTACACGTGAGGTTCACGGTAGACCGATAAGGGGTCAAATGGTATAACACCCAGTTCATCAGTTTACTCACGGTCAGCAGATAGCCTCCCTGGGCTGGCAGCACAGTGTTGAGGTGGACAGCTCGAAATCCTCCGGGGCACGCTTCTGTGGTAGGAAGCATCAGCCAAGATGGTGGTTGAGGTGCCCTTGATGTTAAGGGTGCTTAGGGTGCTTGTTGCGGCTGAGTCCTTTGATGTAATTTGTCGTGACGCCAGTACCGTTAATGGTGGTACAACCATAGGTAGTAATAATGAGGTAGACAGTGGTAAGATGCAACTCACAACTTTCACTTTAGTGGATTTTCAGTTGCTGTGGTACACTTATGCAGTCTTTAGATGGTACAGAGACGATACTGCAAATCCACTGTTTAGGGCTTGTCAGGTGCTTGGTTGGTTTTGGAGCAGTGGGTTAGGTGTACCTGGTTCCTTTAGATGCCTTGGATCCTATTCCTTGACTTTCCCCTACAAGCTAAGTATGTGTAGACAGGAAAACTCAACTGTCCCTCAGAAGGTTGGTGTGGCTGCCTGAAGCTATAAACCTCCACCATGCAAAGGTGTCTGTGGCCCTAAATAATGGCTCTTATCACCGATGAATTCCTAGGAATGCTTGTTTCTTTTCCAGGGAGGCAAACTCTTCTCCTACTGGTCGGGGATGCAAGTCTATAGTCCAGCTACAGAAGGAAAACGCTCTTCTGCACCTAAACATCTGAGTAAACACCTTCTAGCGAAGTTGGCTCCACTCACTAATCTGTGTTGCGAAGTCTTCACTCTATCTTTCCTCCCACTAAGTTGATCTGACTACCTCAGATCTGCTCTCTGCTGACTACATCCTAGTTAATCTGATCTGCCTTGACTAATCTGTCTCACTAGGCCTGACCTGAATATACACTTACCTAAAGAATTATTAGGAACACCTGTTCTATTTCTCATTAATGCAATTATCTAGTCAACCAATCACATGGCAGTTTCTTCAATGCATTTAGGGGTGTGGTCCTGGTCAAGACAATCTCCTGAACTCCAAACTGAATGTCAGAATGGGAAAGAAAGGTGATTTAAGCAATTCTGAGCGTGGCATGGTTGTAGGTACTAGACCTGGTTGGTGCCTGAGTATTTCACAATCTGCTCAGTTACTGGGATTTTCACGCACAACCATTTCTAGGGTTTACAAAGAATGGTGTGAAAAGGGAAAAACATCCAGTATGCAGCAGTCCTGTGGGCAAAAATGCCTTGTGGATGCTAGAGGTCAGGGGAGAATGGGCCGACTGATTCAAGCTGATAGAAGAGCAATGTTGACTGAAATAACCACTCGTTACAACTGAGGTATGCAGCAAAGCATTTGTGAAGCCACAACACGCACAACTTTGAGGCGGATGGGCTACAACAGCAGAAGACCCCACCGGATACCACTCATCTCCACTACAAATAGGAAAAAGAGGCTACAATTTGCACAAGCTCACCAAAATTGGACTGTTGAAGACTGGAAAAATGTTGCCTGGTCTGATGAGTCTCGATTTCTGTTGAGACATTCAAATGGTAGAGTCCGAATTTGGCCTAAACAGAATGAGAACATGTATCCATCCTCTGATGGCTACTTCCAGCAGGATAATGCACCATGTCACAAAGCTTGAATCATTTCAAATTGGTTTCTTGAACATGACAATGAGTTCACTGTACTAAAATGGCCCCCACAGTCACCAGATCTCAACCCAATAGAGCATCTTTGGGATGTGGTGGAACGGGAGCTTCGTGCCCTGGATGTGCATCCCTCAAATCTCCATCAACTGCAAGATGCTATCCTATCAATATGGGCCAACATTTCTAAAGAATGCTATCAGCACCTTGTTGAATCAATGCCACGTAGAATTAAGGCAGTTCTGAAGGCAAAAGGGGTCCAACACCGTATTAGTATGGTGTTCCTAATAATTCTTTAGGTGAGTGTATATAGGACCTGCACTTTATCCCCATCTAGTGGTGGGATGTATAAATTGCACCTAATAGGCCTGTTAACAGGGATTTTGCAGTCACACAAATGCGAAGTTACACATAACAACCAAATGCTTGTAATAATATAAAAAAGTGCTTTTAAGCAGTGCCCACACACACGTAGTGGGACGCTGCAAATGCACCTGTCTTCCTCTGTAGCAATGCAACCCATTCATGACAGCTCTAATTCATTGGATTGACTGGCGTGTCCTATTTCATATCAAAGTGTCAACCTCCAGAAAATCAGTATGACAGTCCTCATCAAAATTTTTTAAACTGATCACTGCAGGTGTCACAATGGGTCACCTCAGCATCCAGAAATGATGACATCACAAATGGCCCCAACTGCAAGTGCAAAACAGTAGGCTCACCTCTTACTGCCCAGAGGGCTCACTGAACTTATAGAGTGCACTGATGCACTCTCATCGTTTCAAGTGGGGGTGCCTCTTTTTTGCATCTTTCAGCTCCCTGGTGGCAGTCATGATGGCTTCATTTGCTTGTTAGTTGTTTAACCATGCACATCATCATGCGACAACTTGTTTGTGTGCATGTGTCAGGCTAGGGTGCATGTCAATAGGGAGAGGGGAGTGGTCCAAAAAGGCTGCAACATATTTTCGCAAGCGCAGAACAAACAAGACACCTCACCTATTAATTTTGGAAGGACCCTCTGGACTTGATGAGTGCACCATTGCACCTCGTCACTTCAAGAAAAGGCACCAAGTGGCCACTGTCGGTGCAAAACCATTACAGGTTGTTCTTGGTCACTGCATTGTGAGTTCACATCAGTATTGTGTTTACGTTGTCCTCCTCTGTAGGATATCATACCTTCTAAAGAGTTTTAAGCCAGGGAGATGGAGACTGCACCTGTCTTCATTGCTGTAATCCAACCCACTCGCAACAGCTCTAATTCATTGGATTGACATGTCTGTCCAATTTTAAATCAGGATGGCAGCCTTTAGAAAATTAAAATGGCAGCCCCATGAAAATTTGCATAGACAGAACACTGCGCATGTCTCAATGGGGCCCTTCAGCATCCAGAGACGAAGACATTACATTATTCATTGGTCAGATATGCAGCCGTCCAGATTACCAGGTTATTACATGTTTGAGTGTGTGTGTTTTGGCCAAAGTTGCCCGTCCAAAAAGGCAATTTGTGCTGCATATTTTGGCAAGTGGAGAACACACAAGTCGGCTCACCCTCTTATAATGGGAGGATCATCTGGACTTGGAAGTGCACCAAGGGGGATGCCAAGCAGACAACGCTAGTGTGGAACCATTTCTGGTAGTTGCTTCTTAGCTGTTACATTGCGGGTTCACATTAGTTTTGCCTTTAGATGACTCCCTTCAAATCCCATAGAGTCTGGGCCTCCCGTCAGGTTTACGGCGACACAATTTTGATGTTGGGGAGTTCTGGCAGACCAGCCTCTGGTTCTGAAATGGCCGGTTGCTCTCCCTACTTATGCCAGAAGAGTTCCTACATGAAGGTCACAGTTAACCTATCGAGGTACAGTTCTTAAATAGTTCCAACAAAATTGCAGCAGGATCTGAGGCTCAATCAGTGGGTTATCTCCAGGGGCTAAATCAGTATGTTATTTCCAGAAGCTCCCTGCTCAGATGCACTTTCATATATAACAATACTTAATACCTCAATCCAGCTGAGGGGTGCAATTAATCAGAAAACGCCTACAATTCCCACTATGGTGTGTAGATCCCCAAAAGCAGCACTGGCAAGCTCCCACAATAATATGACTGAGGTCCTGGAGCCTTTAGATTCAATGAAGGCTGTAAAGTCCAGCAGCCTTAGACAAGCATTACCTTTACAGATTTCATGCACATCCTCTTTGTATGGCTGCTCAACCTTCTTAAAAATGCTGATCTACAATCCTTCCCTGGGAAGTTTCCTAGTTTTCTCACTGAGTCCCAAATGTGTTGTCGCTAAAATATAACTTTTATTCTAATAGTTAAAAAAATTTGGGTATTTTGATATAAAACATATAAACCGTCCTAGGTGGCGTAATTACCAGGTGTGAGTAATTACCAGCGGCTACGTGCTGCATGCCATGTACTAGAGCCTGTAGCACTTTCTGTTTGTTTGTGTGTTCTAAAGCGCTCCTGATGATTTGGTTGCACACCTAATAGCAACCAAAGAAACGCGTCGAGCGAGTTAGGTTACTCACCCTGAATGAGATAGGGGTTAGCCTTTATGTAAGAAGCGACACATATATGTAGCCAGGTGAATTAGTTTACAGACAAAGATTTGCAGACCAATATAGATTGATTCTGGGTGACTTGCTGTATGTTGAGGGAATGTAGGTGGTGGAGCACTCAATGCAACAATTCCACCCCCTAACTTCCAGTCACCTATCTGCTCCCTTTGTAATATACACAGTCCTAGGTTTGGGTCTGAGCAGGACTGGTGCAAGGATTTTTGCCACCCTAGGCAAAAGCTAATTTTGCCGACCCCTTGACTCCGCCTATTTACTACGCCCTTTGACCCGCCCCTTTTTGTCACCCACCTATTTATACAGACTGTACCCTTCATTGTGGTAAGGCCACGTTTTCTCCCTCCAGCTACATACCATGTCATCCACAGATCCCCATAAGTGTCATCCACAACAAGTGTCACCCACAGATCCCCACAAGTGTCACCCACAGATCCCCACAAGTGTCACCCACAGATCCCCACAAGTGTCATCCACAGATCCCCACAAGTGTCACCCACAGATCCCCACAAGTGTCACCCACAGATCACCACAAGTGTCACCCACAGATCCCCACAAGTGTCACCCACAGATCCCCACAAGTGTCATCCACAGATCCCCTCCCACGCCCAGCGCCGCCTCCTAGCTAATTTATTCACTTCACTTGCCGCTGAGGTAAATGCAGAGAAGCGCCATAATCTCGCACAGGCGCACTGGATACAGTAGTCTGCGCCAGTGCTGACTACTGGCAGAGGCATCGTCGAGCGAGGTGTGCTGGAAGACGGCGCATGCATACTTCGCTCGACGATGCCTCCGCCAGTAGTCCGCACGGCCCAGGCGCAGACTACTGTATCCAGTGCGCCTGTGCGAGATTACGGTCGCTTCTCTGCATTTACCTCAGCGGCAAGTGAAGTGAATAAATTAGCTAGGAGGCGGCGCTGCAGGCCGGATAAAAAGGTCCTAATGCTAAGCCGGGCCAGAGCGGCTCCGGCGGCCCCAGCAAGAGTGCGCTCTACGCGGTGGCGTACTTTGCTTATGGGTGGCACCAGCCCTGGGTCTGAGTGGCTGACAATACACTCACACCTGGTAATTACGCCACCTAGGACGGTTTATATGTTTTTTTTCTACACATTAAGTTGAAAATACCCAAATTCTTTAACTATTAGAATAAAAACAATCCTTCCCTGGGAAGTTTCCTACTTTTCTCACTGAGTCCCAAATGTGTTGTCGCTAAAATATAACTTTTATTCTAATAGTTAAAAAATGTGGGTATTTTCAACTTAATGTGTAGATATAAAACATATAAACCGTCCTAGGTGGCGTAATTACCAGGTGTGAGTAATTACCAGCGGCTACGTGCTGCATGCCATGTACTAGAGCCTGTAGCACTTTCTGTTTGTTTGTGTGTTCTAAAGCGCTCCTGATGATTTGGTTGCACACCTGATAGCAACCAAAGAAACGCGTCGAGCGAGTTAGGTTACTCACCCTGAATGAGATAGGGGTTAGCCTTTATGTAAGAAGTGACACATATATGTAGCCAGGTCAATTAGTTTACAGACAAAGATTTGCAGACCAATATAGATTGATTCTGGGTGACTTGCTGTATGTTGAGGGAATGTAGGTGGTGGAGCACTCAATGCAACAATTCCACCCCCTAACTTCCAGTCACCTATCTGCTCCCTTTGTAATATACACAGTCCTAGGTTTGGGTCTGAGCAGGACTGGTGCAAAGATTTTTGCCACCCTAGGCAAAAGCTAATTTTGCCGCCCCTTGACTCCGCCTATTGACCACGCCCTTTGACCCGCCCCTTTTTTGTCACCCACCTATTTATACAGACTTCATTGTGGTAAGGCCACGTTTTCTCCCTCCAGCTACATACCATGTCATCCACAGATCCCCATAAGTGTCATCCACAACAAGTGTCATCCACAGATCCTCACAAGTGTCATCCACAGATCCCCACAAGTGTCATCCACAGATCCCCACAAGTGTCACATCCACAGATCTCCAGAAGTGTCACATCCACAGATCCCCACAAGTGTCACAGTCACAGATCCCCACAAGTGTCACATCCACAGATCCCCATAAGTGTCATCCACAGATCCCCACAAGTGTCACCCACAGATCCCCACAAGTGTCATCCACAGATCCCCACAAGTGTCACATCCACAGATCCCCACAAGTGTCACAGCCACAGATCCCCACAAGTGTCACATCCACAGATCCCCATAAGTGTCATCCACTGATCCCCACAAGTGTCACCCACAGATCCCCACAAGTGTCACCCACAGATCCCCATAAGTGTCATCCACAGATCCCCTCCCGTGCCCAGCGCCGCCTCCTAGCTAATTTATTCACTTCACTTGCCGCTGAGGTAAATGCAGAGAAGCGCCGTAATCTCGCACAGGCGCACTGGATACAGTAGTCTACGCCCGTGCTGACTACTGGCAGAGGCATCGTCGAGTGAGGTGTGCTGGAAGACGGCGCATGGGCACTTCGCTCGACGATGCCTCTGCCAGTAGTCCGCACGGCCCAGGCGCAGACTACTGTATCCAGTGCGCCTGTGCGAGATTATGGCGCTTCTATGCATTTACCTCAGCGGCAAGTGAAGTGAATAAATTAGCTAGGAGGCGGCGCTGCGGGCCGGATAAAAAGGTCCTAATGCTAAGCCTGGCCAGAGCGGCTCCGGCGGCCCCAGCAAGAGTGCGCTCTACGCGGTGGCGTACTTTGCTTATGGGTGGCGCCGGCCCTGGGTCTGAGTGGCTGACAATATACTCACACCTGGTAATTACACCACCTAGGACGGTTTATATGTTTTTTATCTACACATTAAGTTGAAAATACCCAAATTTTTGAACTATTAGAATAAAAGTTATATTTTAGCGACAACACTCAATTTCCTGTTAGTCGCCTATCGCCTACAATATTATTGAGTGAGTCCCAAATGTGGTTTGTTGCTGCTACAGGACTGGAGATGCTGCTAGATGCTCACACTCCTGCCTAGCACCAACCAATTTAGTCAATTTTGATGCGGTCCGACACTCCAGCCGGGAGGTGTTGGGGTGTTCTGGCAGACCAGCCTCTGGTTCTGAAATTTCATATATAAGACCGCGCAGCTCGAAAATTTCCCATGAAAGTGTCAGTAATGAAGGTATGTAGAAAGTATCCTTCAAATGTGATTGATCACTGGGTTCCAGATCTGGGCTACTCTATACTAGATTTACAACCCACCCTTTTATAATCAGGTGGGCGTTAACTAAAAATGTATAAAAGACATAATTAAACATATTTCTTTCCTATAAAATCAACAGAGATTCAGTTTATCAACATACACATAGTGCTCTCATCCAATATATACTGTATCCCCCAACATCGGACTGTAACACAATTTGGTTATTATATATAGTAGCCAGAAAAACCTTTACATCTCACGCATGCAGTGCGTAAATCGCACTCCTGCGTATCCAATAGCATTCACATTCATAGAAAAAAACGCCTTCTTCCCCAAAAACTGTATTCCACATATTTTTACAGTATATCAGTTATCCCTTAAAGAGGACTTTTCACCTGGATATCTATAATCTAATTATTATACTACCTTATAGTGCGTCCCCCCAGTGATGTCTTGACCCCAAAATTTTTTTTGTAAAGAACTCGCGAGAACTTGAGCTCCTTCTCCCTGGCTAAGAGTGGGGCGCTCTGATTGGATTCGCTCGCAGCCAGGGAGAAGATAACCGCGCCCAGGAGAACTTCAAGTCCAAGCCTAGTATAACCGAGTCGCCTCATTAGCATATGAGGCGCCAAAAGATACGGGGACCAATTAGATTATAGATATCTAGGTAAAAGGTCCTCTTTAATACAGGTCTTAATATCAAACTCTACATTAAACCCGTTTGGCTGTAATATACCCAAACAGTAAATCCATTCAACCTCTTTTTTGTTGATTTTTATAATAGCGTCTTCCCCTCTCCATTTTATCCACACTTTTTCCAAGCCCACAAACTTTAAACCCTGTGGATTTTTGTTGTGCACCTTTTTAAAGTGGGCTGATACACTATACTCCTTTTATGATGTCACGAATATGTTCTTGCATGCGGGTTTTAAATTTCCTCAAAGGCCACATGGGCACTCCAGCATGTAGATGACCCCCATGCATTCACAAATGAATTCCCCTTCTATTTTGAAAGCCGTTCCCTTGCTCTTGGAGGTAACTTCCTCAGTCCGAAGTTGCTTATTTCCCTTTGTGCGAATTTTACAAGCTACACAAAAACCGCACCATGTGAATCGGTGCTTTTTATTTTTCTGTTGACGCGTGGGTAAACAGCTATGTACCAATCTATCTTTGATATTAGGAGCTTTTCTATAGATAACAATGGGCTTGTTTGGAATTAACCCTCCAAGAACTGGATCATTTTTTTAAACAGACCAATTTTTACATACAGCATTTTTAATCAAGCCTGCACTATTACTGAACTGTGTGATGAAGGCCATTTTTATTTCTTTTTTATTCATCTCTATAGGTGCCAATTGTTTCTCCTTCTGTTTTTCATCTATTTCTTGCCTACTTTCTTTAACACCTCTTCCTTACATTCCTTCAAAAAGCTTTTTTTATATCCTTTTTCAAGAAACCTCCCCTTAATCAATGCACTCTGTTGATAATAGTCTTGTACCTTAGTGCAATTGCGATATATTCTTTTAAACTGGCCTTTAGGAATATTTTTCAACCAAGGTTTGTAATGGCAGCTCATAGTTCTTATATATGTATTTGCATCAGTTGGTTTAAAATAGGTTCTAGTTTTAAAAGTGACCCCTTCTATACAAATATTCAAATCTAGAAAATTAACTGAGGTTGCACTAACAGTTCCAGTAAAATGGAGATTCCACATATTAAGTTATATATATAGAATAAATGGACGGCACTCACAGCAAATGGGGTCTATGGATACTATTCATTAGATAGGTTGTAAAAATAGGGTTATTAAAAATACCAGATGGTAGTTAACATGTGGTTTTATATTTATTCTTTAAAATATATGATTTTGTTAAAAGTTAGGATGTGCGCACTCCTTAAAGAGATAGGTGAATAAATAAATAAATAAGTATTAGTTTATGTCCATATAAAAGTTCATATAATCAAAAAATGTAAAAAAATATGAAAAATATATATGAAAAATATATAAAAGTCATGAAAAAAGGTAGTTCATGTGTCCAATGACTGTCTCAAAATATAGGTCAATGTGGGTCGTTGGGCGATCCAGATATTGGCCGCTCTGAATGCAGGGTAGTTGGTGATCCCTTGTAGCAATAGATGGTAATAAATAGTTGTAAATATAAGTATAAGTTATTATTGGCTTCTGAATGTCTGTGCTCTCTATAGGAGCTTCGACTTGTATTTAGGCCGGATCACAACCTGAAAGGCAAAAATCCCACAATGGGTACGTTACCACTCCTGTGCAGGATCTTCCTGTATCTTTCTGCGGCCGTCGGGGTGGTAGGTGGCGTCCTCCTCGCTGCGCGCGTGATTTCCACGAGTTCAGCCGCCGCGATCCTCCTTCCGGTGACGTCACTTCCGGCTAGTGCTGTGGTTTATAGCGGTCGGCGTGTCACGTGTTTGGATCACCGCGGTCGGCGTGCCACGTGTTCTTTATTGGTACATAGCTTGGGGCTAATAAACATCTCCTCCCATACAGCCATATAGAGAGGAGTAGTGCTGATCGTGCATTTTTGTATCGCAAATTTTTATTGCAAATCTTTTTTATCGTGAATTTTCCGAAAGCCGATTTTCGCAATCAAGAAAATAATGACTGGAGATCACGAATTCGCGAATATATGACACAAATTTGCCCAAATATTTGCGAAATATCGCAAATTCAAATATTGCCCCTGCCACTCATCACTGCTCATTACATTTTCTTTCACCTGTTTTGCTTCACTTTGGATCCCTTTGATGTTCTGGTGGGGATTTTTTTTTTTTTTGCTGCTTATCTTCTCTATTTAGTATCTTATTTCCTTCATCTCTTCTGGCTGCTGTTGGTGATAATTATTCACACGATATCCTGAATTTTCATCTGTGTATCCTTGTTGGTTTTTCTGCTGATACTGATATATATTATTTGGATATGTTCTATAATTTCTTTATAGTTTTATAGTTCTGTTGATTACCATTCCCATACATATTTCTCCGTCTATATGGTCCCACTTTATTTAAATGGTAATTTTATTTATTATTCATATATCTTCTTATCTGGGCATGACCCTTATTATAATAATTATTTTTATGCCCAGTAAATTCCTCTTTATGAGATATAATCACATCTCTTTCTACATTTCCTTCTCAAACTTGTCAACTCTCCTGATTCCTTTGATTTCCATTTATATACTTTTCCTCTTTTATAATCATCTGTTACTTTAATATATTTTTTATGTTTTTTATTTTTTACTTCCGCCTCTATTTTTATTACATTTTCCTGACAGACTTGTGACAACTCTCTATAATCGTCTAATGCTTTAAAAGGTTCCAATTTCTTGTGTATTACTTCTATTTCCCTATTTATTAATAAAAAAAATCTTATCCCTATAATATGCAGCATAACTTTAATAGCACATTCATTCATGAGTGTTTCCCACCCCTCTAGCTCATTATCTTCTTCCGCACTAAGAGGTAGTTGCCATCTAAGGGCTCTTTCACACCTGCGTTGTTGTGTTCCGGCATAGAGTTCCGTCGTCGGGGCTCTATGCCGGAAGAATCCTGATCAGGATTATCCTAATGCATTCTGAATGGAGAGAAATCCGTTCAGGATGCATCAGGATGTCTTCAGTTCCGGAACGGAACGTTTTTTGGCCGGAGAAAATACCGCAGCATGCTGCGCTTTTTGCTCCGGCCAAAAATCCGGAACACTTGCCGCAAGGCCGGATCCGGAATTAATGCCCATTGAAAGGCATTGATCCGGATCCGGCCTTAAGCTAAACGTCGTTTCGGCGCATTGCCGCATCCGACATTTAGCTTTTTCAGAGTGGTTACCATGGCTGCCGGGACGCTAAAGTCCTGGCAGCCATGGTAAAGTGTAGCGGGGAGCGGGGGAGCAGCATACTTACAGTCCGTGCGGCTCCCCGGGCGCTCCAGAGTGACGTCAGGGCGCCCCAAGCTCATGGATCATGTGATCACATGGATCACGTCATCCATGCGCATGGGGCGCTCTGACGTCATTCTGGAGCGCCCGGGGAGCCGCACGGACTGTAAGTATACCGCTCCCCCGCTCCCCACTACTACTATGGCAACCAGGACTTTAATAGCGTCCTGGGTGCCATAGTAACACTGAACGCATTTGGAAGACGGTTCCGTCTTCAAATGCTTTCAGTACACTTGCGTTTTTCCGGATCCGGAGTGTAATTCCGGCAAGTGGAGTACACGCCGGATCCGGACAACGCAAGTGTGAAAGAGGCCTAAGACCTTTTGGGATCTTTCTCTCAGCCAGATATTTTGTTCACCTCCCTGGTCATCAATTTCTCTAACTCAGAGAAAACACCATCAAGGTCTTTCTGTTTCTCTTCACCACAATCCTCAGAAAATACACTGTCAATATTACATTTAAAATAAGCTCTAAATTCAAAAATGTCAATTTCTAATGCAGGAGAAACCGAACCCACCTAACAGAAACTTACAACAATAAAAATAATTTAACTGTAAAACAGATAAAAAGTCTCAAACCGCAGTGTTGCTTGAAGCGCAGCAGGTCTATGGTGAAGTAGGTTCAAATTCACACTCAGTCCTCAATTTCATATATAAGACCGCGCAGCTCGAAAATTTCCCATGAAAGTGTCAGTAATGAAAGGTATGTAGAAAGTATCCTTCAAATGTGATTGATCACTGGGTTCCAGATCCGGGCTTTCTCCACAGTCAGTGTTTCTATCTCCTGGATGTTATACAAGAGAAGTAGACATAGTGAAGTACCGCAAGCCCTTCAGTAATCACGTTTTTTTTTATTATACTCACATTATTAAAGCAAATCAATGCATATAAAATCATACGAAGTACTAGTGATTTTTCGCCTGCCCGACCCGGGTTTTCGCTCTCGCTTGCTTCGTCAGGGACTACTCTATACTAGATTTACAACCCGCCTTTTTATAATAAGGTGGGTGTTAACTAAAAATTTAGAAAATACGTAATTAAAAATATTTCTTTCCTATAAAAATCAACAGAGATTCAGCTTATCAACATACACATAGTGCTCTCATCCAATATATATCCACCAAAATCAGACTGTAACACAATTTGGTTATTATACAGTATATAGCCGCCAGAAAAACCTTTACATCTCACGCATGCACTGCGTAAATCACTTATCCAACAGCATTCACATTCATAGAAAAAAATGCATTCTTCCTTAAAAACTGTATTAGGCTACTTTCACACTAGCGTTTAGAGCGGATCCGCTCCTATAATGCAGACGTTTGGATCTGTTCAGAACGGATCCGTCTGCATTATAGCTTAGAAAAAATTCTAAGTGTGAAAGTAGTTCAGACGGATCTGTCCAGACTTTACATTGAAAGTCAATGGGGGAGGGATCCGTTTGAAGCTTGAGCCATATTGTGTCATCTTCAAACGGATCCGTCCCCATTGACTTACATTGTAAGTCTGGACGGATCCGATTGCCTCCGCACGGCCAGGCGGACACCCGAACGCTGCAAGCAGCGTTCAGGTGTCCGCTTGCTGAGCGGAGCGGAGGCTGAACGCTGCCAGACTGATGCATTCTGAGCGGATCCGCATCCACTCAGAATGCATTAGTAGCTGGACGGATGCGTTCGGGGCCGCTTGTGAGACTCTTCAAACGGAGCTCACAAGCGGAGCCCCGACGCTAGTGTGAAAGTAGCCTTACATGTAACTTCCACATATTTTTACAGTATATCAGTTATCCCTTAAGAAAGGTCTTAATATCAAACTCTACATTAAACCTGTTGGTTTTGGATAAAGAAAATTATAAAGCGGTGATGAGGGGTTTGTTACAAGATGAGACGTCATATAAGAAATTCAAAAAAGATCCGGAAATCAATTTAAAAAAAGAAGATATTATTAAAAAAAGGAAGGGAGGAAATTATTTTAAATAAAAAGAAATATGAATATTTGGGAATTAAACACCCAGTAATCCTGGTCATTTATTACCTTCCTAAAATTCATAAAAGTATTACCAACCCCCCTGGGAGAACAATAGTCTCCGGTATCAACTCCCTCACTAGCCGCTTATCGGAACATATAGATTTTTACCTACAAAAGTATGTTGTCAAAATCCATCGTATTTGAAAGACACGGGAGATACGTCATCTAGAAAATGTTGGATCTCGTACTGAAGACACTCTTATAGCAACCGTAGACGTGACATCATTGTACACAGTGATCCCAATGGAGAATGGGATCACTGCGGTCGATTATATGTTGAAAAAAGATACCGGAATGCCATCTGAACAAAGGGAGTTTTTAATGGAATGTTTAAAATTTTGTTTATCGCATAATTATTTTTGGTTGGATGGGAGCTTGTACCTACAATGCACTGGGATGGCGATGGGGGCGAAATTCGCCCCCAGTTTTGCAAATCTATATATGGCTGTATGGGAGAAGATGTTTATTAGCCCCAAGCTATGTACCAATAAAGAGGGGAAAGGTCTATTATCTTGGAATAGATATATAGACAATTGTTTATTTATATGGAAAGGAAATACACATGACTTGGAAGATTTTCTACTATATATAAATGATAATACGTGGAATCTCCATTTTACTGGAACTGTTAGTGCAACCTCAGTTAATTTTCTAGATTTGTATAGAAAGGGGCACTTTTAAAACTAGAACCTATCTTAAACCAACTGATGCAAATACATATATAAGAACTATGAGCTGCCATTACAAACCTTGGTTGAAAAATATTCCTAAAGGCCAGTTTAAAAGAATATATCGCAATTGCACTAAGGTGCAAGACTATTATCTACAGAGTGCATTGATTGAGGGGAGGTTTCTTGAAAAAGGATATAAAAAAAGCTTTTTGAAGGAATGTAAGGAAGAGGTGTTAAAGAAAGTAGACAAGAAATAGATGAAAAACAGAAGGAGAAACAATTGGCACCTATAGAGATGAATACAAAAGAAATGAAACTGGCCTTCATCACACAGTTCAGTAATAGTGCAGGCTTGATTAAAAATTCTGTATGTAAAAATTGGTCTGTTTTAAAAAATGATCCAGTTCTTGGAGGGTTAATTCCAAACAAGCCCATTGTTATCTATAGAAAAGCTCCTAATATCAAAGATAGATTGGTACATAGCTGTTTACCCACGCGTCAACAGAAAAATAAAAAGCACACACATGGTGCGGTTTTTGTGTAGCTTGTAAAATTCGCACAAAGGGAAATAAGCAACTTCGGACTGAGGAAGTTACCTCCAAGAGCAAGGGAACGGCTTTCAAGATAGAAGGGGAATTAATTTGTGAATGCATGGGGGTCATCTACATGCTGGAGTGCCCATGTGGCCTCCAGTATGTAGGAAGAACTTTGAGGAAATTTAAAACCTGCATGCAAGAACATGGAGTAGATACACATAGTGTATCAGCCCACTTTAAAAAGGTGCACAACAAAAATCCACAGGGTTTAAAGTTTGTGGGCTTGGAAAAAGTGTGGATAAAATGGAGAGGGGAAGACGCTATTATAAAAATCAACAAAAAAGAGGTTGAATGGATTTACCGTTTGGGTACATTACAGCCAAACGGGTTTAATGTACAGTCGTGGCCAAAAGTTTTGAGAATGACAAAAATATTGTAAATTGTAAAAGTTGCTGCTTACGTTTTTATAATAGCAATTTGCATATACTCCAGAATGTTATGAAGAGTGATCAGATGAATTGCATAGTCCTTCTTTGCCATGAAAATTAACTTAATCCCAAAAAAAACTTTCCACTGCATTTCATTGCTGTCATTAAACCTGCTGAGATCATTTCAGTAATCGTCTTGTTAACTCAGGTGAGAATGTTGACAAGCACAAGGCTGGAGATCATTATGTCAGGCTGATTGGGTTAAAATGGCAGACTTGACATGTTAACCACCTCAGCCCCCAGTGCTTAAACACCCTGAAAGACCAGGCCACTTTTTACACTTCTGACCTACACTACTTTCACCGTTTATTGCTCGGTCATGCAACTTACCACCCAAATGAATTTTACCTCCTTTTCTTCTCACTAATAGAGCTTTCATTTGGTGGTATTTCATTGCTACTGACATTTTTACTTTTTTTGTTATTAATCGAAATTTAACGATTTTTTTGCAAAAAAATGACATTTTTCACTTTCAGTTGTAAAATTTTGCAAAAAAAACGACATCCATATATAAATTTTGCTCTAAATTTATTGTTCTACATGTCTTTGATAAAAAAAAAATGTTTGGGTAAAAAAAAAAATGGTTTGGGTAAAAGTTATAGCGTTTACAAACTATGGTACAAAAATGTGAATTTCCGCTTTTTGAAGCAGCTCTGACTTTCTGAGCACCTGTCATGTTTCCTGAGGTTCTACAATGGCCAGACAGTACAAACACCCCACAAATGACCCCATTTCGGAAAGTACACACCCTAAGGTATTCGCTGATGGGCATAGTGAGTTCATAGAACTTTTTATTTTTTGTCACAAGTTAGCGGAAAATGATGATTTTTTTCTTTTTTTTTTTTTTTTTCTTACAAAGTCTCATATTCCACTAACTTGTGACAAAAAATAAAAACTTCCATGAACTCACTATGCCCATCACGAAATACCTTGGGGTCTCTTCTTTCCAAAATGGGGTCACTTGTGGGGTAGTTACACTGCCCTGGCATTCTAGGGCCCCAAATGTGTGGTAAGGAGTTTAATTCTGTAAAAAATGACCTGTGAAATCCGAAAGGTGCTCTTTGGAATATGGGCCCCTTTGCCCACCTAGGCTGCAAAAAAGTGTCACACATCTGGTATCTCTGTACTCAGGAGAAGGTGGGGAATGTGTTTTGGGGTGTCATTTTACATATACCCATGCTGGGTGAGAGAAATATCTTGGCAAAATACAACTTTTCCCATTTTATACAAAGTTGGCATTTGACCAAGATATTTATCTCACCCAGCATGGGTATATGTAAAAAGACACCCCAAAACACATTCCTCAACTTCTCCTGAATACAGAGATACCAGATGTGTGACACTTTTTTGCAGCCTAGGTGGGCAAAGGGGCCCATATTCCAAACAGCACCTTTCGGATTTCACAGGTCATTTTTTACAGAATTTGATTTCAAACTCCTTACCACACATTTGGGCCCCTAGAATGCCAGGGCAGTATAACTACCCCACAAGTGACCCCATTTTGGAAAGAAGACACCCCAAGGTATTCCGTGAGGGGCATGGCGAGTTCCTAGAATTTTTTATTTTTTGTCGCAAGTTAGTGAGGGGCATGGCGAGTTCATAGAAATTTTTTTTTTTTGGCACAAGTTAGCGGAAATTGATATTTTTTATTTTTTTCTCACAAAGTCTCCCGTTCCGCTAACTTGGGACAAAAATTTCAATCTTTCATGGACTCAATATGCCCCTCACGGAATACCTGGGGGTGTCTTCTTTCCGAAATGGGGTCACATGTGGGGTATTTATACTGCCCTGGCATTCTAGGGGCCCTAAAGCGTGAGAAGAAGTCTGGAATATAAATGTCTAAAAAATTTTACGCATTTGGATTCCGTGAGGGGTATGGTGAGTTCATGTGAGATTTTATTTTTTGTCACAAGTTAGTGGAATATGTGACTTTGTAAGAAAAAAAAAAAAATTCCGCTAACTTGGGCCAAAAAAAAGACTGAATGCAGCCTTACAGGGGGGGGGGGGGATCAATGACAGGGGGGTGATCAATGACAGGGGGGTGATCAGGGAGTCTATATGGGGTGATCACCCAACTGTCATTGATCACCCCCCTGTAAGGCTGCATTCAGACGTCCGTATGATTTTTACGGATCCGATCAGTCTATCAGTGGATCCGTAAAAATCATGCGGACATCTGAATGGAGCTTTACAGGGGGGTGATCAATGACAGAGGGGTAATCAATGACAGGGGGGTGATCAGGGAGTCTATATGGGGTGATCACCTCCGTCATTGATCACTCCCCTGTAAGGCTGCATTCAGACGTCCGTATGATTTTTACGGATCCGATCAGTCTATCAGTGGATCCGTAAAAATCATGCGGACATCTGAATGGAGCTTTACAGGGGGGTGATCAATGACAAAGGGGTAATCAATGACAGGGGGGTGATCAGGGAGTCTATATGGGGTGATCACCTCCGTCATTGATCACGCCCCTGTAAGGCTGCATTCAGACGTCCGTATGATTTTTACGGATCCGATCAGTCTATCAGTGGAGCCGTAAAAATCATGCGGACATCTGAATGGAGCTTTACAGGGGGGTGATCAATGACAGAGGGGTAATCAATGACAGGGGGGTGATCAGGGAGTCTATATGGGGTGATCACCACAGTCATTGATCACGCCCCTGTAGGGCTGCATTCAGACGTCCGTATGATTTTTACGGATCCGATCAGTCTATCAGTGGATCCGTAAAAATCATGCGGACATCTGAATGGAGCTTTACAGGGGTGTGATCAATGACAGGGGGGTAATAAATGACAGGGGGGTGATCAGGGAGTCTATATGGGGTGATCACCACAGTCATTGATCACTCCCCTGTAAGGCTCCATTCAGACGTCCGTATGATTTTTATGGATCCGATCAGTCTATCAGTGGATCCGTAAAAATCATGTGGACATCTGAATGGAGCTTTACAGGGGGGTGATCAATGACAGGGGGGTAATCAATGACAGGGGGGTGATCAGGGAGTCTATATGGGGTGATCACCACAGTCATTGATCACTCCCCTGTAAGGCTCCATTCAGACGTCTGTATGATTTTTACGGATCCGATCAGTCTATCAGTGGATCCGTAAAAATCATGCGGACATCTGAATGGAGCTTTACAGGGGGGTGATCAATGACAGAGGGGTAATCAATGACAGGGGGTTGATCAGGGAGTCTATATGGGGTGATCACCACAGTCATTGATCACTCCCCTGTAAGGCTGCATTCAGACGTCCGTATGATTTTTACGGATCCGATCAGTCTATCAGTGGATCCGTAAAAATCATGCGGACGTCTGAATGGAGCTTTACAGGGGGGTGATCAATGACAGGGGGGTAATCAATGACAGGGGGGTGATCAGGGAGTCTATATGGGGTGATCAGGGGTGATCAAGGGCTAATAAGGGGTTAATAAGTGACGGGGGGGGGGGTGTAGTGTAGTGGTGCTTGGTGCAACATATTACTGAGCTGCCTGTGTCCTCTGGTGGTCGATCCAAACAAAGGGGACCACCAGAGGACCAGGTAGCAGGTATATTAGACGCTGTTATCAAAACAGCGTCTAATATACCTGTTAGGGGTTAAAAAAATCACATCTCCAGCCTGCCAGCGAACGATCGCCGCTGGCAGGCTGGAGATCCACTCGCTTACCTTCCGATCCTGTGAACGCGCGCTCCTGTGTGCGCGCGTTCACAGGAAATCTCGCGTCTCGCGAGAGGACGCACCGGCGCGTCCACCCAGAACAACAGGACCGCCGCAAAGACGCAATCCTGCGTACGGCGGTCCTGAGGAGGTTAAAAGGAGGGTGATGCTTGAAATCATTGTTCTTCCATTGTTAACCATGGTGACCTGCAAAGAAACGCGTGCAGCCATCATTGCGTTGCATAAAAATGGCTTCACAGGCAAGGATATTGTGGCTACTAAGATTGCACCTCAATCAACAATTTATAGGATCATCAAGAACTTCAAGGAAAGAGGTTCAATTCTTGTTAAGAAGGCTTCAGGGCGTCCAAGAAAGTCCAGCAAGCGCCAGGATCGTCTCCTAAAGAGGATTCAGCTGCGGGATCGGAGTGCCACCAGTGCAGAGCTTGCTCAGGAATGGCAGCAGGCAGGTGTGAGCGCATCTGCACGCACAGTGAGGCGAAGACTTTTGGAAGATGGCCTGGTGTCAAGAAGGGCAGCAAAGAAGCCACTTCTCTCCAAAAAAAACCCATCATGGACAGATTGATCTTCTGCAGAAAGTATGGTGAATGGACTGCTGAGGACTGGGGCAAAGTCATATTCTCCGATGAAGCCTCTTTCCGATTGTTTGGGGCATCTGGAAAAAGGCTTGTCCGGAGAAGAAAAGGTGAGCGCTACCATCAGTCCTGTGTCATGCCAACAGTAAAGCATCCTGAGACCATTCATGTGTGGGGTTGCTTCTCATCCAAGGGAGTGGGCTCACTCACAATTTTGCCCAAAAACACAGCCATGAATAAAGAATGGTACCAAAACACCCTCCAACAGCAACTTCTTCCAACAATCCAACAACAGTTTGGTGAAGAACAATGCATTTTCCAACACAATGGAGCACCGTGCCATAAGGCAAAAGTGATAACTAAGTGGCTCGGGGACCAAAACGTTGACATTTTGGGTCCATGTCCTGGAAACTCCCCAGATCTTAATCCCATTGAGAACTTGTAGTCAATCCTCAAGAGGCGGGTGGACAAACAAAAACCCACTAATTCTGACAAACTCCAAGAAGTGATTATGAAAGAATGGGTTGCTATCAGTCAGGAATTGGCCCAGAAGTTGATTGAGAGCATGCCCAGTCGAATTGCAGAGGTCCTGAAAAAGAAGGGCCAACACTGCAAATACTGACTCTTTGCATAAATGTCATGTAATTGTCGATAAAAGCCTTTGAGAACGTATGAAGTGCGTGTAATTATATTTCACTACATCACAGAAACAACTGAAACAAAGATCTAAAAGCAGTTTAGCAGCAAACTTTGTGAAAACTAATATTTTTGTCATTCTCAAAACTTTTAGCCACGACTGTAGAGTTTGATATTAAGACCTGTCTTATGGGATAACTGATATACTGTAAATATGTGGAAGTTACATGTAATACAGTTTTTTAAGAAGAATGTTTTTTTTTCTATGAATGTGAATGCAGTGCATGTGTGAGATGTAAAGGTTTTTCTGGCGGCTATATATAATAACCAAATTGTGTTACAGTCTGATGTTGGTGGATATACTGTATATTGGATGAGAGCACTATGTGTATGTTGATAAACTGAATCTCTGTTGATTTTATAGGAAAGAATATTTTTTATTACGTCTTTTATACGTTTTTAGTTAACGCCCCGGGTTGTAAATCTAGTATAGAGTAGCCTCTGACGAAGCAAGCGAGAGCGAAACCCGGGTAAGGCAGGCGAGGAATCAGTAGTACTTCGTATGATTTTATATGCATTGATTTATTTTTAATAATGTGAGTATAATAAAAAAGCGTGATTACTGAAGGGTTTGCGGTACTTCACTATATCTAGTTCTCTTGTATAACATCCAGGAGATAGAAACACTGACTGTGGAGGGAGCCCGGATCTGGAACCCAGTGATTAATCACATTTGAAGGATACTTTCTACATATGTTCATTATTGACACTTTAATGGGAAATTTCCGAGCTGCGCGGTCTTATATATGAAATTGAGGACTGAGTGTGAATTTTAACCTACTTCACCATAGACCTGCTGCGCTCCAAGCAACACTGCGGTTTGAGATTTTTTTTAGCTGTTTTAAAGTTAAATAATTTTTTTTGTTGTAAGTTTCTGGTTCTGAAATGGCTGATTGCTCTCCCTACTCATGGCAGGCGAGTTCCTACATGAAGGTCAGTAAATCGCAAGTAAATAAATTGACTTAGTGAAATCCACCACTCGCCATATTAGCAGTACAGCCCTTTCTGTTTGGCATAGACGGAACGTCGTCATAACAGTGGAATAGGAGCAGCCCCGATGTATTGCAGGCTTCTTGGTGAGGAGGCCTGTGTTTTCCCGCTCCTATTGGGACATTTACAATAGTCAAGATTGCAGATAGGAATTATTTTTCCCCGCTGAGTAGGGCTGTAATTGAGCAATGCTACAGCAAGAAATTCACAGTTAACCTATCGAGGTACAGTTCTTAAATAGTTCCAACAAAATTGCAGCAGGATCTGAGGCTCAATGTCACCGCCAGATATCTGAGAAGCTCTGACAGATGTTCTTCAGTACCTCTTGCTTGAGGTTCTTTTGTTTTGCTTTTGTTTTGTCATCTCATTTCCCTCTCTCAGCTGTCATCTAGTTGCACTGATTGCATCCCTTTATATCCCCTCCCATACTGCATCACTTTGCGGTTTATACAACTTCCTGGATTGTGCTATGCTAGATGCTGCAACTGCTGCTTCCTCAGATAAGTCTGTTCCTTTATTTGTGTTTTCCTGTTGGCTTGATCCTAGGTGACCCTGACTCCCTCCGTATTAAGTGTAGGGAGCCGGTGTTCGTGTCCCCTCACTATTATAGGGTGTTCAGGTGTCATACAGTCGAGGCACGAGGGCATGCAATTATCTATCATAGAGATCTTTGCATGGGCTGAGCAGTCAGGGAGAGCGCTAGGGCTTGTATAGGGCTCACCCTAATGTTCCTTAGTTTGGGATCAAGTCAGTCGGATCTTCATTTTTGTCTTCTAGTTTTCTGCAAAACCATCCGTGACACTCAATCAGTGGGTTATCTCCAGGGGCTAAATCAGTGTGTTATTTCCAGAAGCTCCCCTGCTCAGATGCGCTTTCATATATAACAATACTTAATACCTCAATCCAGCTGAGGGGTGCAATTAATCAGAAAACGCCTACAATTCCCACTATGGGGTGTAGATCCCCAAAAGCAGCACTGGCAAGCTCCCACAATAATATGACTGAGGTCCTGGAGCCTTTAGATTCAATGAAGGCTGTAAAGTCCAGCAGCCTTAGACAAACATTACCTTTACAGATTCCATGCACATCCTCTTTTTATGGCTGCTCAACCTTCTTAAAAATGCTGATCTACAATCCTTCCCTGGAAAGTTTCCTAGTTTCCTAGTCCCAAATGTGGTTTGTGGCTGCTACAGGACTGGAGATGATGCTAGATGCTCACACTCCTGCCTAGCACCAACCAATTTAGTCAGTCTGAAGTACATGAAAACAACATACACATTACAAAACATTAAGAACATGTAGCATATCAAATCCTATCACCAGCTATGTCGTAGTGGGTTATTGCATATGTTTGTGGTGCCTGCCTCCTACAGGAAACAAAAATTTTGGTAAGCAAATTATCATTTTCCTGGATGTTCTATGCCAGCACAGAAGGGACCTGAAAATCAATATCAAAGGTTGGAAAAAAAGAAATGCAGCTTTAGGTGCTTCCCTGCAAAAGGCTAAGCTGCTTGCAATACTAATGTCTGGGCGGTAGTGCTTGATAAATGTGTTCAGACTTGTCCAAATACCTGCTTTACAAATTTATCTAGGGATATATGGGCGAACTCTGGACCTTTTGGGATGGGACTTGATGAGGACAGTCCAAGTCTTCCAATTGGTAACATGTACAGAACATTCTGGATTTACTTGTCCTGTTACCTTTAGTATGCCCTGGAACTGAAGGAATAAGCCTTCTGAATTCCTAAACTCACTAAGTTTGTCCAGATAGCATTTAACAGTTCTTCTTACATCCAGAGTATGAAGTTTGTACTGCTGTTCACCCTGAGGATCAGGACATAACCCTGGAAGGATGATCTCATAGTCCAAAGCCAATTGTGAAGCCACTTTTGACAGGAAATCTGGCATAGTTCTTAAAGCTAAACACATCACGCAGATATGGATGTTTGGAAGAGAAGGCCTGTATTTCATTAACTCGTCTTGCAGATGTAATGGAGACCACGAAGAGCATCTTTCAAGAAAGATGCTGAAAGGAGGTCTCTTGGATGGGTTCAGATGATGGTCCCACTATATGTTTTAACGCTAAAGAAAGATCCAAGGAGGAAGATTGAAGATGAACCAGAGGTCTAATATTCCTTACTGCTTTGAGAATGTGTGGATGATAAGGTTGTTGAGTCAAGTTGATGGCAGGAAACGGAATTTTCAAGGTAGTCCTTTATGCAGACCCTCCTGGAGAAATTGGAGCAAGACTGGAACTAAAGATGGAGCTAGGCCTCTATTACAACATCAAGATGAAAATCTATAAAAAGGCACCATTTGTCTCAGGTGTTGGTACTGGGAGCATCCTTGAATACACTCCCCTTCTTTCTTGTGCAGATGAAACTTTCTCCAGGGTGCCCTTGTGAAGTAATAATTGAACCGATTGAGTAACCACTGGATTGCATGGGATATTGAGAAATACTTTTTTCTGGGGGAATTCAGAGAACTCCAGATCATAAACGTGGTTGATGATGGAGAAGACCCAATAAGGGACCAAAGAGAGGAGGGTTAACCTGGCCCCAGCCACCAGACTCCTCGCGTTAGGAGTCAGGATTTTTAGAGGGACCTGCCATAGATTTTTTGTTGCTTCTAAAGCTTGGTCTTGAATCCTGTTTAAGGTTTGCTCTGTTCCTGGGAGACCTCCAGAATCAGAAACAGATTCCTAAAAGACGTTCTTTTCTTGTTCCAAGTAAAGGATATCCCTTTGAGGGCCTTAAGGATTTAATCAAGTTGAGGGTCAAAGAGGCTGTGTGGTTGAAATGGCAAGGAATACAAGTGTGCTTTAGATGGAATATTACCAGTACACTGTTTGATCCACATTGCTTTACATGTAGAATTGTTAGTGGTTCGATTTTTAGCAGAGAACTTCAAATTATCAATAGAAACATCACATGAAATCTGCTGCTGACTTCATCAAATGGATGCTTTGTAAAATGGAATCCCTGTGTACACTGTCCTTTAGGTGATTAGTTAACTGGCTAAGCCAGATGCCTAATGCTCTGGCAATCGGTACTGAGGACAGGGGAGTCTTGCCAATCTGAATGTTGGTGGTCTATTTCTTTTAAGCTTAAGAGTCCATTTTGAGGTCATCTCTCAACATAGAAGAATCCTCTGCAGGAAAAACAGAATTCACAGATAATTTGATAATGGCTAGATTATCATTGGGTGGCAGCTCCCGGGGCTAAGAAGACCTAGGGGCTGTTTTGTAAACTGTCGTAAACCTGAGAACTGGGTCTAATTTCTTGACAGTCCTGCCTAATTGTGCCTCAGATAACTTTTTTTTTAATACAGTGTGATCAGGAGAAACTTTGTTCTTTTTTAGGTAAGTAAAAGCTTTGTTCTTGGCCATTCCCTCTATGGCATTACTGCACTCAACAGTTTCTTTCACAGATTTTAATAGATCATAAATTTTATGTTTATGGAAAAGGTAGAAGTGATTATCACCGCTAGAAGAAGCATCAGACAATATCTCGCCATCAGACTTGCTCCTCATAGAAAGAATACAAATGCTTCAGTATTAACAGAGGGATCATCCTGAGGAGAGCTGCATATGTCACATATATCCCCTTTCCATGAGTCAGGCCAAGGTTGATTCTAAATATGACATTGTCTACGCTTAGACTTCTTACTCCTCTTCTTCCCATCAGAGACAGACTTCTTGAAGAAGAGGAAACATTAGCTGCTCAACAAGCAATCACTCCACCTGACTAGCAGGGTCCTTACTTACAGTTAACTGCAAATGACTCTGCTGCCTAGAACCCAGTGGCCATTAAGACACCACAACCACGAATAAAAAAAAAACAAGGTCCCGCGAGACAGGATCACCCGATGAACAAACGTTTCGAATACTGACTGTGTGAAGGAGGCCTAAGGCCTCTATTACTGGTCAGTGTTTCAGTTAGTGTTTGGTCAGTAATTTCCATAAGCGATTAAGAGCCAAAACCAGGAGTAGAGGCTACACAGAAATAAGGTATAATGGAAAGATTTGCCTCTGTTCTCTGTTTTTTTTTTACCTGTATCTGGTTTGGGCTGAAAATCACTGTATATGTGGAATATGTGTTGATTCCACTATAATCTCCACATATATCCTGCTCTTTTCATGTCTGGGAAGCACATAGAATTCCACGTCTAAGAAGCTCAGGAGCTCATTATACCTCTCTTTATATTTTTACTTATTGATCATATTGTTCATTTCTTTTTGTCATTCTTTTTACTGTGTCTCGCAGCATGGAGGGGAGATATGGCCCTGGGCGCCATATGGGTGGTAGGTCCTAAGGACTGAGTGGCAGTGCAGACGCTTAGGGCGATGTGAGAAGCACCAAAGCTTTTTGTGTGGAAACCCACCTTTGATATTGTGGTAGCTATCTGCCCATTGCATATTGGGGCTGAGCAGCTTTGGGTGTAAACTAGAGAGTGTCACCACCCAGGTCCAACGCTGTATACAAGTTGTGTTCTCCCAGCGATGGTTCCTATGGAGAACTGGACTGTGTCTGACTTTCACACTCATCTGCTCAGATCCTATGATAAACCCCAGTTGTCTTCATCATTGTAATTTTCCACAAGGTAAAGCTGACCACGGGCCGCCAGATGTCCTCCTGCTTTCATACCGGTCGGACATTTTTAGACATAAACAAGGAATCCCATCCTTATCCCTGATGCCTTCACAAAAGTAAAAACTGGCAGACACATACTGGCTTTCTCTTATCTGCCAGCAGGGGGCTGCACCACTCTCACACTAGGGCAGGGATCAGCAACCTTGGGCACTCCAGCTGCTGTAAAACTACAACTACAACTCAGTGGTTCCTTCAACTCCCACAGAAGTCAAGGAAGCATTTTGGGAATTGTAGTTTCTGAACAGCTGGAGTGCAGGAGGTTGCTGAATCCCTGCACTAGGGTTATAGGTGTGTGGGCTCTCTGGGCATTGGCAGGCAGCACACCAGCAGACTCCCCTTGAGTCTTGCCCTCTCTCCCTGACTGGTCTTTTGACCAGGTGGCTTCTGCGTATGGCACTTGCCACCTACTCTTGACAGTTTCCAGGACCTGGGAGGGGCCAATGTTGACTGACACACTAGTGGGCGGGCTCATGTGTGAGTGACACCTATTAGGGCGGGGCTTCAGTGAGGGCAGTATGAGAATGTTTATGGGACACTGCAGGAGCGCCGGTCTCACACATGGAGACGTCATGTAGATTGACACGAGGACTCTTTGGAGTTCCACGCTACTATTGGCTCCCGACGATAAACGCGCCTCCCTATTGGCTGACGAGCAGAACGGGACGGCTGATAATTAATGTTATGTATTGCTGGATACTGACGTGACTGACAGGCAGTGCTCTGCTCTGATTGGCTGATTAAGACCGGCCGCGTGCTTCTATTGGCTGACTGTGTTGCTCCCTGACGAGCGATTGGCTGGTGGAGTAGTGGGGCAGGGAAAGTAAGTGAGGCCCCAGGAGGTGTCTGCTGCTGTACTGGGAGCAGAGGAGTGAGAGGTGCTGCGGGGGCTGGGGCGAGGTGATGGCTCCGAGCTGTTGAAGAGGTGGAGGGGAACCGGGATGGCGCGGAGCCCCGGAGAGGGCAGCGTGTCTCCCTCTGCTAGCCTACGTGGAACCAGGGAGACCCTCAGTGACCCGGAACTGGAGTCTATAGGCTCCGACTCTGAAATCAACGGGTTCACCGCGGAGAGGAAGACTGACAAGTACGGCTTCCTGATCAAGACCGAGGAGAACGGCGAGCGGTGAGTATCGGGGGCGTTAAACTGTGGAGTCCATGCGTCACCCGGGTCATCCTCGGAGGGATCCTGTGTGTGATGTGTCGGGCCAGGCAGCTGTCACTCAGAGGGCAGGGGTTACCTGTTACCTGTCTGTCAGGGTCTCCATTCCTTCTGGGAACACAGATTCAGAACTTAAAACCTGTTGGCAACACGAACCATCAGATTGCACCCACATGTTACCCATGTTTGGTGGGTGATGCAGTAGACAAGTGGTGCCCTCTCCCAGTGCCCCATTCTTCTGTAATGGGGCGAAAATCCTGCGTCCCATCAACCTGCCAGGTGTTTCACCTGAAAAAGGCGCAGATGATTGTGGGTGGGAAAATTCATCAGTACTTTTTATTTTATTTTTATTTATTATTAGAAATCCTTGTGCCTGATCTGCAAATCTCTGCACGTCCTGTTCTTATCTGTCTTTGCTGATGACGAGCCCTTTCCATTGATGGGAGGGAGAGAAAACAAAGGGATGTACATGAAAAGCTGTCAGTTTAAAAAAAAAAAAAGTATTTTGTGGACTGAAAAATCTGATATTTCTGTGTTCATGAGGGCTAATTCACACGTCAGCGTCTTCCAGTAGTGATTTGTGAGCCAAAACCAGGAGCGGATCCTCCACCAAGATAAGGTGTAATGGAAAGATGGGCATGGGTTCTGTGATGTGGTCCCGCTCCTGGTTTGTGAATTAGACCTTGTTCATACTCGCACACGAGTTGGTAAAATCGGATGTAACAAATGAAAAGTCCACAAGTGGTTGGTAGATGGGTTTTCGGCACTGGTTTCAGCACCAAATCTACTCCCATTGGAGGCTGTGGCACAGTTCTTGCAGCCAAGGATTTTTCACATGCAGTTTTCCAGGCCACGGCAAGAATGTACATGCCTATACGTGGCACGGTCACCGCTTAGACACCTTGGAAAGCCGCTGCCATCTAGCTTCATTCAATGGCACTAACTGAGAGCAGGAGCGCACCATTCAAAATAAAAAAACGACATACCCTCGGGGTGCTGCCACACGGTCATGTTTTTTTAATGCAGTTTTTAAGCCCAAATCAGGAGAAAATTATTAAAGGAGAGAAAATATTAAATACAGATACTATTTTACCTTTTTATTTGAATCTACATCTTTAAAATGTGTGGCAGAGCCTTAAGTGCCCAACTCAAGTTTCGCCGCCTTCTGGGGGCAATGGCCTATGTCTGTGATCTGGTTCCTCTGCTGTCGTACAGGCTCCGTCTTGTGCTTTGTGGATAGGAAGGTGAAGTATAAGTTCTTCCTCTATATTCACATTAATTTACAATCCGTTACTGGCTTTGGCCAAAAAAAAAAAGTCAAACAGCCATAGGCTACATGCACACGACCGTTGTGTGTTTTGCGGTCCGCAATTTGCGGAACGACACGGACAGCCGTTAATATAACTGCGTATTCTTGTCCGCAAAATGGACAAGAATAAGGACAGGTTATATATATATATTTTTTTTTTTTTGCGGGCAACGGATGCAGACAGCACACGGAGTGCTGTCCGCATCTTTTGCAGCCCCATTGAAGTGAATGGGTCCGCATCCAAGCCGCAAAAACGGCGGCTCCGATGCGGACCAAAACAACATTCGTGTGCATGAGGCCTTATTCACATAGTCAGTTTCTGGTCAGTGATTTTCATCGGTGATTGTGAGCAAAAACCAGGAGCGCCTTGTTGCAGATCCATACAACATAGCTCATGAACCCTCAGAATGTTTTCACACTTGTCACATTAAAGGGCATATGCCAGCAGGATCAACCCCATCAAACGAGCCATAACGAGTGGTAGGGTTGACCCTGCTGGGTCATTCATGAGGAATTCAACTTTTAATGACTATGCAACGAGATGTTCACTGCACGAAGGGATAGGCCCAAGTCCCTTGGTGCACCTTAGCTCCTCCACTGACACTCCCTACTCCCCTTGATTGACAAAGCGAGGCATCTGACCCAGTAGTCCTTGACGTAGATCTACCGGCTTACTTCTGCTTCCAAGTAGCGGCAATGACGTCATCCTCCATCCAGCAAAAGGTCACGATCCTCCGCACTACGTCTTCTCCAAGCATCTCCTCTTTGGGGTGGAGGATGACGTCCTCTGTGCTGCTGGGGAAGCAGATGTACTGCGCTAGTAGTGTAAATCTGTGGTACAAGTGTGGGATTTTTGTGCCAGGCGCGATCCCTGTTAATCAATAGAAGGTGGGGGGGGGGGGGGGGTAGCTATTGATACACAGCAGAGATGCTAAGGTGCACCAAGGGGCTTGGGCCTGACGCTGAACACCTCATATGCATAATCCTTCAAAGTGGAATTCCTCAAGAACGTCCCCAATAGATTTTCATAGGAAAAGGCATGCTTTTACTCAGTAGGTTCAACCCTAAGGCTGGGTTCAGACCTGAGCGTATTTGATATGCGCCTTTTTATGCACGTTGTTTGCAATAGTAATTTGTGTGATTGACTGCAGTGTCCTATGGCCACAAACGCGCGTCAAAACGCCCCAAAGAAGCTCAAGAACTTGTTTGAGCGTAGGGCGTTTTTCAGCGCGTTCAAACGCGCTGTAAAACGCTCAAGTGAGAATCAGGGCCATAGGGAAGCATTGGTTTTCATGTGTTGAGCGTTTTACAGCGCGTTCAAACGCGCTGTAAAACGCTCAAGTGTGAACCCAGCCTAAGGGCGCCTTCACACACAGCAGAGTTTGTGGCAGAAAATCCCGCAACTGAAAATCAGTACCTTTTCATTTGAATGGGGGCAAGCACATGGATTTCTGCAAGCCACATGTACGGAATTGCAGACCCATTTATTTCTATGGGGCAGCACGATGTGCTGCCCAGACACGGAATTGCGGACACGCACTTATGGGTTCGCAATTCCGTTCGCAAAAAAAATAGAACATGTCCTATTCTTGTCCGCATATGGGGACGAGAATAGGCATATTCTATTAGTGCCGGCGATGTGCGTCTGTTGCGGACGTGTGAATGGACCCTTATGAATGGAACAGATTTTTCTGCCGCATGTGTAGGCCCCTCACTGCAAGATCTGTAGCACACTGATGAATTTCTGGGAAAATCACCAATTCCATACCTTGAGGCTTGGTGGAGAAAAGTTCCTGACCTGCAGTATCCCCTATCAGAAGAGGCGTTGGTGCCACGAAATGGGTAGAGTAAAGGAGACTGCCAAGCTCTTTGCCACTTTGGTTAGTAGGGTGGCTTTCCGGCAATGCTGTGCCAAGAAATATCTAGATCACTCTAACGTTCTGCACAGTTCCGGGCTTGGTGAGGTTCCAGCTCAGTACATTCCGGTGTGCTGCCGCGTCTTACTGCGTACATCTGTGCACAGTCACAGATTGTCCTGAGACGCTGGTCATCACATAGTGAGCATTTCTGGAATATTCCTGCTGTATGTTAGAAAGTTGCACCCCCTTATAGGCCTAGGTATAGGCAAGGCTGGAATAAGCGGGGGCCGATGTGGTCAGGCAGTCGCTGAAATTACATTAAGTAGGTTATGTGCCTCACATACTTAGAAAATTGCATCACGCAATTCAGGTCGTGTGACGGGGAGTTCAGCCCCAAAGTTGTCATTTACCACTGGCCTCAAGCCATGATTCTGATTAACTGTTTCAGTGCCATGAGATCTGCTCTCGTCCTGCTATCCTGCAGTGTATTATCAGGGTTACATACAGGAAACATATATTATGGAATAGTGAGTGCTAGGCTGGGACTACATGATGATCTTGGCCGCGACACTCATCACTTGGCTGTGTAGCAGTGCATCCACTGAACTCAACGGGGTTTCAGTGTGACTCGCGAGTTGCCGCAAACGCAGCATTTTGCGGAGTGGAACAGCTGGCCCCTAATAGAACTGTCCTAACCTTGTCCATCATGCAGACAATAATAGGAGATGTTACTTTTTTTTTTTTTTTTTGTGTGTAACGGCCCTGTGGAAGTGAATGGTTCCACATACGGGCTGCAAAAAAAAACTAACGGAACGGACACTGAAAAGAAAATACGTTAATATGCATGAGCCCTAAGGGTCCATTCACACGTCTGTAGTGTATTGCGGATCTGCAATACACCCGGCCGGCACCCCCATAGAACTGCCTATTCTTGTCCGCATCCATTCCTGCCCCATAGAGAATGAATAGGTCCGCACCCGTTCCTCAATTTGCTGAATGGATGCGGACCCATTCTACGGACGTGTGAATTGACCTTAGAGTGATATTACACTGCCCAATGTTTGCACCAGCCTGATTACACTCGTTCATTGGCTGATCGTCTGCTTGATTATACAAGCTAAATATCCTCTGAATGCACATTCCCGATAATTTTCCCGCTTATCGTCCAGACTAATAAGGGCTCAAGGGTATGTTGAGACGATGGGTTTTGTCTTCGTCAAAATCCTCCATGTATCCCACGGCAGAAACCTCTGCGTTGCAATGTCTGCTGTGGATTTTCATTCGTTCTAGGTTTGACTCCATTAAATCCAGCTAAACCACAAGCAGACTCCCGCTACGGCTTTGTCTGAGGGTCCATGCTGTAACTGAACCAAGAATGGACTTGGACAGTCTTGGTACTAGGGATGTCCCGATACCAGTATCGGTATCGGGACCGATACCGGACATTTGCACGAGTACTTGTACTCGTGCAAATGTCCCCGATACCTGTGCGCCGCTTCTAAATGTGTCTGTGTTCGTCCGCGGCCTGCCCCTGCATCTCGCACAGCAAATACAGCTTCTTCTTGCTCCCAGTCTCCGCCCCTCGCCCGGATTACCAGCGGCCGTCTCCGGCTCCTCCCCCCATGTTCCCGATGACTCCACACAGACATCGGAGCACAGGAGCAAACCAGCCGCGGGAAATGCCTCTCCAGAGTCCAGACACCCTCCGGCCTCCTCAAACAGAGTTCGCCTGCCAGTAGTTTTAAAAGTTATAGGAACCGACCCTAGTAAGTGTATAAAGCTTAGTTAGAAGATTATAAGCAGCCCAAGTGGTCACAGACAGAAAGAAATAAAGGTGTTGTGTCTGTCTTCTATGGCCCTGGTCCTTCACTTCCTGCCTGCAAGCTGCACATTGATCTCTAAAAGCAGGCATTAGGGCAAGAAGAAATATACATTACTGTATGATGGCCACAAGACTATTATACTGAGGAGGGGGGCTTCAAAAATTGTTTTCCTGACTCCTTACAGTAGCGTCTCCTTGTGGCCCTCATACAGTATAACGTCTCCTTGTGGCTGCCCCCCACACAGTATAACGTCTCCTTGTGGCTGCCCCCCACACAGTATAACGTCTCCTTGTGGCTGCCCCCCACACAGTATAACGTCTCCTTGTGGCTGCCCCCCACACAGTATAACGTCTCCTTGTGGCTGCCCCCCACACAGTATAACGTCTCCTTGTGGCTGCCCCCCACACAGTATAACGTCTCCTTGTGGCTGCCCCCCACACAGTATAACGTCTCCTTGTGGCTGCCCCCCACACAGTATAACGTCTCCTTGTGGCTGCCCCCCACACAGTATAACGTCTCCTTGTGGCTGCCCCCCACACAGTATAACGTCTCCTTGTGGCTGCCCCCCACACAGTATAACGTCTCCTTGTGGCTGCCCCCCACACAGTATAACGTCTCCTTGTGGCTGCCCCCCACACAGTATAACGTCTCCTTGGAATGTTATAGTTCTGTTTTTGGGCCTTTTGGTTGGTCAGTGGTCAGAAAATGTGTGTGTGTGTGTGTGTATTTTATTGTTAAAATTGGTATCGGTAATTG
Source organism: Bufo bufo (assembly GCF_905171765.1). Lineage (NCBI taxonomy): Eukaryota > Metazoa > Chordata > Amphibia > Anura > Bufonidae > Bufo > Bufo bufo. Next base: position 289,700,821 of record NC_053390.1, on the reverse strand, counting down.
GTATCGGTGAGTACTTAAATAAAAGTATCGGTACTCGTACTCAGTCTTAAAAATATGGTATTGGGACATCCCTACTTGGTACAGTCTTGAAAACCGTGGCCTTGTGAACTCTTGAAAACAATGGGAGGTGGTTTCTGCACAGAAACCACGCTGAAAACGGCACCCAAAATCCTCTTTCTGAACCTACCCTGACACTTCACCCACAGCTTCTGTGTAGGTAGCTTTAGGACCTTTATTCTCCAGGGTTTTCAGCTGTATTGTAGACTGTCTACTGTATAAAGACAAGCATGTAAGATTGATAACCGCTTTATCTGACCGTTCTGAACCTTGTCTGATAAACGTTTTGCGTCATCTGTACATTATTATTATATATATATTTTTTTTTTATACCTTTTTAGGTGAATTTCATAAGGCTCTGTGTGCACAGCCAAGAATGGAATGAGGTTTTGTCCTGATAAGTTAGGAAATGTGCCTGAAGCTGTGAAATAAAAAGGACCTTTCAAGTTGTCACTGTCATGGGTCCCTCAGGTGACTGATGTCAGGAAATCAAGGAGATTGGCTGAGCGTGGAGGAATCTAACAGTCTCCTTGATTTCTCTTGATTCAGTGTTGATAGGGTTAATGACCACTTCCCTTTTCTCAGCTGTTGCTCAGTGGTCATCACTTCTACCCTTTATAGTCTCACCCCACCCTTGTGACTATGCGGCAGATAGCTTCATTTGGGTTTGGCTGAGCTGGTGTGAGTTTGTCTCTGGTGTTCCTGTTCTTTCATCTCTACAGAAGTTAAGTGTCGCGTTTGTTTGTATTTGTTATGTTCCCTGTTTGTATCTGTGGTCCTAACCTTTGTTTGTATTTGTTATGTTCCCTGTTTGTATCTGTGGTCCTAACCTTTTCCAGGGCATTATAGGGATAGAAGGGCATAGGTATACAGCATATGAATATTCCTACCTTCAGGGACTATTCATATTGATAGGTAGTCAGGGCCCGGATTAGGGTTGTCTAGGAGGTGACCTGTTTCTTCCCTAGTTTCCAGGCCCAGTTGCTGTTCCCCTTCCCTCCTGTGTTCAGTGTGGAGTGATTGGAGGACACTACAACAGGATAAATCTGAGCAGAAATTGCCATTTAAGTGATTTAATGGGGTTGTCGGGATTAAAATTATTTTAAAAAACATGTTATCTCACCATATATAGCTGATTCAAGGTCCCCCATGATGTTTTTATGTATTTTTCCACTTCTCCAAGGCTCCGACATTCCCCCAATGATTGTTTACATGTATGTTACGTGTGCGGTAACTTCCTGCCGCACTGCCTTGTGGGTCCTAGCGCAGCTCAGCATCGCGTTGTTTGAGCTGTCCATCATATTACTCCTCCGTGCATCCGCCCCCCTCATTGACATTCTGCCTCCTGCCGCACATATCCCTCCCCCTTCTTAGTTACGCCCCTAAACCAGCCTAATCTTACGCCTGCACGCTCAGTCCCCCCCTTCTAACATGCACTCAATGTGCTCTGCATAATTAGCTTCTGTGCCGGTGATGTCACCGGACCAGAGGGGCGTGGCTTAGCGCTGTGAGTTGCCGCCTAGTTACCGCCCTCCGTGCTCTCTGTATAATGAGTGTGGCTGGCAGTGACGTCACCGGGCTCCTTGCGAAGCGGAAGAAGAGGCTTCGCTCTCCACAAAGGGGCCCGGTACGTCACTCACTTTGAGAAAATCTTCATTTACGGCTCCGATTTTTCAGATGTGGAAAAGGGGCATCAGAAAATGCATATAAAGGTAGGACACGCATGTATGGACTGTTTAGGTGTCTGGGGTCCACTTAAACCAAAGTCCCCAATCCCGGACAACCCCTTTAATGTAGGTTTCTTAAAATTATTCAAAATCCTTCAGCAAAATATACTACTTGGTGACAAAATACAGTGAGTCATTCTAGCTAAACAATAATTAGTCATCCCAGCTTTTTAGATGTTCTGTGTGACAAAGCCTGTCAGATCCCAGGTAGCCAAGAAAATGGGTATAATTCATGTGCTTTTCCCTTAGGCCCCTTGCACACGAGCGTGTCCGGATGTGTCCCGGTGCATTGCGGCAAGCCCGCGCGAGTAGGAACGCAATTGCAGTCAGTTTTGACTGCGATTGCGTTCCGATGTTCAGTTTTTATCGCGCGGGTGCAATGTGTTTTGCATGCGCGTGATAAAAAAAAACTGACTGTGGTACCCAGACCCGAACTTCAGACGTTCAGGTTTGGGTTAGTTGTAGTGTAGATTGTATTATTTCCCCTTATAACATGGTTATAAGGGAAAATAATAGAATTCTTAATACAGAATGCATAGTACAATAGGGCTGGAGGAGTTAAAAAAATAAATATTTTTTTTTTTAACTCAACTTAATCCACTTGTTCGCACAGCCGGCATCTCTTCTGTCTTCTGTGAGGAATAGGACCTTTGATGACGCCACTACGCTCAGCACACGGTCCGTCACATGATCCATCACTATGGTGATGGATCATGTGATGGACCATGTGATGAACGTAGTGATGTCATCAAAGGTCCTATTCCTTACAGATGAAGACAGAAGAGAAGCCGGCTGCGCGAACAAGTGGATTAAGGTGAGTTAAATATTTTTATTTTTATTTATTAATAATTTTTTTTAACCCCTCCAGCCCTATTGTACTATGCATTCTGTATTCAGAATGCTATTATTTCCCCTTATAACCATGTTATAAGGGAAAATAATAATGATCGGGTCCCCATCCTGATCGTCACCTAGCAACCATGCGTGAAAATCGCACTGCATCCGCACTTGCTTGCGGATGCTTGCGATTTTCACGCAACCCCATTCATTTCTATGGTGCCTGCGTTGCGTGGAAAACGCAGAATATAGAGCATGCTGTGATTTTCACGCAACGCACAAGTGATGTGTGAAAATCACCGCTCATGTGCACAGCCTTTATAGAAATGAATGGGTCCGGATTCAGTGCGGGTGCATGCGTTCACCTCACGCATTGCACCCGCTCAGAAATCTCGCCCGTGTGAAAGGGGCCTTAGGGTTGGGTAACACACTAGTACAGGCACAGGATGACAGAAGGTCAGGCAGATACAAGTGCTTCACTTCTCTTCCAAGAACTGCACAAGTCTGTTCTCCAGATCCAGGTTCCAGTAGTCGGACTTCTACCAAACAGAGTTTTATGGCATTAGTATATCAGAAAAATAATTAGTTGGGAAAACCCTTTTAACACAATTTAAGCTCTGTTTCCGTAATCCATTGTAGACCTGGCAGCGCCGCCCATTTTGGACCTGGCAGCACCACACATTTTAAATGTTGTATAATTCTCTCTCAATAAAAAGAAGTTTTAATCCTTAATATTTGCCATCCTTCAGATAATAGCATGGAGAATGAAATGCTGCTCTGATCAGAGCTGTTGGCTTACTATAGGAGCTTACTAAAGACAATTATGTTTCATATACTTGTGGACTCTGGTCGGGATTCTGCGTTCTGATTTTTCTTTTCTGTTTGCCACAAATTTTCCCTCAATATACAGTTAACTAAACCCCAGAGTGTTTGGATACCAGAAATTAGGGATGCCCTCTCTTAACCACAGAGGCACTGCAGGGAAAAAGAGACCCTTTTACAAGCATATCCTTTCATTATGGAGGCTCCCTTCAGCAAGACCACCTTCTTCATATTTTGTTTCTTGGGCACCCGTTGTATGCCCATCCCTTTTTAAGGAGCCAAGCAGGATTTGTGTCTCTTGACCCTTTTAGGGTACTTTTACACTAGCGGCTGGATGGATCCGACAGGCTGTTCACCCTGTCGGATCGGCCCTGCCGCCGGACTGCCTCTCCGTCCCCATTGACTATAATAGAGACGGGGGCGGAGCTTCGGCGCAGCACGGCAGTGTGCGGTGAGAGGCCGCCGGACTAAATAGTCGGACATGCAGTACTTTTAGTCCGGCGGCCTCTCGCTGTGCTGCGCCGGAGCTCCGCCCCTATTATAGTCAATGGGGACAGAGAGGCAGGACGGATCCGACGGGGTGAACAGCCTGTCGGATCTGTCCTGCTGCTAGTGTGAAAGTAGCCTTAGTAAAAAGCTTACTAGTAATTTCTCTTTTCCGTATTTTTAGTGTGTGTTGTAAGATCCAGCAGGCTTTAGGACCACATGATGGACTGATATACACTATACATAAAAAAAACGCAGTACCACCGCAGTAAGGCTACTTTCACACTTGCGGCAAAGTGATCCGGTAAAACGTATGCCAACTGATCCTGATCAGTCTTAAAAATTCTTGATCAGTCAGAAAAATGCATTGAAATGCCGGATCCGTCTTTCCGGTGTCATCCGGCAAAACGGATCCAGCATTTATTTTTTTCACCTCCCTTTTTTTTTTTTTTTGGGGTCTGGAAGGATGGATCCGGTATTTTGAATGCCGGATCCGGCACTAATGCATTCCTATGGGAAAAAAATGCCGAATCCGGCATTTAGGCAAGTCTTCCGTTTTTTTGGCCGGAGATGAAACCGTAGCATGCTGCGGTTTTATCTTTTGCCTGATCAGTCAAAATGACTTAACGGAAGACATCCTGATGCATCCTGAACGGATTGCTCTCCATTCAGAATGTATGGGGATATACCTGATCAGTTCTTTTCCGGCATTGAACCCTTTTGACAGAACTCCGTGCCGGAAAAGAAAAAATGCTAGTGTGAAAGTAGCCTAAGACCAGTCCAACGTCCAAAAATACAAATGATATCAAATATATATATTCAGCTCCAACACTGCAGAAGCAAGTACAGCAAGTACAAGTCTCTCTGTGGCCTCCTATACACACTGGTAGAAAGAAGAGCTCCTGTTTTAGCTGGTCAGGCACTTATCTTCTCCATTAGTCCACCAGCTGCCTTCTACTCAGTGGTTTGCTTTGAGTCCACAGTCTTTCAAGGTCTCCTCCCAAACTATGTGGGCTCTGCAGCTAAGATGTTCTGCGATATACACTATATGGACACAAGTATTGTGACACGTACACATCCCACCTACAGGGGCTTTTATGACTTCCAATTTTAAATGCATAGTCAATAACATAGATTCCCCTGCACCTAAAGCAGCTTCCTCTCTTCTACAACATTTTGGAGTGTGTCTGTGGGAATTTTTGCCCATTCATCCAGAAGAACATTTGTGAGGTCAGACACTGATGTTGGATGAGGGGTCCTGGCTCACAATCTCCGGTTCTAGTTCATCCCAGTGAGATCAGGACTGTGCAGCCAGACAGGTTCTTCCATATTAAACTCACCCGACCACTGGGGCACAGTCATGCTGGAACAGAAAAGGCCTTCCCCAAACTGTTCCCACAGAGTTGGGAGCATACAATTGTCTGGAATCTCTTGGTATGCTGTAGTATTAAGATTTCCTTTCCCTGGAACTAAGGGGCCTAGGACGACCCCTGAAAACAAGCCCATAGCATTATCCCTTCTCCTCCCAACTTTATAGTTGGCACAATACAGTCAAATAACGTTCTCCTGGCATTCGCCAAACCCAGACTTGTCCATCAGACTGCCAGCCAGAGAAGTGTGATTCGTCGCCCCACAGAACACCTTTCCAGTGATGCTGTGCTTTACATCACTTTGTGACGCCTGGCATCGTACTTGGTGATGTAAGGCTTGCATGCAGCTGTCCAGCCATGGAGATCCTGAGGCACAGTCTTTGTGCTGATGTTCATGGCAGAGGAGGTTTGTACTCCGCAGTTATTGGGTCAGCAGAGCATTGGTGACTTATGGTGACCCCGCTCTGTAACTTTATGTGGTCCTCTGTGGCTGAGAGGCTGTGATTCCTAAACGCTATCGCTTTACAATCATACCAGTCACAGTTGATGGTGGAATATATAGGAAGTAAGAAATGTAATGAACTGACTTGTTATAATGCTGACATCCTATTACAGTACTACACTGGAGTTCATTAAGTTCTTTAGAAGGATCTGTACTTTGACCAATGTCTGTAAAGGCAGACTGGACGGCAAGGGGCTGGATTTTATACACCTGTGACAATGGGACTGAATAAAACACCTGAATTCAACAATTAAGAGGTGTGTCCTAATACATTTCACCAAATAATGTATAATTCTATATCTGTAGGCCAAAATGTAGAGCACATTATACTGACAATTCTCATTAACAACAAGTGCTCAATCACGTAGAACAAACGCCCATTACTCCAGCCAACTTGATGGACTGTTCTGATGTATTAGGCCCTAATAATTAGGGAACCAAAATCAAAAGGATGCCAGCTTAGAGCAGATGTAGATTTGCCCACGACCATGGTTTAGGTCCGTAACCGATCTGCATTTTTTTTATTTAATTTTATTTTTGTGGATTGGATGCAGACCCATTAATTTCAATGGGGCCGCAAAAGATGCAGACAAGAAAAGACAGTTCTAACTGGGCAGGACGTACTGCTCTACAAAATGCGGAATGTCTGGTATCCGTGTTTTTTCATACAGCAGCAATGGCCATGTGCATGAGGCCTAAAACTGGTGGAAATGAATCATAACTTCCCCACATACTGACCAAATTCTCTGTAGATTGCTTCCCCCAGATACCTGGACTAGCTCTGTAGCCCCTTACTCCTTAGGATTTTCTACCCTGATGATATATTCTAGCTATACATTCTGTAGTGGGAGAACTCCTTTCAAGTTGCCTTTAATGGCAATTTATTATTATTTTTCTCTAAATTGAACTTCCAGAGATACCGTCTGAACGAAATATTAACCATTACCCTTAGTTCCTCTTCAACAACATCCTGTTTCCATTATGTAAGTGTAAGAAAAATAATGTTCATGGGCGTTTATTCAACCCTGTATTCTGTGGCTTTCTTCTGGACCGTAATCAGTGGGGCCAACTGGCACTGGTCCCATGTACATTGGCAGTCTTTCCAGTGTCCAGAACTTGCCGTATGCGGCCATTATTGTCCTCGATATCCACATAATAGTGCAATTCAAAGTGGACGAGACCGCCGCCACTGCTTTCCAAATCGTAATTTATCTGTGGTCGCCACTAATGGGTTTTAGGATTTTATTTTACAATAAAGCCTAATCCTTATTTAATGAAAAGTTATACAGATTTCTAATTTGCCCACCATTGTCAAGATCTCTGTTTGCTGTAATTGAATGAGAATATATATTTCTATTCACAATCTAAAGACCTGCACAGATTTATTGCTTCTTTTAGTGTGTGTGTGTGTGTGTGTGTGTGTGTGTATATGTATATGTATATGTATATATATATATATATATATATATTAGTTGTATCCAATTGAGGCAAATCCGTACCCTGATAGTTTGCTACAATGTATCAGTACAGGTAAAATGTATCCGCCTACATTCCGTATTTTCCTCAGATGATTGCTCAGGCTACAGGACACAACTGTAGCAAATGTCCAACTACAGGGTTTAACCCCTTAAGGACCTAGGACGTACCGGTACACCCTATTTACCCTATTTCCCGAGTCCTTAAGGACCGAGGACGTACCGGTACGTCCTGACTTAAAATCGGAACTCCGGCGCCGCAGGGGTTAATCGGAACGGGATTTCGGCTGAAATCATTCAGCCGGCATCCCGTAACAATGCAGGGGGGGTCATTTGACCCCCCCGTATCGGCGATCGCAGAAAACCGCAGGTCAATTCAGACCTGCGGTTTTCTGCGTTTCCGGTCCATTCGGGTGTCCTGTGACCCGATGAACCGAAAAAAGACTGCGATCGGTGGCGTAATTATACACCACCTATCGCAGTCTGAGGATTTGGAGAGGCGGTGCTGGCCCTGGTGCTGAATGCCGCTGTCCAGGGTGCTGATTGGTGCAGGGGAGAGAGGCGCGAGATTCAAACTTCCTGCGCTCCTCTCTCCCCTCCTCTTCCTGTCCAGCACCCTGACCGTGCAGCATCGTCCAGCACCAGCTCCTGTGTCCCCCTAATCGGAATCAATCACCCTCCTGCACCCATCGCCACCCAGGTAGGTTAGGGTCAGTGAGGGAGAGGCACCGTTAGGCAGGGAAAGAAGGAAAAAGTAAGTTAGAAAAAAAATAAAAAAAGTACTTTTATTCCAAACTTCCAAACTTCCATCTAACCCTAACCCAGACCCCTCCTGCCACTTGCCCCCCGCACCACCCCTGTCCCTGTGCGAGGTACCGCGGCAACGGTCCTCAAGCCCGATTGTATCGTCGACTACAATCGGTATATGGGAGGAGTTGATCTCTCTGATCAAGTCCTCACGCCATATAATGCCATGCGCAAAACCCGGGCATGGTACAAAAAAGTTGCGGTCTACTTGGTACAGGTTGCCATGTACAACTCTTTTGTACTATCCCGAAGCGCTGGCAGCACAGGGACATTCCTCCAGTTCTATGAGGCAGTCCTCAAGGACCTGATCTTTTCGGACCGGGAAAGAGCAGGCCGGAGTACCTCGGGAATTGGAGGCGCCCGGATCGTCCCTGGCCAACACTTTCCAGGTGTGGTCCCCCATACTGGAAAGAAGGGACGAACCCAAAAAAAGTGCAGAGTGTGTCACAAGAGGGGGATACGGAAGGACACCACTACTCAATGTGACACTTGCCCCGATCATCCGGGCCTCTGCATTATCAATTGCTTCAGGGAGTATCACACTTCCATGGAGTACTAAATTTTTATAATCCTCAACAGTCCACTAGAGAACATAAAACACTATGGCTCTCAGACTTTGGAGACACGGAAACAATTTTTCTTTCCCCAAAAAATATTAGTTTTAGAGCAGGCATCCTCAAACTGCGGCCCTCCAGATGTTGTAAAACTATAACTCCCAGCATGCCCAGACAACCTACTGCCATCAGCAGGGCATGGTGGGAATTGTAGTTTTACAATATCTGGAGGGCCGCAGTTTTAGGATGCCTGCTTAGTGTCTCCAAAGTCTGAGAGCCATACATATTGGGCATCGTCGCGTGCGTAAAAGTCGTCGCTATAAAAATAACTTTTGACCAAACGCCTCGGATGAACGGTGTTAAAAATATAAAATAAAAACTGTGCCAAAACACCCATTTTTGGGCAAAATTTCAATTTGAATCCATTTTGCCGGTAATAAAGCAAGGGTTAACAGCCAAACAAAACTAAATATTTATTGCCCCGATTCTGTAGTTTGCAGAAACACCCCATATGTGGTCGTAAATGGTTATATAGCCGCACGGCAGGGCATAGAACGAAGGGAACTCCATATGGTTTCTGGAAGGCAGATTTTGATGGACAGTTTTTTTTTTTTACACCATGTCCCATTAGAAGCCCCCCCTGATGTAGCCTAGACTAGAAACTCCAAAAAAGTGACCCCATCTAAGAAACTACACCCCTCAAGGTATTCAAAAGTTACTTTACAAACTATGTTAACCCTTTAGGTGTTCCACAAAACCAAATAGTGAATGCAGAAACAATTTTAGAATTAAATTTTTTTGTTACATTGCCTCAAAAAAGAGTAATATAGAGCAACCAAAAATCAAATTTACCCCAAAAATAGTCCCAAAACAACAACCACCTTATCCCGTAGTTTCCTAGATGGGGTCACTTTTATGGAGTTTCTACTCTAGGGGTGCATCAGGGGGCTTGAAAGGGTACATGGTGTCAATAAACCAGTCCAGCAAAATCTGCTTTCCAAAAACCATATGACGTTCCCCTTCTTCTATGTCCTGCCGTTTAGCCAAATAGTAGTTTACGACCACATATGGGGTGTTTTTGCAAACTACAGAATCAGGGCAACCCATTTTGAGTGTTGTTTGGCAGTTAACCCTTGTTTTACTCCTGGAAAAAATTGATTATATTGGAAAATTTTCCAAAAAATAGAAATTTCAAAATTGTTTCTCCATCTGCCATTAACTCTTGTGGAACACCTAAAGGGTTAACAAAGTTTGTAAACCCAGTTTTGAATACCTTGAGGGGTGTACTTTCTTAGATGGAGTCACTTTTTTGAAATTTCTATTCTAGGGGTGCAACAGGGGGCTTCAAATGGGACATGGTATAAACAAAACCAGTCCTGCCAAATCTGCCTTCCAAAACCCATATGGTGTTCCCCTCCTTCTATGTGCTACCGTTCGGCCAAACAGTAGTTTACGACCACATATGGGGTGTTTTTGCAAACTACAGAATCGGGGCAACCCATTTTGAGTTTTGTTTGGCAGTTAACCTTTGTTTTGCTCCTGGAAAAAATGGATTATATTGGAAAATTTTCCAAAAAATATAAATTTCAAAATTGTTTCTCCATCTGCCATTAACTCTTGTGGAAGACCTAAAGGGTTAATAAAGTTTGAAAAAACAGTTTTGAATACCTTGAGGGGTGTAGTTTCTAGAATGGGGTCATTTTTGGGAGGTTTCTATTATCTAAGCCTCACAATATGACTTCAAACCTGAACTGGTCCATAAAAAGTGGGATTTTGAAGATTTCTGAAAATTTCAAAATTTGGTTTCAAACTTCTAAGCCTTGTAACATCCCCAAAAAATAAAATATCATTCCCAAAACAATTCAAGCATGAAGTAGACATATGGGGAATGTAAAGTCATCACAATTTTTGGGGGTATTACTATGTATTACAGAGGTAGAGAAACTGAAAATTTGAAATTTGCTAATTTTTCAAAATTTACGGTAAAAATTGTATTTTTTTATGCAAAAAAATTAACTTTTTTGACCCAATTTTAGCAGGGTCATGAAGTACAATATGTGACGAAAAAACAATCTCAGAACGGCCTGGGTAAGTCAAAGCGTTTTAAAGTTATGAGCACTTAAAGTGACAATGGTCAGATTTGCAAAAAATGGCCTGGTCCTTAAGGTGAAAATGAGCCCGGTCCTTAAGGGGTTAAAGAGGTATTTCAGGATTGCCTTCTTGTTTGAATGCCACCCTCCCCGGTGAAGGGAAGCATCGTTACCTGTTCTCCACCACTGTCTTCACTGTGCATTGGTCCCCACAAGTAAACTAGCATGAACGTGGTCACTCGTGCCGCTGCAGCCATTGTGTTCCTGGTGATGTGTCCCCCAAGTGGCATTGAGCGCAGTGATGTGCCACTTAGTGCTACATCACCACTTCGGTCAGTCATTGGTTGCAGCTTGGCACATGACCGTGTCCATACCAGAAATTTACTTTCAGGAACGGAGGCCCAGTGAAGACAACCGTGAACCCAGGGAGCCAGAACAGCAGGTAGGTATGCTTCCCATCACAGGTCTGGCATGGTGGAGCTAGTAAAAAAATATAAAAAAAAATGTCTGTGTTGAACAGCCCCTTTTACTGGCATCAGAGCAAGGGGGCGCGCTCCATCCAGAGCGTCCATGTTGTCAGTAGTTTTTCACGGACCACTGGTAGAAGATTAATTTTCTGTCCAGCAGTGTCTGTGGAATACAGATGACATGTGGAGGGCGAAAACTGACACATGGCTACTTCATGGATGGATTTTCAACGGACGTGGAAATGTGACCGAGGCCTTAGAGCATGTCCTGTTGTCTGTATTCTGGACAAGCGTAGTCATTTCCATTGACGGGAATGAGCACAATGTGGAATGTACTTGGCAAGTATCCGTATTTTGCAAATCTGTTTGCAGACCATAAAGTAGCCTCTTCTTATGGCCAGAAAAATTCTCCCTAATCTTAGGTCTGAGGTTTGACCCAAAGACGCCCCCATGCCCGAGCATATTGTCATCACTTCCTCTCCTCCATTTCTTACTAGTACATAGAGTGGGAAGTGCGTTTGCTTGACTTCAGTATTGCGGATGTTACTACTATGCGGTATGGCCGGTCTAATCAGTCATTTTCTGCTGTATGGTTCTGTGTATTTTCCATTCACGTCATCGGACGTCCAGACTGCTAGACAAACATTTCAATGGGTTCCTGCTGTTCTCCAGCTTCTCCAGGGATCCCCCCCCCCCCCCACCATCTATCAGCGTCTCGCCCTGTATGTGAGCTTATCTTCCGATTAAAGGTGCACATTTGTGTTTGGGACACAGAACAGCGCTATCTAAGAAATCTTCCAGCAGATGTAGAAGGTATGTTTGATCAATGTCACCATGCAGGTACGAGGGCCAAGACCTGACGTGTTATGTAGGAAGCTCATGATTACGCACTCAGCCGTGGACACAAACCGAAAAGAGATGTCCATATGTTACAATAACTTGGTGCAAATGTGAAGAATCCTGGCCCATTGTGCTTGTCATAAGAAGGAAGCGTCTGGGTGAAGGACCACTCCTTTATGTATTGGTGTTCAGCCTTGTTTAAAGTGCTCACATACCTGACATGTTTGGCATGTTTTAGTTATGGCGGTGATCCTTTGTTCACGAGGACTGCTCTCCTGGAAAAAAGAAACCACTTCAGCTTTTACTTTTATCCCTGGGATGACTAACTATGGTGAAATGGTAATGTCACATATAAACAGGGATGGACCAAATTACTGTAGACTGTCGGAGCTAGGCAGACCGGTCTGTGCCCTTTTATTTATTTTAATGGCCTTGTATATACAACATTAGAAACCATCTCTAACAATTGGAAGGAAACTTGTATCGTTGACTACTTGGCTCCTGGGGTTTGTCCAGCCCTATGTCAGACGGGACTACACACCATATGGTGTCCCTCTCTCCCACCTCAGTACGGCTGGAAGAAGCAGTGGGCGACACATGTGCCAGGATCTGAGATGGAGGCTGATATCCAGCGCTAGACGCCATGTCCAGCTTGGGTGGAAAAAACGCCAGTATCTTGTGGATGCATGATTTGTGAACCGCAAAACGGATCTGTGAACATTGGACCTTATGTATATAATGAATTGTTATTCTGTTGCCTGTGGGTATTTTTGACCCGAGGGGCATTGTTGGTTTGGTATTGTGTTGTGGGCCTTGAGGTCCCATGAAAGCTGCAGTCTGTACACCAGTTGACTTCTATTACACATTCCTGTAATGTACTTTATTTTAATGTGACATAATTAGTGAGATCTTTATTAAACATTGGGCAGTGCAGTCACATACTGAGTTATGTACCTGGCTGTAGTTCATTTAAGGAGTTCAATATGGAAGGCTTATCCTTGGGATAGGTCAGTGATGGGCAAACTGCGGCTCTCCAGCTGTTGTAAAACTACAAATCCCATCATGCCCTGCTATAGGCTGATAACTGTAGGCAGTTGCCCATCCCTGGGATAGGTCATCGATGTTTGATCAGTGCGAGTCCAACTTTCAGCACCTCCGCCGATCAGCTTCTTGAAGAGTCCATATCGCTTCGGTGACCATTACATTCTCTTCCTAGGCTGGTGACATCACGTTCATTGGTCACATGGCCTATCTGCATTCAAGTGAATGGCCAGGGCTGCAATACCAAGCACAGCCACTATATAATGTCGGCGCTGTGCTTAGTAATCTCATTGGGTCGCTCAGGCCTGATTAGCTGAGACAGCTGATCAATATGGAACTCCCAGAGAACCCCTTTAAATTTCTGGAATAACTGCAAAAAATAAAAAAAGTACGGATGGATAAAAATGCATGGTATTTGAGCTGTCCACAAGAAATGCGCATAGCACACTCAAGAAAATGATGGTAGTGTGCATTACAGGGCATCATATAGATGACCAAAAATAAAGACACAGTCTGGACTAAAAGACTAAGGCTGGGTTCACATGAGCGGATGCCGTGCGTGACATCCGCTCCGTGAATGAGAGCCAAGACCCGATGCAGACTGCAGAGGCACGGAGCATTAACATGACTGATAATGCTCTGTGATTTCGTAGTAAAGAGGTCACAGAGAGGCACGGAGCATTATCAGTCATGTTAATGCTCCGTGCCTCTGCAGTCTGCATCGGGTCTTGGCTCTCATTCACGGAGCGGATGTCACGCACGGCATCCGCTCGTGTGAACCCAGCCTAAGTGTTGCCACTCCTGACATGCCTTTTTTACCAAACAATTTTATTCCCCAGAGCTCTTGGGGACAGTGAGAAATTAATACCGATTTCCATATTTGCATTTTTTGGGAATATCTCAGGAACTGTACGTCCTAGAGAGCTGATTTCTTTCCAGGTAGCAAGGGATGTGTATACGAAGTTTAGTGCAAATCAATGGTTGCGTTTTTGAGTGATCGCGGAACATATAGTGTACAGGGAGTGCAGAATTATTAGGCAAGTTGTATTTTTGAGGATTAATTTTATTATTGAACAACAACCATGTTCTCAATGAACCCAAAAAACTCATTAATATCAAAGCTGAATATTTTTGGAAGTAGTTTTTAGTTTGTTTTTAGTTTTAGCTATTTTAGGGGGATATCTGTGTGTGCAGGTGACTATTACTGTGTATAATTATTAGGCAACTTAACAAAAAACAAATATATACCCATTTCAATTTATTTATTTTTACCAGTGAAACCAATATAACATCTCAACATTCACAAATATACATTTCTGACATTCAAAAACAAATCGGTGACCAATATAGCCACCTTTCTTTGCAAGGACACTCAAAAGCCTGCCATCCATAGATTCTGTCAGTGTTTTGATCTGTTCACCATCAACATTGCGTGCAGCAGCAACCACAGACACTGTTCAGTGAGGTGTACTGTTTTCCCTCCTTGTAAATCTCACATTTGATGATGGACCACAGGTTCTCAATGGGGTTCAGATCAGGTGAACAAGGAGGCCATGTCATTAGATTTTCTTCTTTTATACCCTTTCTTGCCAGCCACGCTGTGGAGTACTTGGACGCGTGTGATGGAGCATTGTCCTGCATGAAAATCATGTTTTTCTTGAAGGATGCAGACTTCTTCCTGTACCACTGCTTGAAGAAGGTGTCTTCCAGAAACTGGCAGTAGGACTGGGAGTTGAGCTTGACTCCATCCTCAACCCGAAAAGGCCCCACAAGCTCATCTTTGATGATACCAGCCCAAACCAGTACTCCACCTCCACCTTGCTGGCGTCTGAGTCGGACTGGAGCTCTCTGCCCTTTACCAATCCAGCCACGGGCCCATCCATCTGGCCCATCAAGACTCACTCTCATTTCATCAGTCCATAAAACCTTAGAAAAATCAGTCTTGAGATATTTCTTGGCCCAGTCTTGACGTTTCAGCTTGTGTGTCTTGTTCAGTGGTGGTCGTCTTTCAGCCTTTCTTACCTTGGCCATGTCTCTGAGTATTGCACACCTTGTGCTTTTGGGCACTCCAGTGATGTTGCAGCTCTGAAATATGGCCAAACTGGTGGCAAGTGGCATCTTGGCAGCTGCACGCTTGACTTTTCTCAGTTCATGGGCAGTTATTTTGCGCCTTGGTTTTTCCACACGCTTCTTGCGACCCTGTTGACTATTTTGAATGAAACGCTTGATTGTTCGATGATCACGCTTCAGAAGCTTTGCAATTTTAGGAGTGCTGCATCCCTCTGCAAGATATCTCACTATTTTTGACTTTTCTGAGCCTGTCAAGTCCTTCTTTTGACCCATTTTGCCAAAGGAAAGGAAGTTGCCTAACAATTATGCACACCTGATATAGGGTGTTGTCATTAGACCACACCCCTTCTCATTACAGAGATGCACATCACCTAATATGCTTAATTGGTAGTAGGCTTTCGAGCCTATACAGCTTGGAGTAAGACAACATGCATAAAGAGGATGATGTGGTCAAAATACTCATTTGCCTAATAATTCTGCACTCCCTGTGTGTGTATGTGTATATGTATATGTATATATATATATTATATAATAAATATATATATATATATATATATATATATATATATATATATATATATATATATATAAAAATTACCAGCAGCACCACCAAGCCAAAAAACAGGTAGAGAGGGTGCACTGTCCGAGTATGGTAACTGGTGCTTACCCACTAATACGGAATAAAGAAATAGGACTGCACTCCAGTTGAATCTTCAGTGAAAAAAGGTTTATTCACCCATAGGTGGCACAAGCGACGTTTCGGCTCGCATATGAGCCTTTCTCAAGCCTCGCTCAAGGGCTGCAGCTAACGATGGATGGCACTGTTAACTACTGTAATGGGGGGGGGGGGGGGGGGGGTTCTGTGGATGGCACTGTTATGGAGGGGATCTGTGGATGGCACTATATAGCATCTTGTGCTATATGTCTCATCTACAGATGTCCCCCATAGCAGTATCATCCACAGATCCCCCTCCCCATAACAGCCCTGGCCCCGCCGCTCACAGCAGTATTCCTTAACCGGCAGTAACTTTTACTTTAAATCACCGCATCTTTATTACCTTACAATGAAGCTCCAGTAACAGGCAGAGCGGGCGGCTGCGTAACGTCACTTAGTCACGTGACGCGCCTGCTCTGCTCACTTTATGAATGAAACAGGCGGAGCATGCGCGTCACGTGAGTAAGTGACGTTACGCAGCCGCCCGCTCTGCCTGTTACTGGAGCTTCATTGTAAGGTAATAAAGATGCAGTGATTTAAAGTTCAAGGACCCGCAGGCATAGTGCCTGACCGCCCGCATAGCAACGAATCGGGCGATTATTAGATAACGAGATTCGTTGACAACGAATCCCGTTATCGAATATTATCGATAATGTTGATTAATCGTTGCAGCCCTAATATATACCGTATTTTCCGGGGTATAAGACGACCCTTAACTTTTTCCAGTTAAAATATAGGGTTTGGGCTATACTTGCCGTATAAGACTACCCCTCTTCCAATGCTATATTCTTTGGCATTAAGGTCTGCAGGTAATTGTTGTGCAATTTTCGTCTTTTGCTTCAGTACCATATTATGCCTTTCCAAGAATCTAGTACACCAGGATACAGTGGCCTTAAATCTGTTGCTGTGATCTGGGTTAGATTTGGCCACTGAAGTGCAAACAAACGCATTTGATTTCGTGTCACTACACAACCGTTTTGGCGATGCTCATTCACCATGTCTGCTACATGTTTTTCGAGTTCTGGCCAATGTGGGGTGCCTCTTCTTAATGCAAACTTAACCCTTGGCATACTCTTTAATGCTTTTTCATTTGCTTTCCAGTCCCGAACCATCTTTTCTGTTACTCCATATTGTCTTGCAGCAGCGCAGTTATTATGTTCCATGGCAAAGTTTACAACTTTAAGTTTGAAACTGGCTTCATATTTCTTTCTTCTTGCTGGTAGAGCCATGATGGGGTCTTGACTGTTAGCCATTTGTATACTGTACTGTATGTACTGGTGCTGTACTGTATGAACCGGTACAGATACTGGTGCTGTACTGTATGTACAGATACTGGTGCTGTACTGTATGTACAGATACTGGTGCTGTACTGTATGTACAGATACTGGTGCTGTACTGTATGTACAGATACTGGTGCTGTACTGTATGTACAGATACTGGTGCTGTACTGTATGTACAGATACTGGTGCTGTACTGTAGGTACAGATTCTGGTGCTGTACTGTATGAACCGGTACAGATACTGGTGCTGTACTGTATGTACAGATACTGGTGCTGTACTGTATGTACAGATACTGGTGCTGTACTGTATGTACAGATACTGGTGCTGTACTGTATGTACAGATACTGGTGCTGTACTGTATGTACAGATACTGGTGCTGTACTGTATGTACAGATACTGGTGCTGTACTGTATGTACAGATACTGGTGCTGTACTGTAGGTACAGATTCTGGTGCTGTACTGTATGAACTGGTACAGATACTGGTGCTGTACTGTGTGTACAGATACTGGTGCTGTACTGTAGGTACAGATACTGGTGCTGTACTGTATGAACCGGTACAGATACTGGTGCTGTACTGTAGGTACAGATACTAGTGCTGTACTGTAGGTACAGATACTGGTACTGTAGGTACAGATACTGGTGCTGTACTGTATGTACAGATACTGGTGCTGTACTGTAGGTACAGATACTGGTGCTGTACTGTATGAACCGGTACAGATACTGGTGCTGTACTGTGTGTACAGATGCTGGTGCTGTACAGTGTGTACAGATGCTGGTGCTGTACAGTGTGTACAGATGCTGGTGCTGTACTGTGTGTACAGATGCTGGTGCTGTACCGTGTGTACAGATGCTGGTGCTGTACCGTGTGTACAGATGCTGGTGCTGTACCGTGTGTACAGATGCTGGTGCTGTACCGTGTGTACAGATGCTGGTGCTGTACCGTGTGTACAGATGCTGGTGCTGTACCGTGTGTACAGATGCTGGTGCTGTACCGTGTGTACAGATGCTGGTGCTGTAGCTGTACTGTATTCAGCACCACATGTATCTGCTCCCCAGATAGACTCTGTTTTTTCACCACAGATAAGATGCACACCAAACTTCATTAGAGATCCGCCGTTCCAACATTAGAATTGGCTGAAGTGCAGATGCTCCTGCTTCCCCTTGCCTCGCCTCAGAATCGCCAATCCAACGCAGTACACAACAACCAGCCAATCACAGCAAGCGATGTACCGGTATTTTCTGTGCACACTGCTTACAAAGCCTGCTTGGATTGGGTGGGTCATCTCTCCCTGCCTGCCCAGCCCTCCCCGTCTTCAAGACGATCTGAGCGGTAGTACGGAATGTGATACTGTCGGCATTAGAAAACCACTGAGAGCAGGGATAGGGGGCTGCTTCAGGAGCGGCTGGCTGGGATGCAGCGCACGGTGGCTCAGCTAGCCTCTAGTCCAGGTAGGAAGTAAGTTTCCGCACGCCGTATATCGGCGTATAAGACGACACCCGACTTTTGAGAAGATTTTCATGTGTTAAAAAGTAGTCTTATACACAGGAAAATACAGTGTGTGTGTGTGTGTGTGTGTATATATATATATATATATATATATATATATATATATAATATATAATGTCATTCTTTACAAATATAGATGAACATTTAGTGGAGATCAGACCAGAAACAAACCTCTCTCCAAGGCCTGGTGCTGTTTTTAGGGTTGTGGATATTCAGGTAAACCCAAACGCTTTCTGAAATTGCCGAGCCTTGTGAGTCACGGAGCTGTTTCTGGGTTAAGAAGGCATTGTTGATGCAACACCTCAGTCATGTGCAGGGCCGGTGGATGAGACAGTAGGGCGTTCATTTGTTTCACTGACTAATGCGTGAGATCCAGAAATCACTGCTCCAACTTCCTCTGGATGAGTTTACTTTCCTTCCTAAGGTCACGGCTGTTAGAGAAGGGGCAGTCATCCCCCATTCCATTCATTGCATCGCCAGAAAAGGAAGTGCCTGATAAATCCTCCTATTCTGAGCAATGTGTCTGTTATCAGATCCACAGCAGAGCGTCATCCTTCATATAGAGTATGTATACTGTGTATATATAAGCACAACCCAAATTCCAAAAAAAAAAGTTGGGACGCGGTGTACAATGTAAAGAAACAGAATGCAATGCTTTACAAAAAATTTACTCATTTAGATCTTGATGGCGGCAACGCATTTCAAAACAGTTGGGACAGGAACAACAGAAGAAAAATAAGTAGTACTAATAATTTTTTTTTTTTTAAAACAGCTGGAGGAGCAAATTATAACTTGACTGGTATTAAAAGAGCACATGAGAAATGCAGAGGGTCATCAATCTGTGGAACAATTTCAGATAAATCTTCCTCAACGTAAAGTTGCAAAGACTTTGACTATCCAACCATCTACAGTATATATTGTCAAAAGATTCAGAGAATCTGGAGAAATCCATGTGTGCAAGGGACAAAGCAGACGGTTAATATTGGATGCTTGTGATCTACGGGCAGCACTGCGTTAAATGCACGCATGATTCTGTACTGGAGATCACCAGTGGGCTCAGGATCTGGAACCCTTCCAGAAATCATTGTCTATAAACACAGTTCGCTGTGCTATCCACAAATGCAAGTTAAAGCTGTATCATAGAAAAAAGAAAAATGTGGGGGGCACTCACTTAGGATTGAGTGCTCCCCACATTTTTATTTTTTATTTTATATACATACAGGTCCATCTCTGCATTGGTGGGTGAGCCGCTTACAATTCTTTTCTAAAGCTGTATCATGCAAACAAGAAGCCCTATGTCAACTCTTTCCAGAAACGCCACCTTCCTCTCTGGGGCAAATCTCATTTAAAATGAACTGAAGCAAAACCGAAAACTGTTCTGTCGTCTGATGAAATAAAATTTGAAACTTTTTGTTAAAACTACGGACAAGGTGTTCTGTGGACTCCAGAGGAGAGGGACCATCCAGTTGTTACAGTTCAAAAGCCTGCATCTCTGATGGTATGGGGTTACATTAGTGCCCATGGCGTGGGCATCTTACACATCTGGAAAGGCACTTTCTGAACAGTATATAGAGGTTTTACATATGCTCCCATCCAGACAACCTCTTTTATGGAAGGCCTAGCTTGCATATTTCAGCAAGATGATGATACACCACATACTGCATACACAGAAGAAGTGTCCGGGTGCTGCACCGGCCTGCAGTCCAGACCTCCCACCAACAGAAAACATTTGGCGGATCATGAAACGAAAAATCCAGAAAAGAGCAGCAAGAATCCTACATCAGACAAGAATGGGACAATCTTCCTATCCCAAAACTCCAGCAATTGGTCTCCACACTTCACAGACATTTGCACAATAGTGGACATAGCCCTTTCTCAACTTTTTTGAGATGTTTTACTGCCATAAAGTTCAAAATTTTTTTTTTTTTTTTTTCATGAAATGGTAAAATGTCTCACTTTAAATATGTGATAGATGATCTATTGTGAATAACATATGGGTCTATTAGATTTACAAATCATTGCATTGTTTTATTTACATTTTATACAACGTCCCAACTTTTTTGAAATTGGGTTGTGTGTGTATCCTATCTATATATCTGTACGTACCCAGTGTCGTACTGGGGTACCTAGAGTCCACCAGTGTAACTGATTCTGGGGGCCCACCTTAGGGATCCTGCACACAAACTTATTTTTTTTCCGTGTCCGTACCATTTATTATTTTTGTGGCCTGTATGTGAAACCATTCACTTCAATGGGCCGCAAAAAACGGGAATTACTCCATGTGCATTCAGTGTCTGTATGTCTGCATGGCTGTTTACACAAAATGATGTCCTATTATTGTCGGCATTACAGACAAAGATAGGACTGTTCTATTAGAGGCCGGCTGTTCTGTTCTGCATAATGTGGAATGCACACATCCGGTATCCATGTTAATACAAGCCACTTACTAATATACTGTTATTATTCATATTGCTTTGCTGGCTGGATTCCTATTTCCATCACATTATACACTGCTCGTTTCCATGGTTACAGACCACCCTGCAGTCCATCAGTGGCGATTATGCTTGCACACTATAGGCAAAAGCGTCAGCCTCTCTGGTGGCCGGGACCATGGGTACACTTGTAAAGAAAACCGCAGCACTCTCCAACCTTGAATTTCCAGAGGTTTATTCACCAGCAAAAATGTGCCGTTTTGACCTGTGTGGTCTTTTTTCAAGCAACTGACAATGTGAACAGAACCAGATACATATACCTTCTTAGATAGGTCACATGACCATGGGAGCGCACATAGGCTAGTGCTTTATCTTATAGTGTGCAAGCACGACCACCACTGATGGATTGCAGGGTGGTCGTAATCATCGAAACGAGCAGTGTATAATGTGATGGAAAAATGAATCCAGCCAGCAAAGGAAGCAATATGGATAATAACAATATATTAATAAGTGGCTTGTATTAACTTTCTCTACATGATAAATCCGACTTGCTGAAGTGAGACAACCCCTTTAAGACCATGTGTCATAGCTGCTTACCTTTTCACATTCCCTATCCTTAAAGGGAGTCTGTCACCACATTTGGGCATATTAGACCGATCAAATAGGGTTATATGATCCACCCAGAACTTAAAAACGGTACCTTTGTTGTAGAAAACAAACTTTTCTTTTAGCCGAAAATGAACTTATAAGGTTATGTTAATGAGCCCTCTCAAGTGCCCAGGGCGGTCTCTCAATCCTCGGAGCCCCAGGCAGCACCTCCTCAACGGCTCATAACCCCGCCCTCCGTGCGCCTCTGCCCGCCCGTTTACTCCCCTCCCCTGTCCTTTTCCACTGCGGCTGTGCGGTCCAAATCGTAGCGGGCGCATGCGCAGTGCGATGCCCGCTCCTGGCAGGGCATCGCAATACCTACTGCGCATGCGCCCGCTACGATTTGGACCGCACAGCCGCAGTGAAAAAGGACAGGGGAGGGGAGTAAACGGGCGGGCAGAGGCGCACGGAGGGCGGGGTTATGAGCCGTTGAGGAGGTGCTGCCTGGGGCTCCGAGAATTGAGAGACCGCCCTGGGCACTTGAGAGGGCTCATTAACATAACCTTATAAGTTCATTTTCGGCTAAAAGAAAAGTCTGTTTTCTACAACAAAGGTACCGTTTTTAAGTTCTGGGTGGATCATATAACTCTGTTTGATCGGTCTAATATGCCCAAATGTGGTGACAGACTCCCTTTAAAGGTTTTCTTTGGGTGTAAAAAAAAATCAAATTAAATAAAAATTAAAAAATCTAGCCCAAAATATTTGTCAAACTAAAATAGAAATGCTCGCCTGTTAGAGGGCCTGTGTCCACTTTTCTAGTTCTCCTCTATCCACAGGATCAGGGATAACTAAGTGATCCGTGGGGGTCTGAATGCTGGAGCCCCCACTAATCCCCCTTCTTGACTGAGTGGCTGCCAGTACCTCTTTACATGGCAGCAGTGATGCCTGTAAATACGGAATATCATCACTGCTGCCATGTAAACCATACGGGTCAATATTGGAGAATGTGATGCACTGTGCAGAATTTTTCCGGCAGAAGTCCAACCCCCTTTGCAGGTCACAACCTTTAACAAAGCCCAAGCAAAGGTGCTAGAGGAGCAACGTGAACAAAGGGCACAAACAGAGGGTCATAACTGAAACAGAGATGTTGGGGTCACCTGATTCAGGGTAATAGTGGGGATCCTGGAGCAGGGGTAACTGGCGAAGAGGCAATATTAGTGGTGCATTTAGAGTGGGGGCATCTGGAGTTGGGGCACTTATGGGGGTGAACCTAAAGTAACTAAAGACATTAGGGTCACCTGAGGCAGGGTAATAGTGGATCCTGGAGCAGCTGCAGTGGTATTAGGGGGCAACTGGAGAAGATTCAATATTAGGGGTGCTTTCAGAGTGGGGGCATTGGGGGGGGGGGGGGGGGGGGCATCTGTCACACACACCTGAGAAATCAGCCCAGCACCGCAGAGGAGTCCTTCTCTCCAGCAGCCACAGTTTCCTGACAGCAGGGAGGGCGGAAGGATGGCCAGACATGTTCTCTCCTCCTTCACAGTCAGCAGCCCCAGAAGTCTAGAAGATACTGCGGGGCCTCCTGTACAATGTACAGCAGTAGGAGGCAGCATCACTGCGATACTGCCACCTGGTTTGTTACAATAATTATCTCCTGAGAAAGGAGAAATAATTACTCCTCCATCTTATCTTGGGCGCAGGAGACTGGGTGCCCACCGAGGAATCCCCCACCTCCCCGCTGGGCCAGTCCGAGCCTGTATGTACCTATCCTTCATAGTCTATCTATCTTACACTCCTTCAGAATGACTCGTAGTTCTGGCAAAAACATGGGCGGGGTTTTAATTGGCACTGATAGACATCTTGCTTGTAATTATGTTTTCTCAATGGCCTGCAATAATGATGCTAAATAATGGGGATGAAATTAACCTCTTCAGCACTAGGGGTAGTCATTTCCTGTTCAGATTTCACCACAATTACAATACATACAGCTGAAAAGAAATATGATTTTACCTTCCTATCATAGGTAGCATGGTGACTTTCCTCTGTGGTGGACCTTTTGAAGAATTTAGTATGTATGATACATAATACATGTGTTTATTGAAGGTTCTGTGAGGCTGAGCTTGTGATTACTGGCATTTCATGTTCAAGGGTGTTTCTTAGGGCTCATGTACACGACCATTGCCTGTTTTGCGGTCCGCAAATGATGCATCTGCAAAACATGGGTACCGGCTATGTGCGTTCTGCATTTGTGGAACGGAATGTGTTTGGCCCATAATTGAACAGTACTATCCTAATCTGTAATATGGACAAGAATAGGACATGTTCTATTTTTCTGCAGGGCTGCGGAACAGCAGTATGGATGCAGACCGTACACTGTGTGCTGTGGTCCCATTGAAATGAATGGGTCCGCATCCGACCTCCAAAATCATGTAAATTGGCCCTAACTTGTATTTCATTAAATTATATCCCTGCTCGTTCTGGGCTTTGAAGTCAAGGAGGCAGTCCTATCAGTGATTGACAGCCTCCCCTCTATGACTGTGTATACAGGGATATCTGTCAATCGACCGCCTCTTTGACTTCAAAGCCCAGAATGAGCAGGAATTTACATGAAATACTGTAGAAGACCTTTATGTTCAAGTCCACCTAAATAATTTGATGCAAACAGTACTGTAAAGGGGTTTTCCAGTATAGTCTTATTGATGGCTTATCCTCAGGATAGGCCATCAATATCTGATCCGCTAACATCTCGACCGATGGACTGTTACCGCGTAGCTGTGGCATGGGTACTACACATCTCCATACATTGTGTAGTGGACAGAGGTGGTTACCGCCGTGCTGTAGCCATTCACTTCAGTAACCAGCTCATCCACTACACAATGGACAGATCTTTGTAGTTCCGGCCCCTGTTTCCAGCAGTGAAGCTACTTGGGAACAGCTGATCGGCAGCGTGTTGAAGCCCCACCGATCAAATATTGATGGCCAATCCTGAGCATAGATCATCAATATGAATGAGGAAAACCCCTTTAATAGAGCCCTTGGGCATGGCTACCTAAGTGGATCAGGGTGATTCTTGTTCTGTAGTTGTATCGAAGGACGTTTACACACATTGATGCCAACTACACGCTTGTGTGACTGCCAAGCCCCATGGTTATGTCATAAGTTGTGGCCGTTGCTCTCTTAGGGTACATTCATATATGCGTTTACAAATCCGTCAGATAATGCCATGCATGGCCAGATCCCCTTTGATTAAAATGGGATCCGGTGAAATGTCGGCGTTCGGCCAGACAAAAAGTTGCAGATGCAAAATTTTTGTCTGGCCGAAACCTGACATTTATGCTGGAAAGCAGCCAGATATCACTATAGTTAGTGGGGTCCGGCAGAGAACTGTATTATGTGGCTAGGCTAGGACCGGGGAACTTCGGGAAGCTGTTCCTCTGCCAGAAATGCTTATGTGATAATAGCATTGTACACTGTATTTGTTCCCTTTATTAGTCCACACCACACACAACCTCTGTGCGCTGCATGCAAATACTAGACTGAGCAATCTGCCAGTGTGCTTGCTTTTCCCCTTTGTACAGTACTGTGGAAGTAAATTGGGGACATGGAAAAAGAGCACATTGGAAACAAAAAAAGGTGGTGATTGATAAATGTAGAATAAGTGCAAATTGGTTTTATAATCAACTTTTTCTAGAAATACAGTAAGGGCTTATTCACATGACTGTATTGTTCGTCCATCCGCTATCCACTTTTAAAAGGACCGTAGTCAGTAGGACTATTCACACATTTTTTTTTTTTTTAACAGATTCACATACCTGATCTGAGAAACCCGCTGTAGGTCCTATTTTGGTCCATTTTTCTCATCAGAATAGCCAATCAAATTGCTATTGATGGGAGTGAGTAAAATATCCAGTGCAAACCAAAACTATCCTTTTTCATTGATCCATTTTTTTTTTTGCAGATTAAAAATCAAATTTGTGTGAATATGAATTTGATTCCATTTTAAATGAGTGTTTTTGTTTATGAGCTTTCAGGAATACAGAGATAAGGGGTTACATATCAAGTCGTCAGGCAGCTTCTCTGATGGAATTCGCTGTAAGGACAACAGTTTTTTTTAAATAAAGACCTATTGAGAAACTGGTTTTAGCACTAAATAAGATCTATAATAATGCCCCACATTTTACTATGGCCTTTTAAAAAACACCCTTGTGCTGAATTTTTCCCCTTCTTTTAATTTTTGTTTATTTGCTTCCCACATGCAAAATTAAGTAACTTTGTAAATGCCGTAGTTTTCATTAAATATTTCCTAACAATTTACTTCTGCAGAGTATGTATAATTCCTTCACCTAGCTGGTGGTGCTGCTGCATCTGACATAAATCCTTCAGAGCACTGCAGACTGCTCTCTGTTCTTCCCACCCCCTCCCTTCCTGCATGCTGCAGGTTTTTCTGACCGGCAGAATCCTGGGAGCGGCCGGATCTCGTCTGGTTCCCATTATAGTCAATGGGGTCCAGCGGGAAGGTGGCACTTATCGGCTATGTCTGATCCAGAGAACTCTGCTAGGCTGTTCTCTACCAGATGTCTCTAACTCTGGTGTGAAACTAGCCTGAGATCAGGTTGTAAACTCAGTATCAAGGGGTCTGAAAATGAATGAATCAAAAAATTATAGGGTTTCCCTCATTCTGAACTTTCTTCTGTTTACAGTAGATCTTCAATCTAGCTAAGTGTGTCTTACTCCTAGGGACCTAGCACTTCTGTGTATTGTACTGGCAACACATTGATTTAAATGGAAACTGTTTAAAGGAAGTCTGTCAGCAGTTATGATCATGCTAAACTGCTGACTGCACTAGGTAGGGGCTCGGGTAGCAGTATAAACATACATTTTTGTAGTTTTTATCATCAGGAGTAGTGTGAATATGATGTTGTATTCTGCTCCTTAAAGGGTTTTTCCGGGAATGATTTAAAATGGCTTGCCAGCAAATTGTCCTAGTGTATGAGCAGGACTGGCCGGACTGTTTGCATCCACTTGCAGAGATTCCTAGGGGCATAAAGGGGCAGGGCCTCACACTGCTCAACAATAGATGGTAATGATGGGATCCTGCCTATGATATGGCAACCAGTATGTAGTATGTGCAAGTGCTGGAGTATAGTTAGGTTCTATACCCCCCCAAGCAAGTGGAGACAACCCGCCCTGTTCACATTTTAGGACCGCTTGCTGGCAGCCATCTTAAACCATTCTCAGAGAACCTCTTTCAGCACACTGAAGGCAGAGGTCCACTGGTGGTCTCAGGGTTGGATGGTACAGCCATCACTCAGAGCATAGGAGCGTGTGAAGCGGCTCAGTGCAGAGAGCTCTTCACAGTAAGGCTAAGTTCACACGAACGTGCGTGACCCGTGGCCGTATTGCGGCCCGCAATACACGGCCACAGTTCCGTGTCAATTCCGCATCACGGATGCGGACCCATTCACTTCAATGGGTCCGCTAATCCGGAATCGCGGAACGGCCGCACGGGACGGGACCCCTCGGAAGCACTACGGAGTGCCTCCTGGGGTTACGTCCCGTTGTTCCGTTCCGCTAAAAGATAGAACAAGTCCTATCTTTTCGCGGAACGGCCGGATCGCTGACCCATTAAAGTGAATGGGTCCGCGATCCGATGCGGCTGACCTACGGCCGGTGAACAAGCATTGCGGCCCGCTATTTGCGGGCCGCTTCACAGGCACGGGTCACACACGTTCGTGTGAACCCGGCCTAAAGCTGCACCTCCTTGGCACTTGAAGGAGCAGAATAAAAGTGCCACAAAGATATGTTTGTACTGCTCTCCCCTGCCTACCTAGTGCGGTCAGCATTTCGGATGGTCAAAACTGCTGACAGACGCCTGTTGTCCAAAGCGCATAATCCTTTTAATCTTGCAATTAGTTGAGAGGTGTTAATGCCATAGAGGGCCCCAAGTTACTCCTTGGGGTCCCTGATGGCAGCAGTCCTTTAGCCTGTGTTTTCTAGTAAAACCTTGCCAACCACATGTGGGTTTATGTCTTGTGTTTTCTCCACAGGGAGCAGGAATTGCCCGTTGAGGTCTTAAGACAGAGGGAAGCAAAATGGCTGGACATGCTGCTAAATTGGGACAAATGGATGGCGAAGAGGCACAAGAAGGTAGGCTGATGTGTGAATGGAATATGCAGATATGTTAAAATGGGCAGCAGATTAACTAGTCTGTACATTGCCATTCAGTAACACCACCACCCTATCATCTGGGTGCAGCAAGGAAGGGTGTGCTCAGAGCACCCTTGGGTGTTTTGGGACATATTTGTGTTTCGCAGAGAAGACTCCTGTCTGTTCCAGAAGAACGGGCCTGGGTTTGACTGGAAAGACTTGCAAGTTCACGTGGACGGGTAGATTGTGAGGAACGTGCACAGGTCAGGAAGGAGTGCTGCTTTGGCTTGTACTTTGTACACCGACTGTATACACTATGAACAAGGCCTATACTTACACAATAAATGAGGTCAGACGCTTGCAGCACTACAAAGGCGCTGTATAGCCTAGTAAATGCTGGGGGAGCTCTGATGTAGGAGGTAGTTAATACAGTAAGAAGCTGCAGGAGCTACACTATAGTGCTGACACTCCATACGGCAGTGGTCCCTGAGTATGGTCGCAGTATACAATGCTGACACTCCATACGGCAGTGGTCCCTGAGTATGGTCGCAGTATACAGTGCTGACTCTCCATACGGCAGTGGTCCCTGAGTATGGTCGCAGTATACAGTGCTGACACTCCATACGGCAGTGGTCCCTGAGTATGGTCGCAGTATACAGTGCTGATTCTCCATACGGCAGTGGTCCCTGAGTATGGTCGCAGTATACAATGCTGACACTCCATACGGCAGTGGTCCCTGAGTATGGTCGCAGTATACAGTGCTGATTCTCCATACGGCAGTGGTCCCTGAGTATGGTCGCAGTATACAGTGCTGACTCTCCATACGGCAGTGGTCCCTGAGTATGGTCGCAGTATACAGTGCTGACTCTCCATACGGCAGTGGTCCCTGAGTATGGTCGCAGTATACAGTGCTGACTCTCCATACGGCAGTGGTCCCTGAGTATGGTCGCAGTATACAGTGCTGACACTCCATACGGCAGTGGTCCCTGAGTATGGTCGCAGTATACAGTGCTGACACTCCATACGGCAGTGGTCCCTGAGTATGGTCGCAGTATACAGTGCTGACACTCCATACGGCAGTGGTCCCTGAGTATGGTCGCAGTATACAATGCTGATTCTCCATACGGCAGTGGTCCCTGAGTATGGTCGCAGTATACAATGCTGATTCTCCATACGGCAGTGGTCCCTGAGAATGGTCGCAGTATACCGTGCTGATTCTCCATACGGCAGCGGTCCCTGAGTATGGTCGCAGTATACCGTGCTGATTCTCCATACGGCAGCGGTCCCTGAGTATGGTCGCAGTATACAGTGCTGATTCTCCATACGGCAGTGGTCCCTGAGTATGGTCGCAGTATACAGTGCTGATTCTCCATACGGCAGCGGTCCCTGAGTATGGTCGCAGTATACAGTGCTGATTCTCCATACGGCAGTGGTCCCTGAGTATGGTCGTAGTATACCGTGCTGATTCTCCATACGGCAGTGGTCCCTGAGTATGGTCGCAGTATACAGTGCTGATTCTCCATGCGGCAGTGGTCCCTGAGTATGGTCGCAGTATACCGTGCTGATTCTCCATACGGCAGTGGTCCCTGAGTATGGTCGCAGTATACAGTGCTGATTCTCCATACGGCAGCGGTCCCTGAGTATGGTCGCAGTATACAATGCTGATTCTCCATACGGCAGTGGTCCCTGAGAATGGTCGCAGTATACCGTGCTGATTCTCCATACGGCAGCGGTCCCTGAGTATGGTCGCAGTATACCGTGCTGATTCTCCATATTGTTTGGAGTGTTCTCTCCTGTAGACAGTAAACAAGCCCAGTCTTGATTCTTCTGACTCTACTGACTTCAGCACTTAGTGGATGGCATGAAGTATAGCTAATACCGCCTTATGGTGAAGCTCAGGACTTAACATTGCAGCAGTTTGTCTAGACAGAACCTCCATGAGCCAAGTGTTATGTCTCGGGTTGTTGGGCTGGACATGTAGGGTGATTTTAGAATATGACTAAAGGGAAAATTCCACTGCAGACCCAAAGATGGTAACAGTTAAATGCTGAGAACGCTGAGCAAATGCTGTACTTATATCTTTTGTACCCATTTTAAAGAGGACCTGTCACCTCTTCTGACATGTCTGTTTAGTAAATATTTGCGTATGCCATGAAATTGTATTTTCTGTGCTGTTCCTCTGTTATTCCTCCTACAAATTGAGTATATGGATAACTGATTTGTACCAATTGGTCCCTGCACACTGACACTTTCTAATCAGTGCTGACCGTGTCAAATTGTTAGGGTATGCCCCTTTGACAATGGTATTATCCAGATGACAGTTCAAATATTTGATGGGAGGGATAACAGAGGAACAGCAGAACACAGAATTCTGAGAAAATACGCTGGGAGGAGTAGCAGAAATGTACTAAAAGAAATGTATTAAAACAGAGGATAGATGACTGGTCTGTTTTTAAAATTGTATATTTTTCCCTCTGTTCATGGCTAAAGGTCATTTGGAAATTCTGCTGGCTTCTTCTTTCCCGAGGGCATTGCATTGTGGGAACTCAGCTGACCAGTGCACAGTTAGCTCACATGTCTGATAATCCAGGGATACCAATCTGCTGTCTGTTTCCAAGGGCAACCTGCAGAAATGTGTCCAACTGTGTATATGAATAGAGAAAATCCCATGCAGTCTTTAAATAGAGACTTCAAATGTTAGACCGAATAGAGGTTTTTAGGTATTAATCCCACCATGGTGTTAATGAACTGTTTTCCATCTGAAGGAAACCATTTACTTATTACTATAGACATGGATTATTTGAGTAAAATTCACTGTAATATCCAAGGAAAAATGGTTTGACAGTACCTTAAAGGGGTTATCCCACGAAGACCCCTTATCCCCTATCCACAGCATAGTGTCTGATTGGAAGCGGTCTGACCACCGATCACGTGAATGCGGACTTGTTCTGCCCATTTGAATGGAGCGGGGATCAACCATTTAGCTTTATGGGGCTGCCGAGCGCTTGTCCCAGCCGTCCCATAGAGATTAATGCAGCAGTGGAAATGCATGTGTGTCTGCAGTTTCATTCAAATTGAGAGCATTGGACTCTGCTCGTATGATCGGTTGGACCCCTGCCAATCAGACGTACTTGTGCATAAGTTCTCTTCATGGGACAAACCCTTTAAAGTTGAAGAACATTTCCCCATGCTTTGCCATGGGATCCTATATTGGTAAATCAGAAGTCGACTGTCCAGTTGTAACACCACAGCCAACCACTTGTGTTTCTTAACTTATTCTGGAAAAATAGAAGCTGGACAATGACTGGTGAGACCAGGGGTGTACAGCCTCTGACTGTGTGGCCCAAGTACCCTGCAATGGCGTTGTGTGGCTTCTAACCTACGCATATGTTTATATTTCATATCTCCCAAAATATCAGGAGACTGTGGGTCCTCTGATTGACAAGGTGGAGAGATGGCTGTGCATGTGTGTGGCGATCTCCATTTTAGTTTATGCCTCTCTCTCGCCGGTGTTTCCATAAGGCTCAAATTCTACAATACAAAGAGACACACACGTGCTTAGGACCCCCATTTTTCCATTAGGTGAGCAGTCCCAGAAATAGAATATGCTTTAAAGGGAACCTGTCACCGGGATTTTGTGTATAGAGCTGAGGACACGGGTTGCTAGATGGCCGCTAGCACATCCGCAATACCCAGTCCCCATAGCTCTGTGTGCTTTTATTGTGAAAAAAAACGATTTGATACATATGCAAATTAACCTGAGATGAGTCCTGTCCCTGACTCATCTCGCGTACAGGACTCCTCTCAGGTTAATTTGCATATATTTTTTTACACAATAAAAGCACACAGAGCTATGGGGACTGGGTATTGCGGATGTGCTAGCGGCCATCTAGCAACCCATGTCCTCAGCTCTATACACAAAATCCTGGTGACAGGTTCCCTTTAAATACCTCAGATGAGAATACCCCTCAGACCTGGTTGTGCACCCCTGTGTTAGGTGTCATGCACATGTATTTTATATATTATTAAATTTTTTTCCGTGTACGTCCAGAACATCTCCTATTATTGCCCGCATTACGGACAAGGATGGGACTGTTCTATTAGCGGCCGGACATGCTGAATGCACACAGCCGGTATCCATGCAATTTGCGGACCGCAAAACTGGCAGCGGTCGTGTGCATGAGCCTTTACACAGTTCTCCTCCTCCACCCTTTCCCATGAGATGATGTATACATCAGTGGCAGATTCTCAGTGTCCGCTGCAGGTGCAGATGCAAGGTTTGCTTTCAGGTGGCTTCTTATTACACAGGCTCCCCTGTGATCACAGCTATGTAATGGAAGCATGGATCATATCACATGTAATGTTTCTTATTACTATACATACACCTGGAAATCCTCTTTAATCTTCAGATAAAGCTGAGATGTCAGAAGGGGATCCCGCCTTCACTGCGTGGCCGTGCCTGGCAGTACCTTTCCGGAAGCAGGGTTAAGATGGACCAGAACCCCAACAAATTTACTGTAAGGGTAACTGGAAATAATGCTGTGAGTTCTGATAAGCCTTTTAGTCCCACCGCTAAAACTTTGAGGTTCTTTCAGGAGCTGGACTCAATGGCAGGTGACCCAAAATGGGTGGACATCATAGAAAGAGACCTCCACCGGCAGTTTCCTTTTCATGAGATGTTTGTCGCTCGAGGGGGTCACGGGTGAGTTATTTCTAGATATTTGCTGCAGATGAGCACTATTGATTATTAATTTTTCGAGTCTTGGCATGCTGAAGTTAATACCAGTGCTTTTCAGATGGCTTTATTGGCGGTTGTCTGTTCTGCATTATTCAGGCTTTTCCTGACTATGTGACCACATTTTGCTCAGGTTATTGATTTAGGGCTGCAAGCCTGAGGACAGCAGATTTATGAAATCATGTAATGGCACAATGCCACGATTATTTTAGAACAGAGCTTTAAGTGCTGTATAATTAGACTAACTCCCTGCCCTGTACATGCATTTAACCCATTCTAATGGAAATAGGTCCTGTGCAGGGTGGTGGAGCTGTCCCCACTGGCGCAGAACGGGTTAGTTACACTGTGTTATAAGATGTATATGCTGCTTTAATTGCTGTGTGTTTCTTGTGATGTATAGTAGACTGCAGCATTTTATTTCTGTTTTAATAAGGCGCGGTTCATTTTCTTTGCTTTGAATAACTGGCCTGGTCACCGTCCTCCAAGCTAGGGAGTCTTTTATTTAGCACTTCGGTCATAATTATGTGAGTGTGCAGAGAGGTTGGCCTGATGAGTGCTGGCTTTGTGCCCATAAGTGTGTTGAGGCATCAAAGGTTCCCCACTTTGGCAGGAGCATAGAATACTTTGGGGAGGGTAATAAAAGGAGTGTATGCCTGTTCTAGTACACCTTCCCCTCCGGTTCTGCTAGTCAGTGGGGCAGTGGATCAAGAGTTCTCCAGACCTATCAAGAAACAGCAGAGTGAGGGTCCCTACAGGGAGGTCCTGTGGAGACTGCAAACAGTGGGTGGAACGGCTACTGCCCTGTGCCACAGGCTTGGAGAAGTGACAGACCCATGCAGATGGCTGCAAGATCCTGGCCAGACTGCAGGAATCTATGGTGCTGTAAGTCTGCATCATTAGACCCAGGATTTGCAGATGTAATATGGGTGCTAAAATGTGCCAGCATTGACCCCCTAAGTGTGGGTGACTTTCCAGCAGTAAATTGGGAGCCCGAGATTTCAAGTGAAACACCCGCCATCAGTCATAAGCCAGCAACCACCACCAATATGCCACCGGTTTTCTAACTATATTGTGTTGTTCTTGTGGACTTTTCTCCCATGTTCTGCATTGTCATTCAGTTGTACCGAGGGGTCATGATTTATTTTGGGGAAACAAAACCGCTATGCGTATCTAGTTATATGCTTTCACACTGTAAATCGTACAAGCATGAGATGGAGCAAAGTAATCTGGTCTCCTTTTATTCTTGCAGTCAACAAGATCTGTTTAGGGTACTAAAAGCTTACACTCTTCACCGACCAGATGAAGGATACTGTCAAGCCCAGGCACCTATTGCAGCTGTCCTGCTTATGCATATGCCAGCGGAGGCAAGTAGGGTAGTGCGGCCTCCAGCATACTGGACATGAATGTGGTCTTCTGCACTTACAGGTTTCCTTTCTTCCACAGCAAGCATTCTGGTGTTTGGTACAGATCTGTGAGAAGTATCTGCCGGGATATTACAGTGAGAAGCTGGTAAGAACTGATGGAGAATTTTGGGTTTCTTTCTGTCACAAAACACTTGACCCTTTTTTTTAAATTTTTTTTTTAAAGCTAAAATTGTTACCGCAGTCAAAATGGTTCATTCATGAAGCTCAAATATTTGACTGTATACTATCAGCTTTATGTAAGTAGTCTGAAGGAAGTGAGATGTGCTTTGCATCTAAATGGACTCTATAAAGGTTAGTATAGGAAAGTGGAGGGCATCCTACAGGCCGTCTGCAGCTCCATGGGTCCACCCTTGTGACCTTGACTTCTTTCCTAACAAATTACAGGTCTTGGGAAGTTACAATAATTAATGTTCCCTGAGACCTAATGGGGGCAGCCATGGGAGGCTACCCAGGAGCAATGTATGTCAGGAGACCAAGGCTTGTACTGTAGATGAGGGTAGGTGGGCTGTAGCTGGCTCTTTTTTTTGCCCCTTAACTATAGCACAATGGTGCAAACAAACAACTAGATATGGTCCACAGTTTCCCCTGCATGCATGGCTTTCTGAAGGTTAGGAGGGATGCTATTACGTTATACCTGCATCTTCAGCTCCCCTCTTGGAGTAAAATGTCAAATTCTGCCATTTAATCTCCATTTCTTTAGTGCTGTGCTCTCCGGCCTGCACACAGTCATACTGTGGGGGCAGTGCCCCCTCTGCCTCCTCTTGACCCTCTCCATAGTGATTGATGGATTGCCATGTATCGGTGTATTGGTAGCCAGTCAATGACTGCTGAGCAGGGCAGCAAAGATGATCCAATGATCTAAAAAAAAAATCTATAAATTGGTAATAACAAAAAAAAAATCAAGCTGCGTTGGGTAGAGCTTGTCATCTTTAGCAACTTTTAAAGGGCCTTTCCTATTATATATGATTAGATCTGCCATAAATGTGTTCTCAGTGGGGACTGACCACTGGGCTGGAGAACACACTAGCATTCAGCTGTCTCCATATTTTCCATTCATCGCACCATGTAATGAGCCGCTCCTATAATGGAACAATTGTGCTCAGTGAAGGCTAGGCAAGAGAATTGTGGGAAACAGTGCCCTGCGGGTAATATTTGCTACTCACTCAGCAATTCTGTATCCTGGGTAATGTCAGTATTGACAAGCCATGCATCGATTTAAATGTTAAAAGGGGTTGACTCAGATTTTTTTTAAAAGTTGGCAAAGAGCAGGAGCTTCTATTTAATAAAGGATAAATATGACTTGCCCTTTAAATGTTTTGCTGCTCAGGTCCCTGCAGCTCTAGTCCTGCAGTAATGATACCATCTTCATCATTCTTTTGACTACTGCAGCCAATCACTGACCTCAGCAGACACGTGCATATGTGACTGCGGAGACCAGTGATTGGTTGCAGCGGTCTTCTGACTATGAACGACATTTTATTGCTGTAGGACCAGTGGGAAACACTATTATTTATTATTTTAAAGTGGTTCCTGCACAGTTTAACTATCTCGGATAACCCGGTTAAGAATGAATGCCTGTGAATCAGATTTTCAACAAAAAAAGGTGTCCGTTTATTAATGTGTTGGTCAATAGATGTATTCATTTAGCCCTCAAGTGTCTGGGATGAACATGGAGGGAACCTTTTCTGCTGTAAACACTATTCATTGAACCTTTCAGTGGCTTTTGCTATTTGTGCATTGAGGGAAATGTTTGAAGTCTGTGGTTAATTGTTTACTATTGGAATTAATATTTAATATATTTTTACTTTTATTCTGATAGTCTTATTATGTGAAGTGCTTCTCCCGCCCAGTATTTATTAACCTATGCAATGATTCTAGAAGACTTTGCTGTCCATTAACTAGGCTTGCTTCAGAGGCGCAGAGATTTGGCAACCCTCTGTGTCTATTATTGGACTGCCCCAGATTCTCTTGATATGTGTGTAATGGGAAATGATTGGTCATGTGTTCATTTAGCTTCTCCTAGTTGACCTAGACTTCAAGGGACCTGTGGCATGGATGTTTCAATTGCCCGAACACACTGGGCAATATTTCAAGTTCCCCTAATTCTGCAGGG
Source organism: Bufo bufo (assembly GCF_905171765.1). NCBI lineage: Eukaryota > Metazoa > Chordata > Amphibia > Anura > Bufonidae > Bufo > Bufo bufo. The sequence goes on along the minus strand of NC_053390.1, from coordinate 289,664,734 downwards.
GATTCATTTTTATTTTCCTTAGACCATGATGATAGATTTCCATATTACAGAGCTATACAACGTACTGTGTTAAAGGGGTCGTCCCATGAAAAATATTCTACAGTTTTCAAACCAGCACCTGGATCTGAATACTTTTGTAATTACATGTAAATATAAATTTATCATAGCCACTGAGCTATTCAGTAAAATCCATCTGTATAGCGCCACCTGCTGTTTGCTATTTTTTGTAATTTCTTTGTCCACCATCGGAGGTGGATGCACATTCTTAGTTTCACTCTTCCACTGCCATTAGCTGCAGCAGATGGGACACATCCCCTGAGAAAGAGCATACCCTCTGAGCTGCCAGCCTGAAATAAATGTGTAGAGCAATGAATTGGGTGACCCCTGGATCTATGTGAGGTACACGGCTGGTTCTAGCTCTGTTAGAAAGAGACTGTCATGTACTATATGATGTCTAATGATCATTTTTACATTAATCATGGGATATCCCCTTTAAGATTCCTTGTATTGGCAACTTTTGAAAACAGTCTTGCACTGCAAGCTTAAGCTCTATTGCACACGAACGTGTGCGCTCCGTGACCGTATTGCGGATCCGCAATACACTGTCACCGTTCCGTGTGCATTCCGCATCACGGATGCGGACCCATTCACTTCAATCCGATCTGCTGCGGCTGCCTCACGGACGGTGTTCGTGCATTGCGGCCCGCAGCACGACCACGGGGCGCACACGTTCGTGTGCAGGAGGCCTAAGAGTTAGGCTACTTTCACAAAAACACTTCTATTACAATAATACAACCGCATGCATCCATCATGAACAGATCCGGTTTTATTAGGTTACTTTCACACTTGCGTTGTGAGGATGTGGCAGGCAGTTCCGTTGCCGGAACTGCCTGCCAGATCCGGAAATCCGTATGCAAACAGATATCATTTGTAGACGGATCCGGATGCGGATCCGTCTGAGAAATACATTGAGATTCCAGATCCATCTCTCTGGTGTCATCCGGAAAAATAGATCCAGTATTTATTTTTTTCGCGTTTTTAAAGGTCTGCGCATACCGGGAAACCGGATCCGTTTTGCCGGAACACTAGGTTCCGGATCCGGCATTAATACATTTCAATGGAAATTAATGCCGGATCCGGCGTTTCGGAATTTTGGCCGGAGAGAATACCGCATCATGCTGCGGTATTTTCTCCGGCCAAATACTGTAGAGGGACTGAACTGAAGACATCCTAATGCATACTGAACGGAATGCTTTCCATTCAGAATGAATTGGGATAAAACTGAAGCGTTTTTTTCCGGTATTGAGCCTCCAGGACGGAACTCAATACCGGAAAAGAATAATGCTAAGGTGAGAGTACCCTTATGTCTTCTATAGCCATGACGGATCCGTCTTGAACACCATTGAATGTCAACCCGTTTGGCTCCGCTTCGTCAGGCAGGCAGCGTTTTGGTGTCCGCCTCCAGAGCGGAATGGTGACTGAAATAAGCATGCACAGTGAGGCAGGAGGTGTACTGGGAGTGCTACTTTAGGAGGAGAAGCTAAATCTTGATGACTGGTTCCCTTTAATTCAAATTGCACACAACTTTATTTCTTCAGCCGTTAGATATTTCCATGATGGATTCTCTGGTATTAATTTGTGTCCCAACAAGTGTATATGACAAATACATATTCTATGTGAGTGAACAACTAATGCATTTTGAGCGGATCCTTATCCATTCAGAATGCATTAGCGCAAAACTGATCCATTTTGGACCGCTTGTGAGAGCGCTGAACGGATCTCAGAAACGGAAAGCCAAAACGCCAGTGTGAAAGTAGCCTAAGTCTTGTACTAGACAAATCCCATTTTTTAATGAATGTGTATTTTTATCCTAACATTCATGTCCCAATCCAAAGAAAATGGTTTACCGTATAGTATTTTGCATCTAATATTTGCAGGAAGCGATCCAATTAGATGGTAGAATCCTGTTTTCAATGCTTCGGAAGGTGTCCCCGGTGGCCTACAAGCATCTAAGCAAGCAGAAGATTGACCCCATCTTGTACATGACTGAATGGTTCATGTGTGCATTCTCACGGACTCTTCCCTGGAGCTCGGTCTTGCGTGTGTGGGACATGTTTTTCTGCGAAGGTAACTATGTTCTATCCCTCAAGAAGGGGTTGTCCACCCTTTGGGAGCTTTTTGGCCAGAACCTCCCCACATCCCTAGGCCTGCGAAGGAAAGCATATCTCGTGATCCTCTGACATGATGCTTAGGGTACATGCCACAGCTGTACCCGGTCATTGACTGCAGTGGCCACGTGACCCCCATCAAACAGGAGCGGCTAAAGGAGCCAGAGCCCAGCAGCATGGAGCAGATAAGCATGCTTCCCTTTGCAAGTCTTGCAATGTGGAGGGGACTTGCCAAACGGCCCCAGAAGGTGGACATCCCTTTTAAATTGAACCTGTTATTGGGATTTGACACCCCCCACCAAACTGCCACTGTTATGGTGAGAGATTTACAAAGATATAATTTTATATCTTCTGGCTGTTTCTTCTTAATGAAGAACGTTGACTGATGCATTCAGATGGCAGTAAGGAGGTATGTGGGTGGAACCACTCTCCCGAGTAGTCCTAGTGGCCCGTACCCCTCCGAGCTTGATTGATGTCCCACAGACCGGGTACGCCATCACAAACTGTCTAAATAAGCATGCACAGTGAGGCAGGAGGTGTACTGGGAGTGCTACTTTAGGAGGAGAAGCTAAATCTTGATGACTAGTTCCCTTTAATTCCAATTGCACACAACTTTATTTCTTCAGCCGTTAGATATTTCCATGATGGATTCTCTGGTATTAATTTGTGTCGCAACAAATGTATATGACAAATACATATTCTATGTCAAAGCTTACTATGTAGTAGATTGCTCTTTAAAACCTATAACGCCATATGACTCTTGTAACACCAACATGTCCCGCCATTGAGGGAATAAAGCAGCAGATGCTGCATGTCTAATCACAATTCTGCCCTCCAGATTACTGAAGAGGAGAACGAAGGTTTGTGTTAATCTGTGGATTACAGTTGGTGGCACCGCCGCATGGTGACCTCGATACTGGGTGCTGATGTGCAGCAGTGGAGATGTGATATATCATTGCTCTATTTTGGCTGATAATTGCTTATTGCAAGACAGAGGATGAGGAATTGCCGTTTTTTATATGGCTGGCTTCAGTAACACAAGACGCACCATGTGGCATTGCTGAGCTGTGTGTTTTTTATTTTATTTTTAAATTTTTGCATGAGGTGGGGAGTGCACCATCAATGGTGGAGGATGAATCGCTGCTTTGCACGTATTTCTAGGTCCGGTCTGTCATTATTTAGAACAAACCAGCCTTGTTTTAGATCGTAGCTACAATTAACGCTGCAATGTTGTGAGCTCTGATATTGGACAAGGGAGTAAGAACGGAGGTATGACGATAAATTCTTGAATGCCTTCTAAATGATAGGAAAAATGCTCTAAACGTAATATTGGTTTCCAGTTAATAGCGTGGGGATGGTGGGTAGTGACTTAAAATTTTTAATATCAAAGAAGATGGGTCAGCATTGCGGTTTGCACGCGGTGCGCGCGTCCAGGGAAGGCGCCCCACTAGTATATATCGAAGAAGGACTGGCACTCACTTTCTTGACTATATGAATAGACTTTTATTCGAAGCATAATAGCATCATAATGATAATGCTATAATGCTTTGAATAAAAGTCTCTTCATATCGTATAGAAATTGATGGCCTTTCCTTCGCTATTTACAATTTTTAATGACCGGAACAGAAATTCTGTGTGTTTGTCAGATTGCTGATATCACTTACATTGCGGTTTTGCGGTGCTGTGGCCATAGGTCTGTCTATCAGAGGCTTGCATGTTGTGTCCATTTTCCCAGGCTCTGTTCATACTGGCGCCATGCCTTACGTTTTTGCTAGCTTTTATTGACTGAATAGAACAGTGCAATGTGGTACACTATTCCATTGTTGAATAGCCACAGAAACATGAAAGCCATGATGGGTCAATGATTATAGATTTAAAATACACCAGTCATAGCCAGTTTTATACAGAAGCGCCCTACATTTTTCTCAGGGGTTCATTAGGAAGCTGTAAGACGGAGGCGCCCTAGATTTTTCTCAGGGATTTATTAGGGAGCTGTAAGATGGCACAGATATTCTCTGGCTGCACCACCACCACAGACTGTGTGCATGAGCGCCTACTCCACATTAATCTGACTTGGGGTAGGGCTCTGACTGCTTTGCGGTTAGAAAAGTGCCATCAGGACTCAGGAAGACTATTATTGTCTATGTGGCCTGTGAAAAATAGTGGCCACATTTGCTCATACAACCAGTACTATGCCAGACTGACTGATCAGAGAAAGGTAGAAAAAAAACGAAATGTAAAAAAAAAAAAATCATGTATAAAAAGTCACAACTGGGCAATATAAAATTGACATGAGCAATAATCACTTGGTCCTAAACAATGGTGTATGACCAGCTTCTGCGTGTAGGTGCGCCCTATGGATGTGAGGTCATACGGGGGGGAGGACTGATGGGAATGTATACATTCCAGCATGGCTGTGTAAATAACTGACAACCTCATTTTGGGTGCATTTCATCACTCCATTGTTCTGGGTGGACATATACAGCCAGGGTTCCAGTTCTTTTCTCACAAGCTATTGGCACATGTATTGTATAGACTGTGTCCAAAACAATCCGATGTGCACTGGCAGCACCGTGAGAGGTGTGTATACCAAGAACAGCTGATGAATGGTGAACCTGTTCTAGTGACTCAGGATTGGAGTCACCCATTTGGGAGGGGGGTTTCAGCGGGCATTCCCAGTCTGGTGCCAGCTCACAGTGTGAGGTGTGCATTGTCCTTATTACATGGGCAAGTACAGTGCTGTAGGGAGCAGTTACTCATTGCAGGGTGTGTGCGCTGTGTTGCCTGCCTGTACACGTCCTGCTTGTGAGGAGCTGACTGACTGTTTTGGTTACGGTCTGTTAGCATGTGTTGTCGTCTGTCCACCCTTCCCTGTATGTGTTACTTTGGAAACAAAAATGCAAAAGGTTTTTCCGGGAGTAGGATACTGATGACCCATCTTCGTGATAGGTTGTCAATTTCTTAACGGAGGGGATCAGACATCCGGCACCCCCACTGATCAGCTGTTTGAAGATCACCCAGCAATATGGTCTTCTCCTAGCATAAGAAGCACAGCACTGTACCATTGTAGAATGTTGTGGCCCAGGCTCGTTCCCTTCCGATGAACGTGACTGGCCTAGGAAGAGGCTGCAGCACTTGACAAAGCACCATTGCCTCTTCAAACCGCTCACTGGTGGGGTTGTCAGATACTTATGACCTATTCGGAGGATAGGCCATCAATATCAAAATCGCAGACAATCCCTGTGAAAAAACAACTTTAGAGTTTTTCAAAAAATGTTTTAACTTTTGCATGCTGTATTCTGTTTCCGGAGCCATGGCTGTAGAGAAATGGTGGTGCAATATTTCCTGCCCATTGAAATTAACAGGGCCATGGCTGCAGTGTGGGAAGGAACAAGAATATAACAAGACCTAGTTAAGAAGTAGTCTAAGATTCTACAGAATTCTACAAAGTCTCCATACCTAGACTGTGCTGATAAATGAGGCCCACTATTGACTATTCCTTGAAAGAGAAAACTGTCTTTTTGTGCCACAGCAACCAATCAGAGCGCAGCTTTAATTTCTGGTATTGCTGTGGGGAAATGAAAGCTGCACTGTGATTGGTTGCTATAAGCAATGGGGCCAGCTTCTCTGTTACGGCTTGATGAATAAGGCCCAGTGCCTATTCCTTATATATGGAGACTTTTGGAACACTCTGTATAATATACTGATAGCTAGTTTACCGTAGGTTTCAGAAAATCAGAAGAACCAAGATAATTTTATTTTCTTTGTTCCAACTTTAACCTTACAGGTGTCAAGATTATATTCCGGGTGGCTCTTATTCTCCTGAAGTATACACTTGGTTCCTCTGAAAAGCTCAAGTCGTGTCAAGGTCAATATGAAACTATGGAGAAATTAAGGGCAATTGATCCAAAATACATGCAGGAAGGATTCCTTATCCCAGAGGTGAGCAGATGAAATACTAATAGACATTAATGTATGTAGAGCTAAATAATTGTGGACTGAAATGCACACTTTACTATTGTTATCTGTATGCCTATAGTTTATCTGTAGGACACTAAATGTGTTGTTAACTCATATATGTACAGTACTGTACAAACTAAAAGAAAAATCTAAATCAAATCCATATTTAGTGTAACCAAACCTTCCAAACAAGCACTAATTCTTCTAGGTACACTTGCACACAGTTTTAGAAGGAACTCTGCAAGGAGGTGGCTCCAGATATCTTGGAGAACTAACCACGGATATTCTGTGGATGTAGGCTTGCTCCAATCCTTCTGGCTCTTCAAGTAATCCCAGACAGACTTGATGATGATGGGATCAGGGGTCTGTGGGGGCCATATTATCACTTCCAGGACTCTTTGTTCTTCTTTACGCTGAAGATACCTCTTAATGACATTGTCACGAATAATGGGGAGGGACACCAGAAAGACAACAGAAGGGAGAAGACAAAGAACTAGGCCTCAAGGCTAGGGAGAAGGGAAGGGTCACCTCCTAGGAAACCCCTAGCTCTGGCCCTGACTCCTGTCAGTATGTACAGACCCTGAAGGTGGGAAAATACATATGCCGTAACCTAAACCCTAGGAGCCCTGAGATGCCCTAGAGGTAGTCACAGGGAATGAGACTACTAGTTCCTTCCCAGGTGAACGAATCAGCATTTCCCTAAAGCCTAGTAACAACAAGCACAGGGGAACAACCAAATAGAAAGAGCAGTACAACTTATCTTATAGAAAATGGATCAGCAGGAACACAGGTAAGGTCCACACAACAACTCTTCCAAATCCAAGCAGAGAGTATCAACCGCATGGTATGAAGTGTGAAACCAAACTAAATAGGGAAGCCGTAATGACCGCTAGCTGCACCTGACAAGAGGTGTGGTCATTACCAAACACTAAGAATCAAGAGACTGTCAGTTAACCTCATGTGCAGTCAGTCTCTCTGATCTTCTAACTTCTGTCACAGAAGGTACCGTGAGAGACATTGACTGTATATTGAGTTCATTGTCCTGCTGCAGAATAAATTTGAAGTCAGACTCCTCCCTAATGGTATTGCATGATGGATAATTCTGTCCCTTTTAATTCTCAGCATTGAGGACACCATTAATCCTGACCAAATCCCTAACTCCATTTGCTGAAATGTAGACCCAAACTTGCATGTAACCACTATGCTTCACTGTTGCCTGCTCTCCAGCCCTTTGGCGAACAAACTGCCTTCTGTTACAACCAGATATTTCAAGTTTTGCCTCATGAGTCCAAAGCACCTGCTGCCATTTTTCTTCACCACTGTTCCTATGTTTTCATGCATAGTTGAGTCGCCTGGCGCTTCTTTTTAGGTTAAAGGTATGGCTTTTAGGCCGCAAACAGTAGATGAATGTATCTGGGTCCCATTGGTTTCTGCCATTTCTAAGCTGACAACACCACGGGACATCTTCCAATTTCGAAGACAAGTAACAATGATATGTCTTTTGTCTGCTGTGCTAAGTTTTCAGCAAATGGAGCTGGGAATTTGGTCAGGATTAATGGTGTCCTCAGTACTGACACATACAGTCTAATACTTATCCATCATGCAATACCATCAGGCGTCTGACTGCAAATTTATTTTGCAGCAGGACAATGCCCCCAACCAAACATACAGTTAAACAACATGTAATTAAGAACTTTGAGCAAGAAGACCTATGGTTATTTCTCCAAGATGTCTGGAGCAAAAGACAGAATTCCTTCAAATACCGTGTGTGCAGGTGTATCTAGAAGAACAGATCTGTTTTGAATGCAAAGGGTGGTCATACCAAATATTGATTTGATTTAGATTCATTCACTTTGCGTTTTGTTAATTGATAAAAATAAACAATTAAGGCCCCTTTCACACGGGCGTTGCGGATTGGGGCCGGATGCGTTCAGGGTGCGTTCAGGTAAAATGGTGCGATTTTGACACTAAAACAAGTCAGTTTTCACTGCAATTGCGTTCCATGTTTGCGTTTTTTCTGCGCGGGTGCAAAACATTGTAATGCGTTTTGCACGCGCGTGAGAAAAATCTGCATGTTTGGTACCCAGACCCGAACCCGGACTTCTTCACAAAAAGTTCGGGTTTGGGTTAGGTGTTGTGTAGATTTTATTATTTTCCCTTATAACATGGTTATAATGGAAAATAGCATTCTTAATACAGAAGTAAATGTGGGATGGAGGGGTTAAAAAAAAAATAAAAAAATAAACTCCCCTTAATCCACTTGTTCGCGCAGCCCGGCTTCTCTTCTGTCTTATTCTTTGCTGTGCACAGTAATAGGACCTTTGATGACGTCACTGCGCTCATCACATGATCTTTTACCATGGTAATGGATCATGGTTATTTTTTTTAACCCCTCCAGCCCTATTGTACTATACATTCTGTATTAAGAATTCTATTATTTTCCCTTATAACCATGTTATAAGGGAAAATAATAATGATCGGGTCCCCATCCCGATTGTCTCCTAGCAACCGTGCGTGAAAATCGCACCGCATCCCCGATTTTCACGCAGCCCCATTCACTTCTATGTGGCCTGCGTTGCGTGAAAAACGCAGAAAATAGAACATGCTGCGATTTTCGCGCAACGCACAAGTGATGCGTGAAAATCACCGCTCGCGTGCACAGCCCCATAGAAATGAATGGGTCCTGATTCAGTGTGGGTGCAATATGTTCACGTCACGCATTGCACCCGCGCGGAAAACTGGCTCGTGTGAAAGGGACCTAAGACTTCTATTTTTGAAGCATTCTTACTTTGCAGCATTTTTTCCCACACCTGCCTAAAATGTTTGCACCATACTGTGTATGATAGTTGGTTTGCATAAAAATCAACCTTGGTGGCACCAGAGTGGCTTCGAACTAGGGTTGTTCCGATACCAAAATTCTGATTCTATTTCAATACCATAAAAAAGTATCGCGATACTCTATACCATTCGATACCACGCGAAAAAAATAAAACTCCAAAAAAGCAGCGTGCATTCCGCATTTTATGGAACATCCGGCCCATAATCAGTCTGATCCTATTTTTTGGGGGGACAAAGTGACAAAAAAATTGCGTCTTGTGTTATGGCGTTTAGCGCATAGTTCGCACTTTTTTGGGCGTTGCGATATGTAATATGTTTATTGTTTTATATATTTTATATGTAAAATTGGGGTGATTTAAACTTAATATTTAGATGTTTTTTTGTTTTTTTTACTTTTTGTTTAACTATTAACCCCCTTAGCGGCTAGAACCTGGGATCTTTTCATCCCTTGTCCTATTCACCCTAATAGAGCTTTATTAGGGTGAATAGGACTTCACACTCTCCTTGCTGCCCTGTGCATAGTGCACACAGCAGCAGGAGCTTACCATGGCAGCCAGAGGGCTTCAGTAGCATCCTGGCTGCCATGGTAACCGATTGGAGCCCCAGGATTACACTGCTGGGGCGCCGATCAGAAGCTGCCACTGCACCACCAATGAGAAGGAGTGGAGGAGGGACCCTTTGGCCACTGCCACCAATGACTTTAATGTTGGGAGGGCGCACACTGCGCCACCAATGGAGATAAATAATCTTTTAGTACAAATACAGGAGGCGGGTGCCGGCGGCAGAATCACATAGCCGGCACCCGAACAGGGCGCAGCAATCCGCGGCATTTAACCTGAGGGGTTAACTGTCGCGGATTGCAGCGCCCTGTCATAGAGGTCGGGTGCCGGCTATGTGATTCTGCCATCGGCACCCGCCGCCTATATTTGTATTAATGGGTGAGTTATCTTCATTGGTGGCGCAGTGGCCACAGCCCCTGCCCTCCTCCGCCCCCCTCTCTTCTTATTGGCGGCAGCAGCACAGGGGAGAGGGAGGGAGAGACTCCTCCCCTGTGCTGCTGAGGAGAACATGGCTCACGCTGAGAGCAGCGTGCACCATGTTCTCTGATACTAGGCTGTGCAGTAGCGCAGCCTAGTATTGGTAAATGTCAAATCCCAGTATCTAATCGATACCGGTACAAAAGTATTGATTGGGTATCGATAATTCGATACCCGCTACAACCCTACTTTGAACCCATGCTGTCAATTGATTGCCCAGTCTGGTAACCTACCAGCAGGTTGCAGATCTCTACTAGTAAATGACTGTACAAAAAGTCAGCATGGTCCCTCTAGTCTATTCTTGTATTATTTCCTTTATATCTTCGGATAGGTATGTACACTGCTCAAAAAAAATAAAGGGAACACTTAAACAACACAATGTAACTCCAAGTCAATCACACTTCTGTGAAATCAAACTGTCCACTTAGGAAGCAACACTGAGTGACAATCAATTTCACATGCTGTTGTGCAAATGGGATAGACAACAGGTGGAAATTATAGGCAATTAGCAAGACACCCCCAATAAAGGAGTGGTTCTGCAGGTGGTGACCACAGACCACTTCTTAGTTCCTATGCTTCCTGGCTGATGTTTTGGTCACTTTTGAATGCTGGCGGTGCTTTCACTCTAGTGGTAGCATGAGACGGAGTCTCCAACCCACACAAGTGGCTCAGGTAGTGCAGCTTATCCAGGATGGCACATCAATGTGAGCTGTGGCAAGAAGGTTTGCTGTGTCTGTCAGCCTAGTGTCCAGAGCATGGAGGCGCTACCAGGAGACAGGCCAGTACATCAGGAGACGTGGAGGAGGCCGTAGGAGGGCAACAACCGAGCAGCAGGACCGCTACCTCTGCCTTTGTGCAAGGAGGAACAGGAGGAGCACTGCCAGAGCCCTGCAAAATGACCTCCAGCAGGCCACAAATGTGCATGTGTCTGCTCAAACGGTCATTAAACAGAGACTCCATGAGGGCCTGACGTCCACAGGTGGGGGTTGTGCTTACAGCCCAACACCGTGCAGGACGTTTGGCATTTGCCAGAGAACACCAAGATTGGCAAATTCTCCACTGGCGCCCTGTGCTCTTCACAGATGAAAGCAGGTTCACACTGAGCAGATGTGACAGACGTGACAGAGTCTGGAGATGCCGCGGAGAACGTTCTGCCTGCAACATCCTCCAGCATGACCGGTTTGGCACTGGGTCACTAATGGTGTGGGGTGGCATTTCTTTGGAGGGCCGCACAGCCTCCATGTGCTTGCCAGAGGTAGCCTGACTGCCATTAGGTACCGAGATGAGATCCTCAGACCCCTTGTGAGACCATATGCTGGTGCGGTTGGCCCTGGGTTCCTCCTAATGAAAGACAATGCTAGACCTCATGTGGCTGAAGTGTGTCAGCAGTTCCTGCAAGACGAAGGCATTGATGCTATGGACTGGCCCGCCTGTTCCCCAGACCTGAATCCAATTGAGCACATCTGGGACATCATGTATCGCTCTATCCACCAATGTCACGTTGCACCACAGACTGTCCAGGAGTTGGCAGATGCTTTAGTCCAGGTCTGGGAGGAGATCCCTCAGGAGACCGTCCGCCACCTCATCAGGAGCATGCACAGGCGTTGTAGGGAGGTCATACAGGCACGTGGAGGCCACACACACTACTGAGGCTCATTTTGACTTGTTTTAAGGACATTACATCAAAGTTGGATCAGCCTGTAGTGTGTTTTTCCACTTTAATTTTGAGTGTGAATCCAAATCCAGATCTCCATGGGTTGAAAAATTTGATTTCCATTTTTTTATTTTTGTGTGATTTTGTTGTCAGCACATTCAACTATGTAAAGAACAAAGTATTTCAGAAGAATATTTAATGAATTCTGATCTAGGATGTGTTATTTTTGTGTTCCCTTTATTTTTTTGAGCAGTGTATATCCCAGGCATATCTACTTACTATAGAATTTCCAGCCACAAGTTTGGAGTTTGTCCGAAGTATCTACTACAGTTTCAGTAAAATATTATGACATAGCTTCTGATCTCCTCCAGTACCATCATGTGGTTAAAATGTATCTCCATATTTTTTTACAATTTTTTTTTTTTTACCCTAAATAAGATGGTGGCTTAGGAGAATCCACTTAGGTTAGTTTCTAAATTAAACCATATAATATAATAGAATTTTTTCCAAAATAGAAATGAGAAGAATACCAATGTATTGTCAGCCATCAGGCGTGCATGTGACTTAATCAGCAAAATGGAGAGGCTTTTTACATGACATAGCTGTTGGCCAAACTTGTTCAGCCATTCATTATTTCTGCTGACTCCACAACAGGTTTATTTCAATGGGTTGAAGGGAATAAGCGGCTGCTAGATGACTCTGACAGTGCCTAGTCTCCTGTAGGAATGGAAAGTTAACCATGTTGAAACCCACCTTGCCTGATCTCGCTTTTCTCCAACATCCTCAGATGACACAACCCCTTTAAGTTCAGAAAACGCTGAGATATAAATGTATACATAACACAATTTACTGAATCTTTTCCCACAAAACCAAGTATCAATCTGCTCTGCTTCTCCTGTTCTATAATCTACTCGCTTTTTTTGGTAACAGGATCTCTTTAAATGGGTTAAAGGGGTTGTCTCACCTCAGACATTGGGGCACATCGCTAGCTATCTTTAGAATGGAGCCCGCAACCACCCTCTATTCATTCCTATGGGAACGCCGAAATAGTGTGCTGGCTCGGCTATTTCTGTCAGCCCCATAGAAGTGAATGGATCGGTGGATGTGCTTGCGTGGTGCTCTTCCCATTCATTTCAACGGGACTACTGAAAATAGCCAAGCGCGCTGCTCAGCTACTTTCGAACACTCCCATAGGAATGAATGCAGATGCGTGGAGCGCCCACCTTCACTTTGCAGGCCGTTCTAAAGATAGGTGTGGGTCGCAGAGGTGCCCCCAATATCTGAGGTGAGACCCTTTAACTCTAAGCAAAATAAAAGCACTTTATTAACAATGAATTCCCTCTACAAACTGCCATCATATATATAGCTCATGGTTGACTCGGTGTCCAGGTTGAATTATATTTTATTTATTTTCTCTTTAGATTGCGGAGTTGCCAATTACCGAACGAGATGTAGAACGTGAGCATTTAATTCAGCTAAAGAAGTGGAAGGAAGAGTATGGAGAACTGCAGTGCAAATCACCCACTCGTTTGCATGGGGCCAAAGCCATCAGCGACGCTGACCCAGTGGGTCACAAGCCTCTTGTTCACGCGCCGTCCATTATTCTTCCATCCAATGTAAGCTCCAGGAAGAAAACAAAGGAGCAGAAACAGGAAGAAAAGGAACAAGAAAAGCAAAGAGACAAGGAGATGAGGGAAAGGGAAAAGATGGAGAAGGAGAAAAAGAAGTTAGAAAAGAAAAAGAGTAAAGGGAAAGGTGACCAATCCAATGGGGCTATGAAAGAGGAAAATGGTGGTGAGGGGACCAGAGATCACCGGCAGGAACCGGTACAGCCTTTGTTGGCCAAAGTAATCCAAAAAGACTCTCTCAATGTGCATCAGTCTAGTGAAAGCTTGTGCTCCAAGGAGAGCGAAGACACCTATTTATAATTTCCACAATGTTTCCATCTGGAGAAATGCTCACTCAAAATTCTGCTCTTCGGTGTGCTTCAAGAGTTCTTCAGCCCCTATACTAGAGATCCCTCAGACACCTTCCTGTAACAGAAGCATCGTTATGTACATTGGAGACAATAAGGCAGGGACAGATACTGAAACCAGCATTATTACTTGTAAAAAAAAAAAAAGAAAAAAAAAGTTGTATATTTGTAGAATTTGTCTCCTGGTCCTAATCTCTTTATACTTCCAAAAGTCTTCATTGCCCAAGGAACATGAAACCTCACGTTATGTATTGTGTTGGGGTTCTCCTTGGACTAGTTAGAAATACCACCCAGTATAGGCTGCAGGGGGATCCTTTCTGTGTATTGACCAATCATGAAAGGAAAATGGGTGCTGACTCTGCACCCGCTGTCATTCCAGATGTTTTGCTGCTGAAAGTGGAGCGTCTTCTACTATGCACAACGGTTTTATTGTTTCCTACTTACATGGGACCAACCAGAGAAATGAAACCGGCTCCCTTCCTCCATCCCACAGACACTCTTTGTACCAATAAATGGATTAAAAGAGAATGAATTTTGCTCTATATCACCACACAATAGCGCTTCTGTTCAGTTCTTTGACGTCTTATTAGATCTCGTACTACAAGAGGAAGTGCAAGTCTGCCAGAGCTTCTAGGAATGAACTGTATCCTCTGAATTCTATGACCAACCAACACTATCCACCCTCCCGATGCTGCCGGGAAGGGTTTGTATTTCACAGTGTATTATAGTTACACTAAACACAGCCAAGCAGGAATATTTATTTATCTATGGTATTAGCCCTTGCAAAAAAAAGAATAAAGACGCTTGCCAATACTCAGAGTCTAATAAAATTGTGGTATTTCTTTTTTCCATATTCGTATTGCTCATTGTGTACGGAAACCGTCCTCTTATTGATAAAGCTGGCCATACACATTAGATCTATGTTGGCCAAACCCATCTATCATCTAATGTGTATGGTGTCCTCTAGGGAGGAGCGAACTTGTGTTTTCAAGTTCAGCGTTCAGGTTATCTAAGAATTCTGTTATGGATTCTGCTACTACGGACTATAACTTATGGTCCGTGGTAGCAGAATCCATAAAGGAATTCTTAGAGAACCTTGTACGCCGAACTTGAGAACACAAGTTCGCTCCTCCCTAGTGTCCTCCCATCCCTGAAATCTGGGAGTTGTGAATTCCAGTGATCACCGGGCCCATGAGCAAGCTAGCTTCCTTTCTTTCTAGAAGTCCCATGACTGATTCTCATTGATTCCATACTACTTGGTAGGTTCTGAGGTATGGACTGCTCCTTTCTGGACATTTAAACATTTCATCCTTTTGTTCTAAGGTAAGATAAGCTGTTTGACAGAAGCTTGCTCCAGTCTTCCCATAGGCCAAGTGTGCAAGTATATGGACAGACTAAGGACTTTTTCACACGAGCATGTCCTGTGGGGAAATCGCTCTCCGTGTGTGAGCGTGATACAGGCACTGGCCGTGTGAACTCCATGCTGCAGTGCAGACCCATGGACTTGAATGGGTCTGCGATCTGCAACATATGGCAAAAGATAGGACATGTCCTATCTTTCTCAGTGAGGAGGCAAGGTTTCCGTGCGCTTCCAATCCGTGCCTCCGCTTCACTAAAGATAGGACATGTCCTATCTTTTGCTGTGTGTTGTGGATAGCAGATCCATTCAAGTCAATGGGTCCGCACTGCAGCATGGAGTTCACACGCCCAGTGCCGTGTATTGTGGACCTGCTGTTTGCAGTCTGCAACATGGGCACGGAGGCCTTATGTTCATCGGGATGAGCCCTAATTCGGTAGCTTAAGGTAAAGCAGAGACACATGTCATTATAAGGCTGTGCGCCCTCATTGGGTAATAGAAGCTCTGATCGCTTACATAATGCTTTTGAAAACTTAGTATCCCAGTATTGCCTGTGAACCGTAAGGCTGTTTTGAGTTCCGGCCGAGCCCTGCGGAGCTCTGTGGATCCAGCATTCACTATATTCGAATCCGGCAGAGATCCGGCCGCTACCTGGCAAATATTGATTCGGCAGGAGAAAAACTATTCAGTCCTCCCTCTGGTAGATGTCTCTGGCGATCGTCAGGCCTCCAAGCTCTCTTGGAAACCCATCATCAGCCCTCAATCAGGTTGTAGGGCTCTCGTGTCTTGCATCGGACGTACTCTTAATTTCTGTTGCACTTGTGTTTGATAAATTTCCCTCTGTGTTGAAAACAGGAAAAATTGGCAAACTGGTGTAAAGGAAAACTGGCTTAGTCACCGATGGCAACCAATCAGATTCCTCCTTTCATTTTCCAAAGGAGCGCTGAAAAACGAAAGGCGGAATCTGATTGGTTGCTATGGGCTACAAAGCCAGTTTTTCTTTACACCAGTTTTAACCCCGGCGGGCGGTGATCGGAACAAGGTGCCTGCTCAAATCATTGAGCAGGCACCTCGGCTAAATGAGCCGTCCTGAGGCATCTGTGCTGCCGTCCTGAGGCATCTGTGCTGCCGTCCTGAGGCATCTGTGCTGCCGTCCTGAGGCATCTGTGCTGCCGTCCTGAGGCATCTGTGCTGCCGTCCTGAGGCATCTGTGCTGCCGTCCTGAGGCATCTGTGCTGCCGTCCTGAGGCATCTGTGCTGCCGTCCTGAGGCATCTGTGCTGCCGTCCTGAGGCATCTGTGCTGCCGTCCTGAGGCATCTGTGCTGCCGTCCTGAGGCATCTGTGCTGCCGTCCTGAGGCATCTGTGCTGCCGTCCTGAGGCATCTGTGCTGCCGTCCTGAGGCATCTGTGCTGCCGTCCTGAGGCATCTGTGCTGCCGTCCTGAGGCATCTGTGCTGCCGTCCTGAGGCATCTGTGCTGCCGTCCTGAGGCATCTGTGCTGCCGTCCTGAGGCATCTGTGCGATCCAGCCCCCTGGATCTCACAGGCCCCGGAAGCTGTATGAGTAATACACACAGTATTACTCATACAGCCAATGCATTCCAATACAGAAGTATTGGAATGCATTGTAAAGGAATATACCCCCAAAAGTTCAAGTCCTAAAGTGGGACAAAAAAATAAAGTGAAAAGAAAAGTTTAAAAAATAAAGTTTTCCCCCCAAAAAATGAAAAGTTTCAAGTAAAAATAAACAAAAACGTCATTTTCCCCAAATAAAGTGAAAAAAAAAATAGGGGGGGGGGGGGGAGAAAGTATACATATTAGGTATCGCCGCAACCGTATCGACCGGCTCTATAAACATATCACATGACCTAACCCCTCATATGAACACCGTAAGAAATAAAAACTGTGCAAAATAAACCATTTTGTTTGTCACCTTACATCACAAAAAGTACAACAGCAAGCGATCAAAAAGGCGTTTGCCCACCAAAATAGTACCAATCTAACCGTCACCTCATCCCACAAAAAATGAGCTCCCATCTGAGACAATCGCCCAAAAAATTAAAAAAACTATGGCTCAGAATATGGAGACACTAAAACATCATTTTTTTGGTTTGAACAAAGCTGTTATTGGGTAAAACATACATAAATAAAATAAAAAGTATACATATTTGGTATCGCCGCGTTCGTATCGACCAGCTCTATAAAAATATCACATGCGCTAACCCCTCAGATGAAAACCGTAAATTTTTTTTTAATAAAAACTGTGCTAAATAAACAATTTTTTTGTCACCTTACATAAAAAGTGTAATGGCAAGCGATCAAAAAGTCACACGTGGGGGGGGGGGGCGGAGCCAGCAAGCCATGGTGTAGGTCGTCTTCACCAGAGCTCCACACCGCTAGCCCAGCTTTATCAGGTTTAATCAGTAGACGCAGATCCCAAGATGGGGAAAACTCTCAGAGATCGGAGCTTCGGGGGACCACTTTGAAGACAAAAAAGACTCAGGGGGACCTGAACAAATTCCTTACAAGGCGATCTACATCGCACCCTGATGGCGCGGGAGGCGCGCAACCTCTCTGAACGGGAAGGAGCCGATTCGGAAGCCGATAGCTCAGACGCTGAAACATACAATAGAGGTGAGTCGGGCTCCCTACCTCTCACCCGAAGCTTCCTACAGCAATCGCTGGCCCAGGCCCTTACCCCGGTCATGAAAGAACTGTCGGATATCAAGGCCGAGTTCCAGCAGCTTGGCCAACGGGTGGAAAACCTGGAAGATAGCCATGATTTATTAGTCCAGCATGAAGTTGGAGTCCACAATCACCTGACGGCTATGTCCAAGATGATTAACACAGCTTTCCTGAACCAGGAAAACAGGGGACGGAGAAAAAATGTCCGCCTGAGGGGAATACCTGAGACGGTGCAAGCGGAGGACCTGACCGATACTGTACGCTGTCTGTTTGCCTCCCTAGTAGGTGAAGAGCAGGCCGCCGCCATTGTCATTGAGAGAGCTCACAGAGCTCTTCGGCCCAAACTGGCTGCGGGTGAACCGCCCAGAGACGTTGTCTGTGCCCTCATGAACTTTCTAGACACCGCAGCCGTTCTGAAAGCGGCTAGGGAGAAGGGCGATGTCTCCTTGGATGGCCATAAGGTGATTTTGTTTCAAGACCTGGCGGCGAGCACGCTAGCCAAGCGCAGGAACCTGCGCCCATTAACCACGCTGTTAAGAGATAAGAAATTACCGGTCAGATGGCTGTTTCCTTTCGGCCTTAGCACCGCAATTGGAGGAAAACAGTACACTGTGAGACTCCTGGAGGACTTGCCGCCTATATGGGAGGCCTTGGGGTCAGAAGCCCTGGACATTCAATCATGCCTTCCATGCAACCCGATAACGGACCTTCCAAGTTTGCCGCATACGGAGGGTTGGCGTTTAGCGCAAAAGAAGAGATCCCCAAAGAGGATCCCCTAACTTGCTTCTCACAGGAGTTTTCTGAGATCCATCTGATTTGGGACTCTGGGGCCCACCGCCATTGAGATTGTGGCGGCTGCTGTGTCTCAGCCTTGCAGGTTCTATGTCTCCTGCCTAACTACCCCTTCATTGCCCCCTTTGTATGTTCTATTAGTCCAATTTCCTTGATCTCCATGCTGTTGATTTTATCCCCACTTGCTTTTCCCTCACCTTTCCATCCCCCTCCCTTTTTTCCTTCTTTTTCCTTCCCCCTTGCTCTACTTTTTGTTTTGTTACCAAACCGCCATCTTTAGTATAGTGTGCGCCGCCCGACTGCTTTTTGTTGATCGCATATGGGGTCCAGTCACCCTGGTCTTATTTGCGCTTGCGGCGGTGACACTATGCTGTATTTCAGAGAGTTTGTTTCATATACCACGCTCCTGCTCTACATAGCTTTTCATATGTCTACTGTCTGTTCTCCCTGTGTTGGGCTTAGTGTGTGGGACCTGGTTCTTGGGTGTTTTCACACTAATTCCCCCCTGTTGGGGTCCGTGTCCCCCTAGGTAGATATTACCTTTTCAGTATTTACCTTCAATACCTTTTATCAGCTGTTATGTTCATATTTAGTGTTTTTATTTGTTGCCCTGTGTCGCCCCCTCACCTGGCCTTCTAGCCTATCTGCTCAGAACCACCCATTATTGACATGTCTGACTTGAAGGTACTGTCTTTTAATGTGAATGGTATGAACACCCCGCAGAAAAGGAGTCAAATCTATCATTTGCTCCGAAAAGAGGGTGCTGACTTAGTGCTTTTGCAGGAGACCCATTTTAGACACTTACACATACCCAAAACTGTAAACAAACATTTTCCTGTATGGCATCATGCCTCCTATTCCTCAGCAGCCAGAGGAGTTTCCATAGCCCTAGGGCAGAATTTTCCTTTTACTTTGGCGTCCAAACTAGCTGACCCAGATGGGCGCTACCTATTTTTGAAAGGTAAAGTAGCAAACACTATGTTCACACTGGTGAACCTGTATGCTCCAAACAGTGGGCAGTTCACTTGGCTGCTCCACACTTTGGAGACCCTAAAAACATTTAAGGAGGGATACCTCATCATGGGGGGAGACCTTAACCTCACACTTGACCCTTCCAATGACTCGACCTCTACAGGTCGCCCTACCTCTAGGAGACAGCTGAGGAGACTACTTATCACCCTCAGGGACTTAGGGGTCTCGGATGTCTGGCGCCTCGTCCATCCTGAGGAAAAAGATTACACCTTCCACTCACGGACGCATAATACATATCAGCGTCTGGATTATATTTTCTTCGCTAACCACCTGCTGTCCTCGGTTACTGAGGCCAGAATAGGGAACATAGTCGTTTCTGACCATGCGCCGGTGAGTGTGAAGGTGAGAATTCACGCCCTACCTCCGAGATCCTGGGTCTGGAGGTTAAATGAGACGCTCCTGGAGGAGGAACCACATAGGCAGGCCGTTTAGCAATGTCTTAAAAACTACTTTCAGGAAAATGCTGGGGATCTCGCTAATGGGACATCACTCTGGGAGGCACATAAGGTTGTGGTCAGAGGGGAACTTATAAGCTTGGGCTCTAGTGCCAAGAGACGCAGACAGAAACAGTTAGACTCCCACCTTCAGCAGATCTCCACACTTGAAACTCTTCACAAGAAAACAAGCTCAGATGAGGTCTTGGTGTCACTTTGGTGTTTGAGGCATAAGGTTACTGACCTTTTGAACATCTGAGCGGCTAGGGCACTGAGGACCCTGCGCTTTAAACAATACCTTCACGGGAATAGGGGCTCCAAACTTGTCTCCAACCTTATCAAGGGCCAAAGGAACAAGTCCTTTATTCAAGCCATCAAATCAGCCTCGGGCTCCCGACTTATTAATACCCCAGCAATAGCTCAGGAGTTTTGCTCCTTCTATTCGACCTTGTATAACCTCCCGGTACCCCTAACTAGACAGCAAATCGATGAACGCACATCGGAGTTTCTTAGCTCCATCAATATCCCGAAGCTATCTGCGGATGATATGCACCAGCTGCTTCAGCCGTTTACAGTAGAAGAGATAGACAAGGTCCTAGTCTCTATTCCTTCTGGCAAGAGTCTTGGGCCTGATGGGTTTCCAATCTCCTATTACAAAAAGTTTAAGGACATTCTAATCCCCCATTTTGTTGATCTATGTAACCTCCTCCTCAGGGGTGGTTCTTTGACCCCTCAAGCCCAGGAGGCACACATAACGATTATCCATAAAGAAGGGAAGGATAAGGAGGTCTGTGGAAGTTACAGGCCGATTTCGCTGCTGAATACTGATCTGAAATGGTGGGCTAAATTGCTTAATAGTAGGATGTCGAGGTTGCTTCCTGGGCTGGTGGGTGAAGAACAAGTAGGTTTTGTTGCAGGCAGAGAGGGCAGGCATAATATTAGTAGAGTGATACATGCGATCACCCACGCCATCAAAACTAAGTCTCCCCCTTGTGCTCTTAGGCACAGACGCGGAGAAGGCGTTCGATAGGGTCAGCTGGGCCTATATGAGTAAAGTACTAAATGCCTTTGGCTTCCCCGAGGACTTCATTAGAGCTATTTACACTTTGTACTCTGCACCATCTGCGAGAGTACTAGTCAACGGCACCCTATCGAACGCCTTCCAAATTAATAATGGTACCCGTCAGGGATGTCCATTGTCCCCCACCTTATTTGTACTCGCCCTAGAGACGCTTCTACTTAAGTTTCACCAATCCCCCATGATCAAAGGGGTGAAATTAGGTAGCTACACCCACAAGATGGCTGCCTTCACGGACGATTTACTGCTCTTGATGACAAACCCTGAAGAGGCTCTGCCGGAGGTTATGCAGGTATTCAAATCTTTTGGGACCATCTCAAACTTCAAGATAAATTTTGATAAGTCGGAGGCCTTGGGCATTTCCCTTTCGGCTGCCTTACGTACTAAGGTTAAGGCCCTCACGCCATTTAAATGGCCTACACAAGCAATAAAATATCTGGGGGTTTTGATCCCGATGGACCCCAAATTACTGTTTAGTCTTAACTTCCCCCCGCTACTCTCCAAAGTCACTTCCATTCTCTCGAAGAGCGGCTCTCCTTTTCTTACCTGGCTAGGTAGAAAGAATGTCCTCACCACTTACATTCTGCCGCTGGTAATGTACACCTTAAGAGCCCTTCCCATTTTAGTCCCAGGCAGTTTCATTAATAAACTGCAATCCATCATGAGCAGATATCTATGGGATAAGGGTCGCCCTAGAATGTCCTTTCGTTTTCTTTCCTGAAGGAAGAAACATGGGGGTATTTCCCTCCCGGACTTATCGACCTACATCCAGGCCATTAGTTTAGAAAGGTGGCTTAGACTAACCAGACAAGAGATTCACTGTATGCATGTAGACTTAGAATTGGCCCTGTTAGGCAAGCAATCGTTTCACAGGCTGTGGATACCTGAGAGGGCAGGAGAAGGGACTAAAATAGAAAGCGAACTTACCAGAGGGATGCTTCATGTCTGCCACAAGTCAAAGGTATTAACCTCTACTCATGCCAAGATTTCTACCTTGGCTCCTATTTCAGTTATTCCCACACTAATGTTCCCACAAATTAAATCTCCATCGGGCATTTGGCTCTCATTGTCACGTCACAAATTAGGAGATACGAAAGGGATCCAGGCCTCTACCGGTTTTTATACTACCCTCTTAGGTGATCCAGCTCCTGGGAAGGACTTCATCCAAAGGAATGACTTTGAGAATATCTGTAGGCAGTTTATGACCTCTAAGTTCATCCCATTACCTGAACCGATGTGGTTAGAGAATTACGTTTTATTGCCAAGCCTGCCCCATAAGTGCACCACCCTCATTTATAGACAGATCCTCAGTGCGAGAGACTCTAACTTGCCGCCATGGGTTGCTGAGTGGGAAAGAGAACTCCACCTTGAGTTTGATGACACTGACAGAAAGTGGATCCAAAAATCCTCGCATGGTTTCTCCAAATGCATAAAAATTCAAGAAAACTCTGTTAAGATAGCGTTATGATGGTACAGAACCCCTGAGTACCTTTTTAAAATCAAGTTGCTCCCCACTGATCTTTGCTGGAGGTGTACTGCCGCCACTGGTTCCCTGTCTCACATCTGGTGGTTCTGTCCGGCCATCCGATCTTTCTGGGCAGATGTTGAATGCGCTATGAACAAGATTTGCGCAACGACCCTGAGGCTGTCAGCTCAGCTGGTACTACTCTGGTTGCCCACCCCAGATTTTCACCCGGGGAAAAATAGTCTGGCCACGCACCTGCTTATGGCCGCAAAACTTTTGATCCCAGTAAAATGGAGATGAAAAAATAAAAACTGTGCCAAAACAGCTATTTCTTGTTATCTTGCCTCACAAAAAGTGTAATATAGAGCAACCAAAAATCATACGTACCCTAAACTAGTACCAACAATACTGCCACCCTATCCCGTAGTTTCTAAAATGGGCCACTTTTTTGGAGTTTCTACTCTAGGGGTGCATCAGGGGGGCTTCAAATGGGACATGGTGTAAAAAAAAAACAGTCCAGCAAAATCTGCCTTCCAAAAACTGTATGGCATTCCTTTCCTTCTGCGCCCTGCCGTGTGCCCGTACAGCTGTTTACGACCACATATGGGGTGTTTGTGTAAACTACAGAATCAGGGCCATAAATATTGCGTTTGGTTTGGCTGTTAACCCTTGCTTTGTTACTGGAAAAAATGGATTAAAATGGAAAATTTGCCAAAAAATTGAACTTCTGAAATTGTATCTCTATTTTCCATTAATTCTTGTGGAACACCTAAAGGGTTAACAACGTTTGTAAAATCTGTTTTGAATACCTTGAGGGGTGTAGTTTCTTAGATGGGGTCACTTTTATGGAGTTTCTACTCTAGGGGTGCATCAGGGGGGCTTCAAATAGGACATGGTAACAAAAAAACCAGTCCAGCAAAACCTGCCTTCCAAAAACCGTATGGCATGGCATTCCTTTCCTTCTGCGCCCTACCGTGTGCCCGTACAGCGGTTTACGACCACATATGGGCTGTTTCTGTAAACTACAGAATCAGGGCGATAAATATTGCGTTTGGTTTGGCTGTTAACCCTTGCTTTGTAACCGGAAAAAAATTATTAAAATGGAAAATCTGCCAAAAAAGTGAAATTTTGAAATTGTATCTCTATTTTCCATTAATTCTTGTGGAACACCTAAAGGGTTAACAAAGTTTGTAAAATCAGTTTTGAATACCTTGAGGGGTGTAGTTTATAGAATGGGGTCATTTTTGGGTGGTTTCTATTATGTAAGCCTCGCAAAGTGACTTCAGACCTGAACTGGTCCCTAAAAATTGGGTTTTTGAAAATTTCTGAAAAATTTCAAGATTTGCTTCTAAACTTCTAAGCCTAGTAACATCCCCAAAAAATAAAATATCATTCCCAAAATGATCCAAACATGAAGTAGACATATGGGGAATGTAAAGTAATAACTATTTTTGGAGGTATTACTATGTATTATAGAAGTAGAGAAATTGAAACTTAGAAATTTGCAATTTTTTTACACATTTTTGGTAAATTTGGTATTTTTTTAATAAATAAAAATGAATTTTTTTTTTACTTCATTTTACCAGTGTCATGAAGTACAATATGTGACGAAAAAACAATCTCAGAATGGCTTGGATAAGTCAGAGTTTTAAAGTTATCAGCACTTAAAGTGACACTGGTCAGATGTGCAAAAAATGGCCAAGTCCTTAAGGTGAAATAGGGCTTAAGGGGTTAATAAATCTCCCCCATCAACTTCAAGAACTTTTGGAACACTTTATCTTTGACAGGATGTATGCTTCCTCCTGCCTCAAGTTTTTTCTTTTTTTTTGTAGCGCTGCATTTAAAATACTTCCAGAACTCTTGACGAATTACTGTTGCTTTAGGCTACATTCACACGACCGTATGTGTTTTGCGGTCCGCAAAAATAATTGAGATCCGTTTTTTTTGCGGATCCATTGTAATAATGCCTAGCCTTGTCCGCAAAATGGACAAGGAAAGGACAAGTTCTATCTTTTTTGCAGGGCTGCGGAAAGGACATACAGATGCGGACAGCACATGGTGTTTTGCAAACCCATTGAAACTAATGGGTCCACATCCTATCCGCCAAAAAAAAATGGAACGGACACGGAAACAAAATACGTTTGTGTAAATGTAGCCTTGCTGAGCACCACCGAATTTTCTGTGGCAGATCTTCATTGTCTGGAGTAGCGCCACCCGATTTCTTTAATAAAAATAAAATAAAAATATACATATTTTTATATTCCATTTATACTGTTCTCACAGGACTTTAAGATCCTGTTACACTGAATGATTAGCAGGACAATTATTGGGGAAAAGTTTTCATAAAAAAGTGTTTGTTCCCAACAATTAGGCACATCACCTTAAAACAGGATCCAATTAGGTTCCTGTTTTAAGCTAAACACGATGTGCACACGACCGTATATATTTTGCGGTCTACAAAAAACAGATTCGCAAAAAATACGGATGACGTCCGTGTGCATTCCATATTTTGCGGATCGGAACAGCTGGCCCCTAATAGAACAGTCCTATCCTTGGCCGTAATGCAGACAATAATAAATGTTCTATTTTTTTGCGGAACGGAAACGGAATGCACACTGAGTAACTTCCGTTTTTTTTTTTGCGGACCCATTGAAATGAATGGTTCTGTATACGCAAAAAAATACGAACTGACACGGAAAGAAAATACGTTCGTGTGCATGAGGCCTTAGCCTGTATAAGGTCAAGATCACACCAGTTATTTGGTCAGTTATTTTTCGGTTATCATGAGCCAAAACCAGTGGTGACGCCTACTCAGAGATATAATGGAAAGATTTCCTCCTGTTCTGTGTTTTTTTTTTTTTTTTTACCCGCACCTGGTTTTGGCTCAACAATAACTGAAGTGTGAATTCCGCCTTAGCATGCTGCAAACACCTGTTTGCACATTTGGCCCTTTCCTGCTACAGCCAGTTTTCATCTTCATGACAGTCTAATTTAGCAAATCTGATGTGTCACTTTATGTGGTAGTAACTTTGGAACGCTTTTACTTATCCAAACGGAAAAACGGACCGCAAAAAACTGAAAAAGACATACGGTCGTGTGATTGAGCCCTAAGACAGATACTAATACCTCACAAAGTTAGTTAGAAATTATCATTCACCATACAGTCAGGTCCATGAATATTGGGACATCGACACAATTCTAACATTTTTGGCTCTATACACCACCACAATGGATTTGAAATGAAACAAACTAGATGTGCTTTAACTGCAGACTGTCAGCTTTAATTTGAGGGTATTTACATCCAAATCAGGTGAACGGTGTAGGAATTACAACAGTTTGCATATGTGCCTCCCACTTGTTAAGGAACCAAAAGTAATGGGACAGAATAATAATCATAAATCAAACTTTCACTTTTTAATACTTGGTTGCAAATCCTTTGCAGTCAATTACAGCCTGAAGTCTGGAACGCATAGACATCACCAGACGCTGGGTTTCATCCCTGGTGATGCTCTGCCAGGCCTCTACTGCAGCTGTCTTCAGTTCCTGCTTGTTCTTGGGGCATTTTCCCTTCAGTTTTGTCTTCAGCAAGTGAAATGCATGCTCAATCGGATTCAGGTCAGGTGATTGACTTGGCCATTGCATAACATTCCACTTCTTTCCCTTAAAAAACTCTTTGGTTGCTTTTGCAGTATGCTTTGGGTCATTGTCCATCAGGCACTGTGAAGCGTCGTCCAATGCGTTCTGAAGCATTTGGCTGAATATGAGCAGATAATATTGCCCGAAACACTTCAGAATTCATCCTGCTGCTTTTGTCAACAGTCACATCATCAATAAATACAAGAGAACCAGTTCCATTGGCAGCCATACATGCCCACGCCATGACACTACCACCGCCATGCTTCACTGATGTGGTGGTATGCTTAGGATCATAAGCAGTTCCTTTCCTTCTCCATACTCTTCTCTTCCCATCACTCCGGCACAAGTTGATCTTGGTCTCATCTGTCCATAGGATGTTGTTCCAGAACTGTGAAGGCTTTTTTAGATGTTGTTTGGCAAACTCTAATCTGACCTTCCTGTTTTTGAGGCTCACCATTGGTTTACATCTTGTGGTGAACCCTCTGTATTCACTCTGGTGAAGTCTTCTCTTGATTGTTGACTTTGACACACATCCACCTACCTCCTGGAGAGTGTTCTTGATCTGGCCAACTGTTGTGAAGGGTGTTTTCTTCACCAGGGCCCAGGGCCCCCATTGTCTAAGGCGCCCCCTGCTTCAGTGCTGCTGTTCAGCTGAACGTCCGAGGAAGCAAACGGGTGGACAGCTAAACAGCTGCACTTTACAATGCAGTGTATGGTCTCCTCCCTCAAATATAAGAGAAATCATTACCACAGTGCTGACAGGACCTGCCATAATGTCAGATGCAGGAGGCGGAGCTCAGCAGGGAAGAGGGAATGAAGGACCTGTGATGACCTCACCATCATGTGACCAGAACAGGAGGCGGAGCTCAGCAGGAAAGTAATGAAGAAGACCAGCCATGCATGGGCCCTCTCTCCTTCTGTACCAGTTTGTAACTCGTCTTGTTTATGATTAGTGCAATTGTCTATTATGTATGTAAATCCCTTTTCATATTTACAGCGCTATGGAATGAATGGCGCTTTAATAATAATAATAATAATAATAATAATGTGAAGAAGTATGGATTCAATGTAAGTGCAAGGGAAATGCTGGGAGTTGTAGTCCTCTGCTCTTATACCTCCTCGTATGTAATATCAGAGTACATTACAAGAGGAGGTATGAAGAGAGGACTACAACTTCCAGCATGTCCAGCTTATGTAATATCAGAGTACATTACAAGAGGAGGTATAAGAGGAGAGGAATACAACGCTTAGCATGTCCAGGCCATTATTATATATCAGGGTACATTACAACACCTTGGATATGCTGGTAGTTGTATACCTCCGCTTGTAATGTACTATGATATTACATAATAACGGCTTGGACATGCTGGGAGTTATAGTCCCATCCTCTTATATGTCCCCCTGTAATGTGCTCTGATATTAAATAATAATGATTCAGACATGCTGGGAGTTATAGTCCTCTCCTGTTATACCGCCTGCAGTAATGTGCTCTGAATTAGGGCCAGGACGATGGATAGGGGAGGGTAATCATTAGGGTGTCACTTCGCTACCCATAAATAGGGGCGCACTTATGGCCGTCTAACTTCACAAGCCTCAGGCCGCCAGGCCTCAAGCCTGTGAGGCATTAGAACAGCGCAACCTCCTGCTCTGGGTCTCGCATGATAGCGTCATCAAGTGAGACCCGGTGCAGGAGTGGTGATATAATTGGGATCGCATGCATCAGGACGCAGCAACACAAGCTACAGATAAAACTGTAGTCTGCATTGCAGACAGCGACAGGGATGCAGGAGTTTTTTAAATTTTATTATTATACTAAATGTCCACACTGCTGGGGGCAGCAGGGATGGGAAAAAGGAGATCATTATATATACTTGGCACTACTGGGGAGGAATGGAAGAGCATTATATACATACTGGCACTACGGGGGAACATTATATATATATATATATATAGGCACTATGAATGGAGCATTATATATTGGAACTAGTGGGGGGGGGGCACTACAGCGGGACATTAGAGCCACTGGGAGCATTATGGTTATATTACTACTACTAGGGTGCTGTAGGGGCGTTATTATTTGACGCAATATGGAGGGCATTGCTTCTAATGGGGGCTGTCTTGGGGAGTATTCTCACTATTGGGGGCACCATTACTAATGAGGGCAGTCTGGGTGTATAGTATAATATAGTGTTTGTGGACATGGGGGGGGGGGGGAGCACAACAGGCACAGTATTGGGGGTAGCTTCAAGAGGTTCTCCGGGTTTTTTCATATTGATGACCTATTACAGGGATGGCCAACATGAGGTTCTCCAGCTGTTGCAAAACTACAACTCCCAGCATGCCCAGACTGCCTACAGTTATCAGACTACAGCAAAGCATGGTGGGAGTTGTACAGGGTGGGCCATTTATATGGATACACCTTAATAAAATGGGAATGGTTGGTGATATTAACTTCCTGTTTGTGGCACATTAGTATATGTGAGGGGGGAAACTTTTCAAGATGGGTGGTGACCATGGCGGCCATTTTGAAGTTGGCCATTTTGAATCCAACTTTTGTTTTTTCAATAGGAAGAGGGTCATGTGACACATCAAACACCGCAGGAGAAATGCTAGCACAGGCTTCCAGTATCCGTAGTTTCAGGTGCTGCACATCTCGTATCATCTGAAGGCAATCGTCTATGCTGTGAAGATACGAGATGTGCAGCACCTGAAACTACGGATACTGGAAGCCTGTGCTAGCATTTCTCCTGCGGTGTTGCCATCAGTGTGTGAAGAGTGGGAGAAGAGGGTTGCCTTGACAATCCAACACAATGGGCAACACATTTTATAAGTGGTCAGAAACTTGTAAATAACTCATGAAAGAATAAAGTTACGTTAAAACCAAGCACACCATTGTTTTTCTTGTGAAATTCCCAATAAGTTTGATGTGTCACATGACCCTCTTCCTATTGAAAAAACAAAAGTTGGATTCAAAATGGCCAACTTCAAAATGGCCGCCATGGTCACCACCCATCTTGAAAAGTTTCCCCCCTCACATATACTAATGTGCCACAAACAGGAAGTTAATATCACCAACCATTCCCATTTTATTAAGGTGTATCCATATAAATGGCCCACCCTGTAGTTTTACAACAGCTGGAGAGCCACAGGTTGGCCAGCCCTGACCTATCATCATTATTAGATCAGTGGGAGTCTGACTCCCGACGATTAACTGTTTGAGGAGGCGCTGTGCTCTGCTGCTGTATGTCTATGGGACAGCAGCAGTGAACAGCTGATCGGTGGGGGTGTCTGACATCAGACTGTGTTTTTAGCACATTATTACAAGATGTGGACCCCCCCCCCCCTTTTGATTTTGTCCAGGGCCACATTTAATCTAAAACCGGCCCTGATGGGTACGCAATCTGGAAGGTTGGTGCGGAATGGAGGCACACAGGCTTGACCAGCACATGTTTGTGTGCATGAGACCTTAGGCCCTGCTCCTTTCCAAAGAAGCACTGCCTCTCCCCCCCATTGTTAAGCATGTGGGTAAAAAGTATAGAAACCCTCGATGTGAAGATTGCGCCACTTTTAGGGTACTTTCACGCTAACGGTTTTCTTTTCCAGTGTTAAGCTCCGTCATAGGGGCTCAATACCTGAAAAAAACTGATCAGTTTTATCCTAATACATTCTGAATGGAGAGCAATCTGTTCAGGATGCATCAGTTCAGTCCCTCTTACGTTTGCTGCATGCTGCAGTTTTCTCTCCGGCCAAAAATCCTGAACTCTTGCCAGATCCGGCCTTAATTTCCATTGTAATGTATTAGTGCCGGATCCGGCATTAGAATTGCCACATTGACGGATCCGTAAAAAAAATACTGGATCAGTTTTTCCAGATGACACTGGAAAGACGGATCTGGTATTTCAATGCATTTGTCAGACGGATCCGCCTGACAAATGCATCTGTTTGTGACGGAACTGCCTGCTGGAATCCTCTCACACAAGTGTGAAAGTAGCCTTAGTGTGAAGCCCGTGCTGTAGTCCGCAATGCACGGGCACCGTCCGTGGAGCAGGTGCATGGGGATCGCAGACCCATTCACTTTAATGGGTCCGCGATCCTTCCGTTCCTGCAAAAAGATAGAGCAAGTTCTATCTTTTTGTGGTGCGGAAGCACGGAAAGGAACCCCAGAAAGCACTCCGTAGTGCGTCCGTATCTCCGGATTTGCAGACCCATTGAAATGAATGGGTCCGCATTACGGTAACGGGCATCTCATGTTCGTGTGAACGAGTTGTGGATCAGACACTACACATTAGTCGCCATAAAGTGTTTTCATAAAGTTTTACAAGCCAGATCAGGGCAAACTGGGCTCCCACATAGGGGCAGCCCTCACATGACCCTCCATTTGCCGCTGCTCGCACTGTTTTGTCTCTTTCCTCCGTTACCACATGTACTGCTGTGTACAGAGCTCCCTGCTGGAGGCGAGAACCTTCTCACACGACGAGCTCTGACAGGCGTGTGACACAGCAGCGTCCGTCACGTCTGCTGGCCCCGCCCCTTTCCCTCAGCCCCGCCCCCAGCCATGTTGTCCTTCCCCTCGGAGCTCACGCTGGAGCTTGGAGTCTGCACACCATGGACCTGCAGCTGCTGGAGCATCGGGTGCGGGTGACCAGCATTGACAAGTCCGGCCTCTGGTTCTACACTCACCCCATCGTCAAGTTGTTGTTCCTGCGGCATCGTACCAGGTATGGGCCCTGAACAGAGCATGTGTTCATAGCAGAGCATCCTCCCCTCATCATCACCATGCTCGTGGCCGTACAGCGTGCTGTAGGTGTAGGACATGTATACACCAGGACTTCTCCAGCTGCTGGGAAACTACTACTCTCAGCAGGTTGTCCGGTGTTCCCTATAGGGAAGGTAAAGGTGGTGGCCGGTGCACCTGGGCCACGTCCACATCATGGCTAGCACTTGTGGCCCCTCCAGTTTTGGAGTTGGTAGTGTGATAGAACATGTTGGAGAGGGTCTCCGCAGTGAGTTGCATCATACAATGGTGTGCGGCAGTTACATATGGCTGTGGAGATTACTAGTATGATCTCTTATCTCTATAGACACAATCTATATCTAGTCACACAGCAGAGTACCCCTGTATGCTGCTGTCACGATACATAATATATTGTAGTCACACAGCAGAGTACCCCTGTATGCTGCTGTCACGATACATAATATATTGTAGTCACACAGCAGAGTACCCCTGTATGCTGCTGTCACGATACATAATATATTGTAGTCACACAGCAGAGTACCCCTGTATGCTGCTGTCACGATACATAATATATTGTAGTCGCACAGCAGAGTACCCCTGTATGCTCCTGTCACGATATATAATATATTGTAGTCGCACAGCAGAGTACCCCTGTATGCTGCTGTCACGATATATAATATATTGTAGTCGCACAGCAGAGTACCCCTGTATGCTGCTGTCACGATATATAATATATTGTAGTCACACAGCAGAGTACCCCTGAATGCTCCTGTCACGATATGATATTGTAACCACACAGCAGAGTACCCCTGTATGCTCCTGTCACGATATGATATTGTAACCACACAGTAGAGTACCCCTGTATGCTCCTGTCACGATATGATATTGTAACCACACAGTAGAGTACCCCTGTATGCTGCTGTCACGATATAATATATTGTAGTCACACAGCAGAGTACCCCTGTATGCTGCTGTCACGATACATAATATATTGTAGTCACACAGCAGAGTACCCCTGTATGCTGCTGTCACGATACATAATATATTGTAGTCACACAGCAGAGTACCCCTGTATGCTGCTGTCACGATACATAATATATTGTAGTCACACAGCAGAGTACCCCTGTATGCTGCTGTCACGATACATAATATATTGTAGTCACACAGCAGAGTACCCCTGTATGCTGCTGTCACGATACATAATATATTGTAGTCACACAGCAGAGTACCCCTGTATGCTGCTGTCACGATACATAATATATTGTAGTCGCACAGCAGAGTACCCCTGTATGCTCCTGTCACGATATATAATATATTGTAGTCGCACAGCAGAGTACCCCTGTATGCTGCTGTCACGATATATAATATATTGTAGTCGCACAGCAGAGTACCCCTGTATGCTGCTGTCACGATATATAATATATTGTAGTCACACAGCAGAGTACCCCTGAATGCTCCTGTCACGATATGATATTGTAACCACACAGCAGAGTACCCCTGTATGCTCCTGTCACGATATGATATTGTAACCACACAGTAGAGTACCCCTGTATGCTCCTGTCACGATATGATATTGTAACCACACAGTAGAGTACCCCTGTATGCTGCTGTCACGATATATAATATATTGTAGTCGCACAGCAGAGTACCCCTGTATGCTGCTGTCACGATATATAATATATTGTAGTCACACAGCAGAGTACCCCTGAATGCTCCTGTCACGATATGATATTGTGTAACCACACAGCAGAGTACCCCTGTATGCTCCTGTCACGATATGATATTGTAACCACACAGTAGAGTACCCCTGTATGCTCCTGTCACGATATGATATTGTAACCACACAGTAGAGTACCCCTGTATGCTCCTGTCACGATATGATATTGTAACCACACAGTAGAGTACCCCTGTATGCTCCTGTCACGATATGATATTGTAACCACACAGTAGAGTACCCCTGTATGCTGCTGTCACGATATGATATTGTAACCACACAGTAGAGTACCCCTGTATGCTGCTGTCACGATATGATATTGTAACCACACAGTAGAGTACCCCTGTATGCTGCTGTCACGATATGATATTGTAACCACACAGTAGAGTACCCCTGTATGCTGCTGTCACGATATGATATTGTAATCACACAGCAGAGTACCCCTGTATGCTGCTGTACTGATATATAAGATATCGTAGTCGCTCAGCAGAGTACCCCTGTATGCTGCTGTCACGATATATATCTTAGTCACACAACAGAGTACCCCTGTATGCTGCTGTCACGATATAATATTGTAACCACACAGTAGAGTACCCCTGTATGCTGCTGTCACGATATGATATTGTAACCACACAGCAGAGTACAAAGTACCCCTGTATGCTGCTGTCACGATATATAATATATTCCAGTCACACAGCAGAGTACCCCTGTATGCTGCTGCCACGATATAAGATATTGTAGTCACACAGCAAAATATCCCTGTATGCTCCTGTCACGATATGATATTGTAATCACACAGCAGAGTACCCCTGTATGCTGCTGTCACGATATGACATCGTAGTCACACAGCAGAGTACCCCTGTATGCTGCTGTCACGATATGATATTGTAGTCAGACAGTAGAGTACCCCTTTATGCTGCTGTCACGATATACACTGCCTGTCCAAAGAAAGTTGCCACCTGGATTTAACTAAGCAAATAGCTATGAGCCTCCTATTGGATAATTACTGCATGGGCGATTATCTTTCAGCTGGCAATGAGTTATTTAACCCCAACTGGTGCAATTAGTTGCTTCTCATTTCTTAAACATGTCGAAAGACACATCTCGTTGTCGTGGAAAAGATGTTAGTCTGTTTGAGAAGGGTCAAATCATTGGCATGCATCAAGCAGAGAAAACATCTAATTGCAGAAACTACTAAAATTGGGTTAAGGCCCCTTGCAGAGGAGCGTGTCCGGATTAGGTCCGGAAGCATTGTGGCAAACCCGCGCGAGTAGGTATGCAATTGCAGTCAATTTTGACTGCGATTGCGTTCTGTTCAGTTTTTATCGCGCGGGTGCAATGCGTTTTGCACGCGCATGATAAAAAACTGACTGTGGTACCCAGACCCGAACTTCTTCACTGATGTAGATGTAATTATTTTCCCTTATAACATGGTTATAAGGGAAAATAATGGCATTCTTTAATACAGAATGCTTAGTAGAAGGTCAATTGAGGGTTAACAAAATAAATAAAAAAATTAACTCACCTCCTCCAATTGATCGCGTAGCTGCTGGTCTCCTGTTCTTGCTTCAGGACCTGTCAAAAGACCTGTGGTGACGCCACTGAGCTCATCACATAGTCCATCACCACGGTGATGGACCATGTGATGTGACGTCACCACAGGTCCTTTAGCCGGCAGCTCTTGATTACAGAAGTAAGAAGAGATCGGCAACTACGCGATCAAGAGGAGGAGGTGAGTTTTTTTTTTTTTTTGACCTTTTACTAAGCACTCTGTATTAAAGAATGCTATTATTTTCCTTTATAACCATGTTATAAGGGAAAATAATACAGCAACCATGCGTGAAAATCGAACCGCATCGACGCTTGCGGATGCTTGCGATTTTCACGTAGCCCCATTTACTTCTGTGGGGCCTGCGTTGCGTGATAAACGCACAATATAGAGCATGCTGCGATTTTCACGCAACGCACAAGTGATGAGTGAAAATCACCGCTCATGTGCACAGACCCATAGAAATGAATGGGTCCGGATTCAGTGCAGGTGCAATGCGTTCACCTCACGCATTGCACCCGCGTGGAAATCTCGCCTGTGTGAAAGGCGCCTAAAAACTGTCCAACGCATTATTAAAAACTGGAAGGATAGTGGGGACCCATCCTATTCGAGGAAGAAATGTGGCGGGAAAAAAATCCTGAATGATCGGCGAAGAAAAACAACAGTAGAACTCAGGGCTATGTTTAATAGTGAAAGTAAGAGCATTTCCACACTCACAATGCGAAGAGAACTCAAGGGACTGGACTGAACAGCTGTGTAGCCGTCAGAAAACACTAATCAGTGAGGCAAACCAGAAAAAAAGGCTTCTATTTGCTAGGGAGCATAAAGATTGGACTCTGGAGCAATGGAAGAAGGTTATGTGGTCTGATAAGTCCAGATTGCACCCATCATGCCTGGTGCCTACTGTACAAGCCTGTGGGGGCAGTGCTATGATCTGGGGTTGCTGCAGTTGGTAAGGTCTAGGTTCAGCAACAGTATGTGCTCCAAGAATGAGGTCAGCTGAGTACCTGAACATACTGAATGACCAGGTTATTCCATCAATGGATTTTTTTCTTCCCTGATGGCACGGGCATATTCCAAGATGACAATGCCAGGATTCATCGGGCTCAAATTGTGAAAGAGTGGTTCAGGGAGCATGAGACATCATTTTCACACATGGATTGGCCACCACAGAGTCCAGACCTTAACCCCATTGAGAATGTTTGGGATGTGCTGGAGAAGGCTTTGCGCAGCAGTCAGACTCTACCATCATCAATGCAAGATCTTGGTGAAAAATTAATGCAACACTGGATGGAAATAAGTATTGTGACATTGCAGAAGTTTATCGAAACAATGCCACAGCGAATGTGTGCCGTAATCAATTCTAAAGGCGGTCCAACTAAATATTAGAGTGTCTGACCTCTTTTTTTTTTTTTGGTGGCGACTTTCTTTTGGGACAGGCAGTGTATGATATCGTAGTCACACAGCAGAGTACCCCTGTATGCTGCTGCCATGATATAATATATTGTAGTCACACAGCAGAGTACCCCTGTATGCTGCTGCCATGATATAATATATTGTAGTCACACAGCAGAGTACCCCTGTATGCTGCTGCCATGATATAATATATTGTAGTCACACAGCAGAGTACCCCTGTATGCTGCTGTCACGATACATAATATATTGTA
Source organism: Bufo bufo (assembly GCF_905171765.1). NCBI lineage: Eukaryota > Metazoa > Chordata > Amphibia > Anura > Bufonidae > Bufo > Bufo bufo. The sequence continues at coordinate 289,628,958 of NC_053390.1, read as the reverse complement.
GTCACACAGCAGAGTACCCCTGTATGCTGCTGTCACGATATAATATATTGTAGTCACACAGCAGAGTACCCCTGTATGCTGCTGTCACGATATATAATATATTGTAGTCACACAGCAGAGTACCCCTGTATGCTGCTGTCACGATATAATATATTGTAGTCACACATTAGAGTACCCCTGTATGCTGCTGTCACGATATATAATATATTGTAGTCACACAGCAGAGTACCCCTGTATGCTGCTGTCACGATATATAATATATTGTAGTCACACAGCAGAGTACCCCTGTATGCTGCTGTCACGATATATAATATATTGTAGTCACACAGCAGAGTACCCCTGTATGCTGCTGTCACGATATATAAGATATTGTGTTTGCACATTGGAGTACCCCTGTATGCTGCTGTCGCGATATATAAGATATTTTGTTCGCACAGTGGAGTACCCCTGTATGCTGCTGTCACGATATATAAGATATTGTGTTCGCACAGTGGAGTACCCCTGTATGCTGCTGCTGGGGACTAGACTGATGCACAGATAGGGTAGACAGACTGGGTTAAATTAGGCCTCATGCACACGACCGTTGTGTGCATCCGTGGCCGTTGTGCCGTTTTCCGTTTTTTTTCGCGGACCCATTGACTTTCAATGGGTCCGTGGAAAAATCGGAAAATGCACCGTTTTGCAGCCGCATCCGTGATCCGTGTTTCCTGTCCGTCAAAAAAATATGACCTGTCCTATTTTTTTTGACGGACAACGGTTCATGGACCCATTCAAGTCAATGGGTCCGTGAAAGAACATGGATGCACACAAGATTGGCATCCGCATCCTTGATCCGTGGCCGTAGGTTACTTTCATACAGACGGATCCGAAGATCCGTCTGCATAAAAGCTTTTTCAGAGCTGAGTTTTCACTGGCCACCAATGATTACTTTCATACAGACGGATCCGAAGATCCGTCTGCATAAAAGCTTTTTCAGAGCTGAGTTTTCACTGGCCACCATTGATATTAATACAATAGAGGGGGGGCGGGCGCACACTGGCCACCAATGATAATACAATAGAGGGGGGGGGCGCACACTGGCCACCAATGATAATACAATGGAGGGAGGGGGGGGGCCGCACACTGTGCCACCAATGAAAATGATACAATAGAGGGAGCGGGGGGGGGGGGGGGGGGGGTGCACACTGTGCCACCAATGAAAATAATACAATAGAGGGAGGGAGGGGGGGGGGGCGCACTGGCCACCAATGAAATTAAAACTGGGGAGGGAGGGGGGTCTGCCCCCTGCTGCCTGGCAGCCCCTGATCTCTTATAGGGGGCTATGATATGCACAATTAACCCCTTCAGGTGCAGCACCTGAGGGGTTAATTGTGCGAATCACAGACAGCCCCCTGTAAGAGATCGGGTGGTGCCAGGCAGCAGGGGGCAGTCATGTACACAGTTCTCAGTATATTCTAACTTGAAGCGTCCCCATCACCATGGGAACGGCTCGGTGTTAGAATATACTGTCGGATCTGAGTTTCACGATCTAACTCAAATCCAATGGTATATTCTAACATAGAGGCGTTCCCATAATGATGGGGACGCTTCAAGTTAAAATATACCATCAGATTGGAGAAAACTCCGATCCTATGGTATATTAACTCCTGACTTTACATTGAAAGATAATTGGGGACGGATCCGTTTGAAATTGCACCATATTGTGTCAACGTCAAACGGATCCGTCCACATTGACTTGCATTGTAATTCAGGACGGATCATTTTGGCTCCGCATGGCCAGGCGAACACCAAAAGGACAGTTTTTTTCATGTCCGTGGATCCTCCAAAAATCAAGGAAGACCCACGGACGAAAAAACGGTCACGGATCACGGACCAACGGAACCCCGTTTTGTGGACCGTGAAAAAATGCGGTCGTGTGCATGAGGCCTTAGAAGGGTTTTCCAAGACTTTACAACTGGTGACCTATCAATCGGCTGTTTTGAGAAGGCATTGGTGCACCTGTGAGTGCCCCTGCCTTCTCGGTCCTCACCAAGGACAGCGCCATACATTGTGTATAGTGGCCGTTCTTGGTATCACACTTAACCCTGTTCACCTCTGAGGGGCTGAGCTGCACCTAGGCCATGTGACCGATGAATCATCACTGGTCTAGGAAAAGCTGAGAAATGGCCATGGCACTCATAGGAGCGCTGGTGCCTTCTCAAACAGCTGATCAAAGGGGGTCCCAGGTGTCGGATCCCCACCGATCAGTTGCGCAAAACCTTTTTTTTTTTTACGCAAACTGAACTTAGACTTGAAAGTGCAGGGGCACACAGGCAGGATGGCACACACTTGAAATGTGGCAGTGATACAGACAGGAGATAACGAAGGATAAACACAGGTAAGTCACAACAGCGCTAGTCTTTCAAACACTTGCCATTGGACAGGGTGCTTAAATACCCAGAGACCAGTAGCAATTGGCTGGGGAAGGATTTGGGAGTAAGTGCACTGGCCCTTTAAGAGGCTGGAACTGATCGTGCACACACCTTAAGGGACCATGGAGAGTATGGCAGCTACCAGGATGCTGGATGACATGGTAAGTGGCACATTGTCCGAGCCCACAGGGAACAGCAGGCGGGCGGGGGGTACAGGCTGCAGATGTAACAGCAGCTTACCACGCCCAGCATGGTACATTGTATAGCGGCTGCGCTTGGTATTGCAGCTCAAACCCATTCACTTGAATGGGACTGAGCCGTGCCTAGGCCACTTGACAATTCAACATGGCCAATTCGGGACCGTCACGGCCTCTACAAACAGCTGATCGTCAAGGTTTCGGGGGTTAGACCCCCACTAATCAGATATTGATGACCTATCCTCAGTATAGGTCATCAGTACTTGTTGAGCGAACTTCTGTTTTCAAGTTCGGCGTACAAGATTCTGGTTATCGAAGAATCCCGTTATGGATTCCCCTACAATGGACCATAACGGAATTCTATGACGGCATGCACCACGGAAGCCTATTAGAGGTGTATTGTATTCCGTCATAATAGAAGTCTATTGAACAGCGTGCTGGAATTTGTTGGTGTAATATAAATAAAGATTAATGTTATATTTATGAGACAAATATGGCAGATCTATAGCATCCGCAATTTCAATAAAATGCCATTGACCCAAAAAACACACCTGTCACGGTGTGCGCTATGACACTGTTGATGCCTATGGCGCTTGTACAGGCGTTATTGCGACCTCTGATCCTGAGTATGAGTCGTCCTACCGTCGGGGTCCGCTCATACAGTGAGGAGTCAGGGAGAGGATTAGGGACGCGGTAGGAGGTGACCTGTTCCCTTATTACTCCTTTTGGCCAGGCTGATCCCCCTTTACCCTTTGACACCGCACGGTGGGGGGTTTCCCCCACTCCCCGTCGTGACAACACCTCAGGGGTCAAAAAACACCACTACAAAGAAACACTGCTGCATTTAATAATTCCCATAGACTTTGTTGCGTTGCCACGAGCTAGTGGTTTTTTAAATTAATAACGCACCAAACGCAAAACCCCTCAAAAACTGATACGTGGCACCGGCACTTCGAGCTAAGGGAATCTGCCAGCGGCACAGGAGGGGTTTGGGTCGTTACCCAGTACTACCCCCTGTGTCCTGGGAATCGGTGAGGCACTCTGGTCAGGAACTTCCCGATACGTGTACCGGGTGGATGAGGATTGCTGGAATATGTTGTCATTTATTTACTATTCAATTGCATTTATAGTGTCTTACTGAACTAGTTAGTATTAATTACACAGTGAATATATTTATTTCTGCCAGATGCAAATTCTTCAGTTTGACAGAGACGCCGGAGGATTACACCTTGATGCTGGATGAGGAAGGACTTGCAGGTACGGTTACTTCATTAGTGTTTGGTACTAGGCTATAAGTGCCCTGCAGTGCAGTGTAGTAATATTCCCCTGCTAGTATGACCATTGACATAGGTCACCATTGATTGGTTGCTTATGTATAGGTTTGTGGCACAATCTGTCTTATTTATTTATTTTACACATAATCATTGTCTTGTCTATTATTTTATGAGTGAGGTTATGTTTAAGATTAAAGTTATAAAAGGCTGGAGCAGCTTCTTTCCAAGCAGCAGTAACATGATCATCTGCAGGGCTATTGACTGCGAGAGCTGGCCATTATGAGTTCATTACTGTGTACTCCTTTGTAAGGCTACTTACACACTGGCGTTTGGTGCCGATACGTCATGGATCTGCACAAATGGATCCGTTCAGATAATACAACCGTATGCATCCATTCAGAACAGATCAGTTTGTATTATCTTTAACATAGCCAAGACGGATCCGTCTTGAACACCATTGAAAGTCAATGGAGGACGGATCAGTTTTCTATTGTGCCAGATTGTGTCATAGAAAACGGATCCGTCCCCATTGACTTGCATTGTGTGCCAGAACGGATCAGTTTGGCTCAGTTTCGTCAGACGGACAGCAAAACGCTGCAGGCAGTGTTTTGGTGTCTGCCTCCAAAGTAGAATAGAGACGGAACGGAGGCAAACTGATGCAATCTGAGCGGATTCTTTTCCATTCAGAATGCATTAGGGCAAAACTGATCCATTTTGGACCGCTTGTGAGAGTCCTGAACGGAACTCACAAACGGAAAGCCAAAACGCCAGTGTGAAAGTAGCCTTAGACATTAAAGGGGTTCTGCAGTTTAAACTGATGATCTATATAGATCATCAGTCTCTGATCGGCAGGGGTCCGACACCCGGGCCCCCCGCCGATCAGCTGTTTAAGAAGGCAGCTGCGCTCCAGCAGCGCCGCAGCCTTCTCACTGTTTACCGCTGGCCCAGTGACGTCACGACTACTATCAACTTGCCTGGGCACGACTAAGCTCCGTTCACTTGAATGGCGCTTAGCCCCACCCAGGCAAGTTGATACTAGTCGTGATGTCACTGGGCCTGCGGTAAACAGCGAGAAGGCCGCGGTGCTGCTGGAGCGCAGCTGCCTTCTTAAACAGCTGATCGGCGGGGTCCCGGGTGTCAGACCCCTGCCGATCAGATGCTGATGATCTATCCAGAGGATAGATCATCAGTTTAAACTGCAGAACCCCTTTAAGTCGGATGTACATACAGAATTTGTGATCCAGAAGACAGAGGTGCATGATGGTTGTCACCTGATTTCCCAATACAGTATGCATACATTATAAAAATGAATCACTTAAACCTGATAAGGCAGGTGTACTTACTTTCAAAATCCATGTCCCAATGGCTGTATAATGAAATTGATTGGGTAAAAAGGGATACTGTGGTGTGCTACTCTTTACATAATATGGGGGTCATTTACTAACCTGAAATATGCCTATGTTGGGTGTATTCGCGCCGCAATCTGCGAATTTCCCCCACTCACTCCAGGTCTAAAAAAGTGGGCATGGCTTGCACAGGGAAGGGGACGGGTCGGTACGGCCGTCTCATTTACCATTTTCTACTCTTGGTTTACGCCTGTAAGACAGCTATGAAGCTATGTTACATTTTCTATGTTACAGAGGCGAAGTTGGGTAGAGGCCGGCGTCTCTTCATAACCCCGGCGGATCCACCGCCAGCTATAGGGTATATTAAGACCCCCCCCCCCCCCCCTATATTAATGACCCTCTGTTTTTATTAAAGGATTCTGAAACAATAAGGGTCCGTTCACAAGTCCACAACTGTTTTGCAGTCCGCAAATTGCGGATCCACAAAACACGGAGACCGGCCATGTACATTCCGCATTTTGCGGACCGCACATGGCCGGCACGTTAATAGAAATGCCTATTCTTGTCTGTAGATGCGGACAAGAATATGACATGCTATATTTTTTTGCAGGGCCGCGGAACGGAAGTGCGGATGCGGACAGCACACGTTGTGCTGATTGCGGCCCCATTGAAAATGAATGGGTCATCACCCATTCCACAAAATTGCGGAACGGATGTGGACCCATTATGCGGATGTGTGAATCGACCCTAAAAGTGCAAAAGTACAAACACAACTCTGAGGCCTCCTTCATCAGGCATGTAGTCTGTCATCATCCTCATGGTGGTATAAATGCACATTGTGGTAACAATGTATTAATGAACTGAAAGCCATCTTCGTCCTCCTGGCCTAATTAGCAAGCTCCTTTCAGTGTACCTCCTCCCTGCTGCGGATGAAATCTTACACTGCTCAGTATATGCTGCAGCTTTTTCAGATAGGCTCTTGGTGGATGTACAGTAGATTGAGCTTTAATGCTGAATATACGAAGATCATAATCTCTCACTGTCTAGCTGGAATCATAAAATTATCATTTTAATATCAGGTGGGAAAACTTAAAAGATTATACAGCCAACATGAATTTCTATAGTAAGTACAACAGCGTCATCAGGTCATGGATTTTTTATCCATATGGGATAAACCCGCTGGGAAAAAAAAAATTTGATTTATTTTTTATTTTTTTCCAATTTAAAGACTATGGACACCTTTTTTATCTTATTTTGGGCTAAAATCATATATATTTTTATTTTTTATATTTTTTTTTCCCCAGTTGGTATTAAAAATATTTGACAGTTTTTTTTCTTTTACGACTTTCACTTTCGGTGCATTTGCAGAATAGCAGGCTTCAGATTGAAGCTTTCAGAGTGCGGCTCTGTCAGCCAGATCTGTAGCCTTTATCTGTGCTTTTCCAACAGTTCATAAACACTCATTATAGCTATATTCTTTTCAGTTTGGTAAAGGCTACAGATCCAACCGACAGAATACCCAAAATGAGTAAAATGCAATAATAAAAAAAAATTGGCCCCAAAAATGTCCATAGTTTTTAAGGATGACTTTTGATTTTTAAAGGGATTCTGTCACCTTGTATAACACATTCAGATTTTAAACCAGTCATGCTCCACAGCTTACCTTGAATCGGCTGTGCTGTTCTATATTGTAATCCGTCCAGTAGTTTTGCAGAAAAACTACTTTTTATAAAACCCTGAAGGTGCCCAGAGGGGCGTTATGTTCCCCTTTGTGTGCCCAGTAACGCCCCTCTTACAGTGCCCAAAACGCCATGCTCCAGAATCCCTAACCGCCCACAGCGTCTCATCCCTCTCCTCCCTGACGGCCGAGCGAAGTCTCGCGCAGGCGCAGTACCAACTGAGGGCTGCGCCAGTGCGTTTTGCTGGAGACTGAGGGCAGGAGCTTCATCGTCGTCACTGGGCATGCGCCGAGCCCAGTGACGTCCGATGCTCGCGCGAGACTTCGCTCTGCTGTCAGGGAGGGCGAGGAGAGGGATGAGACGCTGTGGGCGGTTAGGCATTCTGGAGGAAGGCGTTTTGGGCACTGTAAGAGGGGCGTTACTGGGCGCACAAAGGGGAACATAACGCCCCTCTGGGCACCTTCAGGGTTTTATAAAAGTAGTTTTTCTGCAAAACTACTGCACGGATTACAATATAGAACAGCACAGCCGATTCAAGGTAAGCTGTGGAGCATGACTGGTTTAAAATCTGAATTTGTGTTATACTAGGTGACAGAATCCCTTTTAAGCTCTGTTTTCTGGCCATTACTTTTTTTCTCTGTTCATATAGCTGTATGAGGTCTTGTTTTTTTGCTCGATGCCAGTTATAAATTATAACTTTTCTGAATAAGCTGCAATGTGTGTACATGTAACTTACCTTTTTATATGACAATTTTTTTTTTTAGCAGTTTTCTTGTTTGCAGGCTGCATCTATAATTCTCACTACTCTCTGAGCTGGTGATAAAAAAATCTGTCAAACAATGTTTAAGACATACCGTAATATAGAAATACAGATGTGAGTAAAGCACTTGGAGTTTGATAGACATCTTATTATTAACTGCTAACTGCTGAATCTTTCCTGTCTCTCTTATGTTTCTTTTTCTTTCTGCACTTCCTCCCCACTCCATATACTTCTATGGGATGATGTAATCTGATCCTTCAGTGAGCAGACAGCCCGTCTTCATCTCACCTGTTTAGGAAAAGCAGGAGGGGAGGAAGAAAACCGCTGGTAACTCTGCAACAAGGCATTTTTTCTGATGATCTATATTACAAAGTTTCTTATATTCACCAGAACTATGTATTTATGGAAGTTAAAACATTTTCTGAAAGTATCGTGACCATTTAACATTTTATGGGGGAAATAATGGGAGAAAGGCTATTCTGCCATTCTTTTTTGCACTTTAAATTTGTGACGCTCACTCACATTACTAGCAGGTTAATTTTATTCTATGGGCCAGTACTATTACTAGATTATCAAATATGTTTAGTTTTTTACTACTTTTGCACAATATTGATAATAAAATATTTAAAACCTTTTAAGCTTGCTGTATTGTACTTCATTGAAACTGTCAGTTTCAAACTGATAGTTGCCTATGAGACCCCGTCTGGCAGGGTCTCCATTGCTGGCAGACCCAGAAGCCTTTGCAAGCCATGCCAACCAGAGATTCTCTCTGTCTCTCTCATAGATAGATAGATCGATATCTATCTATCCCTTAGATGCTGCGGTCAGCATTGACCGTGGTATCTATGGGGTTAATCTACAAACATTGGAGTTTTCACAAATGCTGGCAGTAACAGCAGGGCCCTGGCTGTCAGCGAGTACAGGCCCCTGTACTGAATGAGTTAATACAGCTCCTGTCCGATCAGTGCGCTGTATACATACAGCAGAACGTGGTAACTCTCTTCCCACTGTGCTGTACATGTACAGAGCTTGTCAAGAAGGGGTTAACCTTTTTTTTTTTTTTTTTTTTTTTCTTTTTTTTTTTATTCTGCTAAGATCAATAAATTATAGCTTATCACGAACAGTGACACTGTCTTCTAAACTACCTGTGGCACAGTCTAATAAGCATATGGCAGATAAAGGGTGGCCTTTCCTATCAAGGCAAAGCATCAGCACCCTGCATTGGTGTTCATGAGGGATGTGCCCCCTTCCTTTATCTAACTGCTTTAATTCTGCAGAGGCTATTGACCGCACATCTAGGGGGCTAACCGCCCCGGGATTGGAGTTATCTCCACTGTAGTGCTGGAGTCGGTGCTGGGCTCCCAGGGTGTTTGGGTTGCCCAATTTTAGCCCTGCTTGTTAGGATGGGGCTAATATCAATGTCACCGTTTTGATAAAATGAAAATCAATATGCATTTAAAAGGCGACTACACAAATCCCTTCCATGAATTGCCCAGCCCTGTTGTGGAATTAAGATTATCCCCAACTGCATCTAGGGCGGGATGTGTGGAACGGGGAAATATGGGAAAATGCGGGCCACTAAATGGTTACAGTTGTGTCCATGGGGTCTTAAACTTTTTGTTTCCTTTTCTTTCTTTCTTTTTAGCCCTCCAAGGGGACTTGAACCTACAATCGCTCGACCACTTGGGCAGTACACTGCAGTACTTCTTGTGTATTGTGATTTCACAATTCCGGCTCCTGCACATTGTGTGTTCCCTGTGCCCATATTGTGGACCTCAAACAGCGGGTCCGCAATATATGGGCATCGGCTGTATCATGGATGAACTGGAACTTGACTAGAATGGGTCCGCAATCCTCAAGGTACGGAGCAGAGGCACAGATCAGAAGCATTACAATGCACTTCTGTGGGATTTCGATCTGTGCCTCCGCATCACAAAAAATTAGAACATGTGCGGACTGTCTCTTGAGGATCACAGACTCCTTCAAGTCAATGCATCCGTGATACGGAGTGCACACAGCCGAAGACCATATATTGCGAACCCGCTTTTTGTGGTCCACAATATGGGCACAGATCAGTCAATGGGTCCGCATCTGTAAATGGCGTGCACACGGATGGTGCCCGTGCATTGCAGACCGCACGCATGAGCCCTTATCCTATTACACTCTGTATTAGAAGTAATGAACTTTTACGAATTCCCCAGATTCCTATGCCGTGGATGATGTGGTTGGCACCGTGGACATCATTTTATGCCTTCTTTGTAAAGTCTCCCATTTTGTTTGCATAGAGAGTAGCCTGTTTTCTTGAGAATCTGTTCATTTCCTGCACCATAACTGATTGATGATATCCACCTGCCAGTCCATTGTGTTTGTTACATGACTTTAAGGCCTGTTTCCTGATCTTTTCCTGGGACGTTTCAGAGTGTGGGAATGGAGCATCTGGCCAGTGATATAACGGCTGGCACGTGAACAGCAAGGTGCGCACGCGGTTTTGCTTCTGGTGCATTGCATGTTCTGTGTAATACCAGGGGGAGGTTCATACTATGCTGTATTTCCAAGGTGGTTCCCACAGCGTGTGCAGCATGGATTTCATATGTTTACACCACAGAGACAGCCGGTCCCTTCACAACACCATTAGGAATGTTGATGCTGGAAGCATCTGAGCTTGGCAGGGAAGTGGAAAGGAAGCATGCCAGGAAGGAAACCAGGACGCCCAGCACTGTTCTAGCAGTTGCAGCGAGCTGGCTCAGCCGTCGTGTTTTTGCAGCTAGCGCATATAGGTCAGTGAAGACAGCAAGGCATGTGTGTCGGCATGAGACGTGTGACTTAGCACTGAGTTACTGTTCTGCTCACCGTATTGATGGGCTCCTGTGATTAATGCTATGCCCTGCAAGCACAATTTACATGGGTAGCCCCCTTTAGTTATTTCAGATTCGGCTATGGGCACCCACATTGCTCAGCGTCACAATCCGGTTGGCGGTTGTTGCGATAATGGGTTAATCCCATCCGATCCTTTGAACCTCCAGATAAATGTTCCTGATCTGGAATAGCTGTTTGGAAACAGATGGGAATAATTCAGTTGGGATGGAAACAATTTTCTGTTCCCGTCCGAGTAAAATGTCTCGGCTTGTGAAACCAACATACATCAGTATAATTATTGGAATGTCCATTGGTTTGGGGCCTTTAGGGTACGGCCGCACAGAGCTTTTTGGCCGAGGTTTTGAAGCAGATCTGCCAAAGCCAGAAGTGGCAGATCTGCTTCAATACCTCGTCTGAAAAAACTTGTTGGCCATACTCTTAGGATCGGTTCACATGACTGATGCAGTTTTGTTTTTTTTCCAGCGCGAAAAAAGCGTGTTTTTTCGTGCAGTTTTTTTCACTTCAATACAAAGCTTCATGGCCAAAAAAATGCATGGATTTAAATGGAGCTATCTTTTGCTAGCTTCCCATTCATTTCACTGCGCTGATTCTGCCCCAAGATCGGGAGCACTGTTTTTTTTTTTTTTTTTTTTCATGCTTCTTTTTTAAGTGTGTTAAAAAAGAAAAAAAAGTGCTGCTTCCCTTTGAAGTGAATGGGAGGCTGTTTTGAGGCGTATTTTGGAGCTTATTTTGAGGCAGAAAAGCTCCAAAATCGGTGACAAAAACTGTGTTAACTGGCCCTTCAGTTGACTGCACACGGTGCAGATTTGTGTGCAGAAAATCTGTACCAAATCTGCACTATTTATTGCGGATTTGGCACATTTATTTTGTGTGAATTTAATGCAGTTTTGTCGCAGATTTCATCCTTTGAAAAGGGGTAAAATACACACAAGAAAAACGCAACAACAATTGACATACTGCAAATTTCAAAATCCACAGAGCAGGTAAATTTCCATACCCAAGAAAAAAGCAAAGTGTACATGAGATTTGTCTTATCATATGTTTTGCTGGTACTTTATTATGCTGTGGTTTTTCTGTACAAAATCTACACTGAAAAAACACGCATAATCTGCACCATGTACAAGCACCCTTAGGCCCCTTGCAGACTAGCGTGAGAGGATTAGGTGCGCATGTGTTGCGGATGCGTTCAGTGAAAAATGCGCGATTTCGCAAGCAAGTACATTCAGTTTTGTTTGCGATCGCGTTCAGTTTTTATCGCGCGGGTGCAATGCGATTTATTGCGTTTTGCACATGCGGGATAAAAAACTGAATGATTACAAACAACATCTCTTCGCAACCATCCGCGAAAATCGCATCACATCCGCACTTGCTTGTGAATGTGATGCGATTTTCATGCAGCCCCATTCACTTCTATGGGGCCAGCGTTGCGTGAAAATCGTAGAATATAGAACAGGCATGCTCAACCTGCGGCCCTCCAGCTGTTGTAAAACTACAACTCCCATCATGGCCTGCTGTAGGCTAATAGCGGTAGGCTGTCTGGGAATGCTGGGAGTTGTAGTTTTGCAACAGCTGGAGGGCCGCAGGTTGAGCATCCCTGATATAGAACATGCTGCTATTTTCACACAACGCACAAATGATGCGTGAAAAACATCGCTCATGTACACAGACCCATTGAAATGAATGGGTCTGGATTCTGTGCGGGCGCAATGCGTCCGCATCACGCATTGCACCTGTGCGGAATACTTGCTTGTGTGAAAGGGGCCTTAGGGTACTGCGACATGTCACAGCTCTGCTACGTTTTGGATTCTGCAAAAAAAAATAAAAAATGCATGCGGTTTTTGCAACAACACTTTGTAATGGCACCATTTACTTTTTTTTTTTTTCTAGCTACCAACTATATGCTATGCAATATAGCATATAGTTGGTAGCTAGAAAAAAAAAAAAGTGGTAGAATGGGGAAAAAAATGTAATTCCACCACAGTTTTATGTGTTTTGTTTTTATGGCGTTCACTACGCGGTAACGCAGATTCCAATAATTATTTTTATTTTTTATTGTTTGTTTTGATTTTTGGGAAAAGTGATTTTAAATTTTTATATCTTTAAAAAAAAAAATCAATATTATTATTTTTTTATTTTTTTTTACTTGGGTCCTTAAAGGGCTTCTGTCAGCCCACTAAACCGTTTTTTATTTTTGTTTACTAATAATCCCTACACTGCGATTTATGCATACATAAGTTAAATAATCATTTCTGTTCAGTAGAATTTGCTAAAAAGCGATTTTTAAAATATGCAACTTTCCTTGCTACCAGCAAGTAGGGCGGCTACTTGCTGGTAGCAGCCGCATCCTCCGATCGTAATGACTCCCCCTCCGCATTGTGATTGACAGGGCCAGGGAACAGAATCGTTCTCTGCTGGCCCTGCCTGTTAGCATTCAAAATCTGGCGCCTGCGCCGCGGCCGTACCTATCTTCAGTCTGCGCTGGCGCACTGAGAGATGGCCACTCGCTCGGCCGCTCCATCCTCAATGCGCCTGCGCCGATGACGTCACATCTACACCCGGCGCAGGCGCATTGAGGAGAGAGCGGCCGCCTCTCAGTGCGCCTGCGCAGATTGAAGATAGGTACGGCCGCAGCGCAGGCGCCAGATTTTGAATGCTAACAGGCAGGGTCAGCAGAGAACGATTCCGTTCCCTGGCCCTGTCAATCACAATGCGGAGGGGGCGTCATTAGGATCGGAGGATGCGGCTGCGGCTGCTACCAGCAAGTAGCCGCCCTACTTGCTGGTAGCAAGGTAAGTTGCATATTTTAAAAATTGCTTTTTAGCAAATTCTACTGAACAGAAATGATTATTTAACTTATGTATGCATAAATCGCAGTGTAGGGATTATTAGTAAACAAAAAAAACAAAAAAACGGTTTAGTGGGCTGACAGAAGCCCTTTAAGTGGATCCCAATATGCAATCATGAAATTGCAATTTGTGTAAACAGTAATGGAATTACAATGCTGGCCTGAATTGTATTATATACATAATAAGCCTAGAAGCCTAGTACAGGGTCTGGCTTATTACAGCAATGGACCGCCTTCCCCTATGTCAGTCAGGGGGCTGTGTTCCTACCCAGGAAGCACCCGCTTCTGTGTTTTTGACTTCTCAGATGCCGAGGTCACACTTGACCATGGCTTCTGAGGGGTTAAATGTCTGCGATCGACATAACCGCCGATCGCGGACATTAGCCCCAGGTGTCTGCTTTTGATTGTGTGTGTTTTTATTTTATTTTTTTAGCCCCATATCCAAAATGCAACACAGCTACGAAGTGTGCCAGCATCCTAGTTGCAGGCTAAGTAAAGGCTTCCTATAATTCTGTTCTCTTTTGCCTGATCAGACTTCAAGTCTGTCTTTCATTTTTGTTCTACAAAAGAGAAATGTAAAGTCTAACTATGCACTGTCAAGCTGCATACGCCATTACATTCTCCCAGTACCATGTCAAAAGATGCCATGTGTGGTAGTCTTGGCATTCACAACCCCGACCAACTTCCCCCTACCAGTGGCAGGTTGTGGCAGCCACTAAATGTATATGGCTAGCTTTACATTTATACTATCTTAGAATTTTCTTATACATAGGTTTGTTTTTGTCTTTTTCCTCCAGCATTGAACAGTTGATCTTCATGACAGTGGCATTGAACTTTCTAGGAGCCCTAGATTAAAGGCCCCTTGAAACGTGTAGTGTAGGAGTTATGACTTTTCTGATGTGTAAGATCACTGATTTGTAGCTTCTTCTTTTGGCTCTGTTGGGACCAATGGTCACTTATTGATAACACTAGCTTTTTGAATAAAATATCTTATTTGCATTAGAACCTGTGTGTGTGCTATGCCTACTTTGAGATATCTGTGGATATATTCAGGGGAGGACTTGGCTATTCTGGGGCCCTAAGCAAAGTTTTGTCTGGGGACCCTACTCAGGACAGCCAACCAGGAATCACTATGGAGACACAAGGAACCAGCAGTGGTTCCTTGTGTCTCCACAACTGTATCTGCATTCTTAGGACTCGGATACAGTTGAAAGTTGTGGCCAGGGCCAATTCCAGCTTTTCTGTTGCCAAAGACGAAAATTGAAATGGCACCCTAGTACCCTACGATGCCAAGTTCTCAAAGTACCCCCACAGCCCTACTGCTAAAGGCATATTTGGATGAATATTACGTACAGCACTACATAACTTTTACATGCAGTGATGTCTCCTCTGATGTAGATGTTCTCTTTCCTCTTCTTCTCCGTTTGGACCAGATGGCTTTGATGAATTATTTCAGCCACATCTTGTCTCTGCAGAGTTTGCCATACAGACTTCTTAGATTCCTCACTTTTCTATTATCTTCACCTTCCAGGTATCCCAATAGTGTTGGGGCTCATGCACATGGACACAACTCCATCTGCTCTCATTCACCATAAATGAGTTGAGCATCAGAGTTTTTTACGCTCCAGTGCCCCCCCTTGCCCTACACTGAACTGTGTAGGGCAAGGGAATTTTTGTGAGATCTGGTGACATACTGGGCTCTCCATGGGTAAGCTAGGTGGAGGCTTTCACCAAGCAGTAAGCCCAGTAACATCATTGACAATAATGAGTGGGCTTTAGCACTGCCCTAGCCTGATTTTACAGGCTAAGACCTCTTGCCCATGACCGTATGCCCTCCGAGATATATGGTACGTGAGCGGGCCGTATGTCCCGAAGCGGCAATGATCGTGCGCACAGGAGCCCACAACATCATAGATTACAATGATGCTGTGCACATTGGACTGCTCACGGGGCTATTGTCCCGCACTCATATGATCATATGAGTGCGGGACAATAGTCCCACGGGCGGCCCAACATGCACAGCATCATTGTAATCTATGATGCTGTGTACTTCCGTGCGCACGATCAATGCCGCTCCGGGACATATGGCCCGCTCACGTACCATATATCTCGGAGGGCATATGGTCGTGGGCAAGAGGCCTAAGGCAGAGCTACAGCCCACCCATTAGTGCCAGTTACATTGCTGGGAACACTGTCAGGTGGAAGCCTACGCCTAGCAGTGTCAAAAGGTAAACAAACGGCAAACAACAAAAAGCTCCGATGCCCCACTCATTCATGGTGAATGAGAGCAGATGGGGTTGTCTGGGTTCAGCTCTGAACCCGGACAAACCTTTTAAAAGAGTTATGCCATGACTAGTGTAAAAAATGAAAATCGGACATCATATAGTACATTAGAACCTCTCTCTAACAAAGCTAGAACCAGCCCTGTACCTCACATGGATCCAGAGCTCTCCCCATTCATTGTTCTGCTAGATTTATATCAAGCGGACAGCTCAGGGGAGTGTCTTTTCTGCTGCAGCTCAGGGGCGTGTCTCAGCTCTACCTATCACAGCTCAGGAGACAGTTAAAGGGCTTCTGTCAGCCCACTAAACCGTTTTTTGTTTTTTTTGTTTACTAATAATCCTTATACTGTGAGCTCTGCCTACATAAGTTAAATAATCATTTTGGTTCAGTAGAATTTGATAAAAAAAACTATTTTTAAAATATGCAAATTACCTTGCTACCAGCAAGTAGGGCGGCTACTTGCTGGTAGCAGCCGCATCCTCCGATCCTAATGACGCCCCCTCCGCATTGTGATTGACAGGGCCAGGGAACGGAATCGTTCTCTGCTGGACCTGCCTGTTAGCATTCAAAATCTGGCGCCTGCGCCGCGGCCGTATCTATCTTCAATCTGCGCAGGCGCACTGAGAGGCGGCCGCTCCATCCTCAGTGCGCCTGCGCCGATGACGTCACATCTACACCCGGCGCAGGCGCATTGAGGAGCGAGCGGCCGCCTCTCAGTGCGCCTGCGCAGATTGAAGATTGGTACGGCCGCGGCGCAGGTGCCAGATTTTGAATGCAAACAGGCAGGGCCAGCAGAGAACGATTCCGTTCCCTGGCCCTGTCAATCACAATGCGGAGGGGGCGTCATTAGGATCGGAGGATGCGGCTGCTACCAGCAAGTAGCCGCCCTACTTGCTGGTAGCAAGGTAATTTGCATATTTTAAAAATAGTTTTTTATCAAATTCTACTGAACCAAAAAAGTTAATCATTTTGGTTCAGTAGAATTTGATAAACTATTTTTAAAATATGCAAATTACCTTGCTACCAGCAAGTAGGGCGGCCGCTCGCTCCTCAATGCGCCTGCGCCGGGTGTAGATGTGACGTCATCGGCGCAGGCGCACTGAGGATGGAGCGGCCGCCTCTCAGTGCGCCTGCGCAGATTGAAGATAGGTACGGCCGCGGCGCAGGCGCCAGATTTTGAATGCTAACAGGCAGGGCCCGCAGAGAACGATTCCGTTCCCTGGCCCTGTCAATCGCAATGCGGAGGGGGCGTCATTAGGATCGGAGGATGCGGCTGCTACCAGCAAGTAGCCGCCCTACTTGCTGGTAGCAAGGTAATTTGCATATTTTAAAAATAGTTTTTTATCAAATTCTACTGAACCAAAATGATTATTTAACTTGTGTATGCAGAGCTCGCAGTATAGGGATTATTAATAAACAAAAAAAAACAAAACAGTTTAGTGGGCTGACAGAAGCCCTTTAAGAGGATAAAACTGAGCATGTGCGTCCTTCTCAATGTGCAGGTGAAAGAAATAAGAAAAAAAAACAGCAGGTGGCGCTATACAGATACATTTTATTGAATAACTCAGTGGCCTTGCTAAATTATTAATTACATGCAATTACATCAGTATTCAGATCCAGGTGCTGGTTTGAAAACTGTAGAATATTTTTCGTGGGACAACCCCTTTAAGTGTATTCAGTGTTTTCCAGTTATTAAATGCACAGTGCATTGTATATTTACTTACAGGAATTTGGAAAAGGAAGGAAGTTTGCTCATCCCTAATCGAGAACCAACATTACTACTAACGCTCGCTCCCAATAATAAGCCTCTGTAAATGTGCTGGCAATCGATCAACTGATGTACGAACAAAACACTTGTTTATCAGGTGACTTCTTTGTTTATGCAGCACATTGAATCATCATTTCTGGGCGGCATATTAATCTGTGTGAACAGTGATCTGCTCCCCCAGAAACAATGAATTTGTATGAGGATGAGCGATGGCAGTAACCATCGCTTATACCCATAACGTGGAGGAGATTGCCACATGTAAATGCAGCTCTTCATCTCCACTGACGAGCAGGCAACTGTCAGGAAGAAACCCCTTCTCAATAATTACCTTCTCGGTCTTCACGTGTAAATGCACCTTTTAGATTGATAGAAACTGAAATATAATTGTAAGTAATTGAGTTTCATAGGAATTTAGAAAAGTTTAGAATTATTATATATTTTTTTTTAAGCTGGAGTTGGTACTTTTATTCAAACTCCACCCAACTGACGCCTGAGTCTGACTTGTATAAGCAACAAAGAATGGCTAAATGGACATCCTCCAATCTGAGGAGCCTCCACCCCATGCAGGGGGGTGAATTAAGAAACCAGTTTCAAATTTAATATTTCTCTGACTTGACCCTTATTTTCCCCTTCAGGACAGGCGCTGTACATGTACGGCACAGCTAGCAGGGAGTTAAATACCAGCACATACATGTACAGCACGGTGAATGAGCAAGCGCAGCTGTCGTTCATTGACTGGAGTCTGGCTGCTACTAAGTATCTGTTGGCATTGGTGAAGATGCTGATGGATTAACCTCTTAGATACCGTGGTTTACAGAGGTAAGGAGTTCCCTCTCGCCTCATCAGTCCTATATCAGCCAACGGCTGATATAGCCTACACAGGCTGGGTCACATAGGCGACTGTCGGTGTGAAACTGACAGTTCCAATAGAGTAGAATACAGCATGTATTGTACTGCTTTGGAAAATGGATCAGACCCTCAAAAGTTAAAGTCCAATAGTGGGACAAAAACAAAGCTAAAAAAGGTGTTTTGTAAAGAAATAGTCACTTTCCCTTCATCAAGCCATTTTCTATTGGAAAATTAAATGGATATATTTAGCATCACTGCATCCATAAAGAATGGCTCTATAAACGTCATATGTACCCTAAAATGGAATCGGTGGAAACGTCACAATATTATACAAAAAACGACCCCTAACACAATACACTTGCCAGAAAAAAAAATAATAATATATGGTTTAGAAAATGGTGACACAAAAACACTATTACCCCCTCAAAAAATGCTTTGGCTAAGTGGTAAAGCATAAAAAATACTATATCCTCAGTTTTTGTTACTTCCGACTCCTCTGTATTTAATATGCAAATGTATTTTAACATACATGTCATTACCACAGAACTACTGGCTAGGAAGCCGCTGCCTTCTCCTTTGTGTGCTGATCTTCTGCTGAACATAGGGCAGTGGGGGGATCCAGGAAGGGGCATTTATTGTACAACATGATTTCCCTAGTAGAATCCCATAGTCATGTTTAAAGTATAAGCTAACAATCTGAGTTTACAAGGTTTTATAGCCTTAGCTGAATGACAGCAGTGTTTCAAATGGTTTACAGCTTCAGTCTTGAGCTATTGACTATCCATTCCCTTCACTTAATCAAGGGTCTCTAGTCCTGCAAAAAACATATTTTCTTAATCAGTTATCAGTGAGAGGCTAGGGTAGCCATGGGCGTTGCGTTCCCTGTAACAGCGGAACACAACACAATGGAAAGTATAAGTATTGCCGCTCCTTAACTGTGCGTTGCGTGCCATATAGTGAAGCATATGAAAAGCATGCTTCTTCATGGTCACTTAACGTGTTCGTTTTGTGGTGACGTGATGCACTGCATGCACTGGCCTTTATTCTTACAGTAGAGAAGTACCGTATTTTTCGCAAAAGTAGGGGACAAATAGCAGTGCGTCTTATGGGGCGAGTGCTGCGACTGTCCGGTGAATAGGCTGAAGAGAGTACGCTGAACCTTAAGTGGAGCGTGTGGACTGCTGAGGGCGCACGAAACAACCGATCAAAGACAGTATTTTAGTTTCAGTAGTGTTCCATTTATTCGTAAGACAACGCGTTTCGGGGGGTTAAAGTCCCCTTTATCAAGTCTGAGCCGGGAGACTAGGAGAGTGTCGCTGCTCGTCTGGAGAGGCGCGTGTTAGACGCTGTCTAACACGCGCCTCTCCAGACGAGCAGCGACACTCTCCTAGTCTCCCGGCTCAGACTTGATAAAGGGGACTTTAACCCCCCGAAACGCGTTGTCTTACGAATAAATGGAACACTACTGAAACTAAAATACTGTCTTTGATCGGTTGTTTCGTGCGCCCTCAGCAGTCCACACGCTCCACTTAAGGTTCAGCGTACTCTCTTCAATTTCACTACCCTAGTGGCAGGGTGGCTCCTGCCCAAGGCGTTAGGACGAATCTTGGCTGCACCAACCGTCTCTTATCCATACTCGATCTCCATTGCAATTGCATCCAATTGATGCAACCGCAATAGGTGAGCAAACCATTTATTTTATTTGAAATTTGTTTTGTTGAATTTACTTACCCTATGAGCGCCTTCTCTATCCCATTGGCCATTATTTGCGGTGAATAGGCTGAGAGGGAGGAGGGGCTGGGGGCCGGCATCTGTTTCTGTAATGGCAGCGGGGCCCGGTGCACTGTATTCTACTACACCGGGCCCCGCTCACTGTAGTATACGGTAATCCTATCTAACTTGTGGGTATTGTTAAAGTATTCCAATCATCTTAAATCTAGCGCTGTACTACTTACTACTAACTTCTTGGCAGTCAGGAGGCCGGGTGGGCCCTCGTAGCGTAGCTCACTACGTCACGCGCCTGCTCCGCCCACTTTATGAATGAAGCAGGCATCGGGCCCAGCTGTCATTACAGAAACAGATGCCGGCCCCCATTCACTACACAGGGACACTGTTATGGGGGGGATCTGTGGATGACACATAAGATAAGATGCTATATATATGCCATCCTCAGATGCCCCCACAATGATCCCCCATAACAGTGCCACCCACAGATCCCCATTAGTTCAAAACCCACCAAAAGCACACCTTTTGGTTCAAAATATATATTTTTTTATTTTCCTCCTCAAAAACCTAGGTGCGTCTTATGGGCAGGTGCGTCTTATAGGGCGAAAAATACGGTAATTAATTATAACTTTTTGTGAATTGGGACATTTAAAATAGCTTTTTTTTAATTTATTTTTTATTCCAATTTAAATCTAGTAGAAGTCGGAGTCGGTTTATTTTTTGCCGACTCCAGGTACCCAAAATTGCCTCTGACTCCACAGCCCTGATAAAGATAACATAATTTTTTGCCACAATAACAAAACCCCGAAAGCAATGGCAAAGTTGCTGTCTTTTTTCTTTATCCTGCTTTCCCCCTCCCCTCAAAAAATAAAAGGCATATGTACTCCAAAATAGAACCAATGATAATGGCAACTCATCCCACAAAAAATAAGCACTCATAGTTCTGTTGGGAAAAAAAATTAAATAAAATATGGTTCCCAGACATCTGTGTTTAAAATAGCATTTTTCACTTTTCATAGTCCGCTGCACGTTCATTTTAGCAAAATACCAGTTGTAACGGAACTCCTGGCACCCCGACCGGGTACCTCCGTTGATAGATGCTCCTAGTGCTTTCCGAGGACTCCAAGCACTCCACTTGACACCGTACGCACTGCAGACCCCACGAACCGCCAAAGCTTGGTTGAGGTCTCACCGTCTCCTACCCACCCTGGACCTACGACAAGGCTCCAGGCTCCAGTGGGTGAACCTCTCCTAAAACCAGAGAGCAAGAACAGCTCTTAAAAGAGCTAGTAGTTATAGCCAGGGGAGTATAGCAAATCTCCCAGCGTATAGCAATCCCCCAGTGTTGATCAGTTACCCAAACACCAGCCTCAACATGATGAAGGATAAAACAGGCACTCTTTATTGAGGGCTACCCGCCCGTATTTATGCAGGTCCCCATCTGGTGTACCCGCCCCTAGGGGACCAGAAGGAAGACTGTGACACAGGACAGATACGTAGCAACTCAGGATACACAGACACAACACATCCCCACAATGCATCATGGTTTCCTCCTCTCTGCCCTGGAGACAACCGAGGAGCAATTCAATTATCTCTCAGGACAAAGGGAAATTTCCAATACACATGTGGAGACAACAGGACAGAAATCACCACCCAAACACCCAATGTCACACCCCCACAGCAAACACAGACATTTAACATAGCCCCAGATAGCTCAAGTCTGAGTGCATATCATTAGGTGAATGGCACTCAGAATACACGAATACAATACAATTAGCTATCTGGGTATCCTCACATAACAAAATACAATTCCAAAGACAGATTTAAGCTGTGCGGCCGGTTTGTCTTCTCCTTTAAAGTTAGTATGGGCCATAATCCTGAGGCAAGAGGCTGGTAAACAGGCCTCTCCAAAACCCAGTGGCGAGGTTGGTTTCGCCACACCAGTGGTGTCAAAATGCTCGCTCCACCCTCTTTATACTTTGAGGGGCAGAGATTCCAAAATGGGTTAAATTATTGGGGGTTCCATTTATTATTTCACCCCAGAGCCTCTACATTTGTCAGCACATCTGGTGTAAATCACCACATTGGACTTCGAATGTGCATTTTGTTCATTTACTCCTGAGCCCTGTTGTATCTCCAGGCAAAAGATTAGGGCCACATGTCTAATGTTTCTGAAACCAGGAATAAGAGGGCTTGCCTTTCACACTGGCATACGCTGGGTACAACATATTTGGCTGGGTGAATGATCCATTGTATATTGCTCGTATATACTTGTATATTGTGAGTATAATAAAACCATTTTTACTCCAATTTGCATGACGGTACTTCACTATTGGATGCAATTTTTGGTGTTCCATAGAAGCTTGGAAAGGAGAAGAGGAAAGGCTTTGTCTGGCCTGTTTGCTTCCCCATGTCCATGATTTATTTTGCTGGCTTCGATTGTGGATTTCCTGTGACTTCTGAGGCAGCGCGGTCCAACCAAAGAAACACAACATATTTGGCACTGAATTGGCATGTCTGTGAAAAAAATTGCAATTTTCACTTTGGACCATCTGCTGTGAATGAATTTTTGCAAACACCTGTTTGGGTCAAAATGCTCACTACACCCATTGGTAAATACTGCGAGTGGTGTGGTTTCTCTGCAGTTGTTTCCAGTGCTGTATAAATCGCCAAAGTAGGCCTCTAATGCACATGGTGCTCTTTCTCTTCTGAGCCCTGCAATGTGCCCATACAGCAGTTTACGACCACATAAGCCGTGTTCCTAACAGCATGTAGAAAGCATTAAAGGGAACCTGTCACCGGGATTTTGTGTATAGAGCTGAGGACACGGGTTGCTAGATGGCCGCTAGCACATCCGTAATATCCAGTCCCCATAGCTCTGTGTGCTTTTATTGTGTAAAAAAAAAAAGATTTGATACATATGCAAATTAACCTGAGATGAGTCCTGTCCCTGACTCATCTCACGTACAGGGCTCATCTCAGGTTAATTTGCATATGTATCAAATCTTTTTTTTTTTTTTTTTTGCACAATAAAAGCACACAGAGCTATGGGGGACTTGATATTGCGGATGTGCTAGTGGCCATCTAGCAGCCCATGTCCTCAGCTCTATACACAAAATCCCGGTGACAGGTTCCCTTTAAGAAAGTTGCTTTACGGCAGACCAGTGGTCCATAGACACAATGGTCTGGAGGGAACCTCATTGACTAATATGGGAGAGTTTTCTCGCCATGCTCTGTGACCTGTGCAGAGGTCATTGTACAAGGAAAGAATAGATGAGCTCTGACAATCACCCATTGTGAATGGTGGATCCTGTCTTATCTATACACAGAGATGACATAATTACAGGTAGGATTAGAATGAGTAAACTGCAGTAAAGAGATCTGTACAAACCAAGGAGTTGAGCCAATTATTAGACATAGCGGCCAGTGCAAAAACTACAGGAGTTTTGGTTAAAAATGACATAATTTTTTAAAGTATGTTAAACATAAAAAAAAAAAGCGATTTAAACAGCAGGTCAGGATAACACATTCCCTTTAAAGCAACATTTTTACAGGAAAAAATGTACCTGTAAGTTTTCTTTTTCACAGCCAAGTGTTTCTAAATTCTATGAAATGCCTGTGGGGTCAAAGCGCTCAGTACACCCTTTAATAAATTCCTTTGGGGGGTGTATTTTCCAGAATGGGGTAACTTTTGGGGGAGGGGGGGTCTCCACTGAAGGGATAAGTCGGGGTCTCTTCAAATGCAACATGGCACCCAAAACCGGTTTCAGAAAAAAATTGTCCTCCAAAGGCCATATGTCACTCCTTCCCTTTTATAGATCGAGCTATTTAGATTTAATCCGACTGACTGATTTAATTAGGGAGCCCCTGAGGAAGGCCTTCATCGCCTCCCAAACAACTATCGGAGATGCAGTTCCCACATTTATCGGAAATATTCCCTAAGGGATTGAAGCGTATCAGACATATCACCTATCAGTGTTAACCAGAAAGCATTCAAACGCCAGTATTTTGCCCCCGGTCTGGCTGTCTCAGAAATTTCAAGGGCGACCCTAAATATGGAGTGGTCCGATAAGGTCCTGGCAAGATACTGAGTTCCGTACAAGTGGAAACATGGGAGCATTCACCAAACCCATATCTATACGCGATAGGGAGCCATAAGTCGAGGAGCAACATGAGTACTTCCTGTCCAAGGGGTGGGTCTCCCTCCATACGTCCGTCAGACCTACTTCCCTCAGTAGTCTTGCGAACGGAGTTTCACCAGTACTACCATCACTAGGTGTGACCTGACATCTATCAAGCGAGCTATTGAGCACGTTATTAAAGTCTCCCACTATTAGCATTGGAAGCTCAGAAAACTCTGCCATAAAACCCAGAAGCTTTCTCAAAGGCACTGAGGAAAATGTTGTGGGTACATAGATCGTCGCCAACACCATTCTCAACCCTTGGACTACACAATGCACCCCTATAAACCTTCCCTCCTCATCCACACATTCCCTAAGGCATTCAAATTTAATATCTTTATGGACCAGGATACTAGTCCCCCTGGAATGCGAGGAGAAGATGGAATGCACCGAATAACCCAACCACGGCTTTTGCAGAACATGTATAGATTGTTTGGTTATGTGCATTTCTTGCAAGCATATTATTGCTGGCTGATATCTAGATAAGTAGCGAAATAAACAGTGTCTTTTCGTAGCATCCGCCATTCCCCTCACATTCCAGCTAAGTATTCTTGTAACAGATCCCATAAGAGTGTATACAAAAATAAAAGTAGGTTACGGCCACATACATCTCCAAGTTCCACAAGCTGCAAGAAAAAGCAATGTTAATCAACATAGTATAGTCTCCCATCTCTTTCTCATTTCCACCTTCTAGGTGAACAAGGACTGTACGTTTCAACATCTTAGAATTACTATCATTGACACATTTGGCAGTAATAACCCTAAATAAACCCTTCCCCCCACCCACCTATCCCTACCCTCATAAGAAACATAAGTAGCATAACCAGATTTGCTAGTGAACCTGGGGCCAATAGTGTGAACCTGGCCCAACAGCGCCTGGAGCAGCACAGCATCCAACACGATACCGCTCACAGGCACAATGAGAAAGTGGGGAGCAACCAAGGGCGTACGCTCTACCCACAAAGTGTCTCCAGCAACCGGCTAAAGACAGAAGAGAAATGTCAACAGCGGTGAGTAGATAGTCCAGGGGACATCGAAACTCCATCCAAGATCAAACATATCCAACAGTCTCAGGTGTCAGTCGATGGGATCCTAAGGCGACGCTCATTTTGATCTAGCCATTTGACCGCAGCATCTGAATCTTCAAAAAACACAGCGGATCCAAACGCCACCACTCTGAGCCTGGCCGGGAACATCCTGGAATACTGGACTTGCAAATCCCTCAGCCTCCTCTTAATATCCACAAAGCGAGCCCTCTTTTTCTGTACATCCGACGAATAGTCCGGGAACAGTGACACCTGTACCCCATTGATTTTCAGTATAGTGTCCCTGTCGCGATAGTGCAGGATTTTAGCGAGTATTGGGCGTGGTGGACGCCCTGGTGGCAGGGGTCTGGTGGGGACCCGATGAGCCCGTTCAACCGCATATAGTGCAGAAAGTCCTCTATCTCGGAATTTATCCGCAAACCACTTTTCAATGAATTCAGTAGGATCTGGGCCTTCTGACTTCTCTGGTATTCCCACCAGCCGAATATTATTGCGGCGAGAGCGGTTTTCAAGATCATCAGTTTTTGCATAAAGTGCCGCTATGTCTTTTGACGCGTCAATGCTCTCTTTCTGTAGGGTAGCAGCCCCATCTTCCAGGTTCGAGACCCTCCTCTCTACCTCTGAGGTGCGTTCAGCCACCTTATGTAGGTCATGACGAATAATGGAGATATCAGCCTTTAGGCTTCCAATATTTATATTCATAGATTTGAGGGTGACGTTGCAGTTAGCAATAGCTGCCATCACATCTTTTAGAGTGGGCTCAGGAGTAGTGACCTCTGGCAGGCCTTCTTCAGTGCTGTATAGGCTATTGCCCGCCCCCCCCCCCCCCCCCTCTTGCTGGCCGAGGAGCTGCTGATCATCAGCACAGGGGCCTTCCTGCTCCCCTATGCCCTCATCTGATGGTGTCAGGGTGCCATCTCTTGCACCCCAGTCATGCCTGGGGGAATGCTGTGGTTTGTGAGCAAAGCACTCCAGCCGCGCTGCAGCTCCCTGACTCACCGCCGACCGCAAGTCAGGCCAGTTCTCTTCATCGGCGCCATCTTGGAAGCGGCTCTCGGTGTTTCGCCTCTTTTCGCCGGCATGTTCTCTGAACACTGAGCCGGATCGCTTGCGGAGTGTGTCCCCTGCCTCTCTGAGCAAATACAGCGCGAATCGCCACCGCTGAAGGTGAAAAATACAGGATGCTTGCCGGAGCTGATGCGAAGTGCGCCTTACTCCATGCGCCGCTAGGCTCCGCCCCCACTCCTTCCCTTTTAAGTGCTGCAGTGTAAATAAGGGCCAAAGCAACATTTTATTGTGGGGTTAAAGCACTCGGTACACCCCACAATAAATTCCTTTGGAGGGTGTAGATTTCAAAATGGGATCAGTTCTTGGGGGTTTCTCATGGTCTCTTTAAAAGTGTCATGACGCACAAAAAACATTCCATTCAAATCAGCCCTCCAAAACCATTTGGCACTCCTTTCCTTCTGAGCCCTGCATTGTGCCCATGATGAGATTTAGGACCACATATGAAGTGTTTCTGTAAACTGCAGAATCAGAGTAATATATATTGAGGTTTGTTTTGCAGTTAAGAGCTCACACTAGGCTTACTTAGCCAAATCAGGTTTGCGTCAGCTTTAATTGTATAGGGAACGCTAAAATGAAAACAAAAAAATCTTTAGTAAATATCACTAAAATAAAAAACAGGGGAAAATATATAACACTCACTATCATATACTCGTCAGTGGTACCCACATAAATTGCAGGTAAAAGACTAAACTAAACCATCCAAGCAAAATGATCAAATGCACTCCAGGGTGCACTAATAGTACCACTGATCTTAGGCTACAGCACATTACAAGGTATGATAACGAAACCCCATCTGTGCTACAGTAGCCTAACTAGGAATAACCCGACTGACTGCATAATATAACATAATAGCATTAAAGTATGTTACATAAACTACGAACATTCCACCAGTGCTGCTTGTTAATGCAGCTGGAGTTCAACGAAAACACACTTGTAGCATAGTAACATTAAAGTGTGTTACATGAACTGCGAACATTCCACTATTGCTGTTTGTTAAAGCAGCTAGAGTTCAGCCAAAACACACTTATCAGTCAAGGGTTAAACTGAAATCCCTGCCGCTAAATGCTCTTTACATAGAGTACTGCCTCTGCTATTGCTCCCTTATGCCCTGGCTCAACGCGTTTCTTATGTAAACTTATTTCAGATATAACAGAGCAGCATAACGCTACCCCTCACACATGTAGAGGCAGCGCTCCGGCACTAGTGCGGCCGTGAAGCGTCCGCCAATAGTCAGGGTATTTAAATCTAAAACCCCTCCCTTAGCAAATGAGGCCACACCCACCCAGCATCACGTGATCTGAGCGAGATGGAAGATCCCTAAGCGCTTCTGTTGTACAATGCTGGCTCAGTAAGTGGAGGACCACAAGTGGGGACATTTCCCCTAACAAAACCAGGGATCAAATAGGCGGATTTCTTAATAATGGCTTTTGGTAATTCCTATATTACTATAGAAAGAAGGGACTGTGAGGACATACCTGTATTTAGCTATTAATATACAGAAAAGAGGATTGTGTTAATGTATTAGAAAATGACACATAATTAAAAATAAATGATGTGTGGCTGCACACCTATCAAATTAAATTGTGCTGATACCGCACCTTGCACCCTACTGATGTTAAAAGTGCAACAGCAAGCATAGGGGAGTAGAATATCATCTCCCTGTTATTAGATGCGTAACAGCATCAGCCTAATTCATAAGAAGCAAGCAAAAGATATATGCTCATTAAGGCCATTGGGGCGTATGGGTTTTCAAGCAAAAAATCCACTGTGCTTCTTTTCTGAGGAGACTGCGGTCAAAGTCCCCTTCTCTTGTAGATGGCCTGACAACCTCAATGCCTTGGAGCACAATCACACCTAAGTCCCCATTGTGACATTCCACCACATGGCGGCCTACATATGTGTCAGCTTGGTTCCTCACATTGTTGAGGCACTCCCCAATCCTTCTCCTAAATTCTCTGAGTCTTTCCCACTCACTGAATTCCACATCTACAAGTGACCAGATATACCAAACCAGTAGTTCTACAGTTGATAAAGGTCCTGATATACGTAAGGCCAGTACATGTACTCTGGAAGGTGCTGCCTTTCTTAATAGCACCACATGTGATGCAACCACTACGTCGATGGGTACCACGCATCAAATTTGTTATCCAGTCAGGAGTATGAGGAATGGGTTCATGAAAACTATGGACCAGTCGATCTTTTATGTTCCTACCCCGGCGATGGGTAATCGTCGTGGTATCGCCCACCAAATGCTCAATGTCAGGGTCAGCTTGTAAAATCCCCCAGTACCGAGATAGTATCTCCCTCACATGATTGAGCCTTATCAAACTCCCCAATAATCTGTATCTGATCAGATTCTGATGACCTGACTCGGGGAATCAAGAGGGATTCCCTGTTGCATCCCAATGCATGTTGGTATGCCTGACTGAGCACTGTAGAGGGGTACCCCCGGAGTAAAAAGCGCTGCCTAAGATCATTGGCAGCCATGCGAAAGTCCTGTATGCTAGTGCAGTTGCGGCTAAGGCGCAAATATTGGCCTTTAGGAATGTCCCGCTTAAGGGCCACTGGATGACAACTCTGCCATTCAAGCAAGCCATTTGTCTCGGTTTACGAAAAAGCCAGGTACCAATGATACCCTTAGGATCTTTGTAAATTGTAAGGTCCAAAAACTTAATCATACAATCATGGATCTCGGTGGTGAAATAGACCCCAATTATTAATGTTGAGTCACCTGACAAAAGAATTAAAGCTGTTATCTCCTTTCCACAGGATTAGCACATCATCAATGTACCTCAACCAGAGCACAATTCAATTAGGTTCTCTCCAAAAACCTCATCACGATCTCAACCCCCCAAGTAAAGGTTAGCGTACCATTGGGGCACAAGGGCTCCCCATCGCCACGCCCTTTACTTGGTGGTAGATTTTCTTATTAAACATGAAGTTATTGTGTTGGAAAATAAACTTCAACAAACAAATTACCAATTCATTATTTTGCAGTTAACTTGCTGTGTTACAGGAAAGTTTGGATCAGAATGGAAAATCTGCAAAAACAGTGACTATTTTTAAACATTTCACCTCCATTTTCCTTTAATTCTTGTTGAACAGCTAAAGGGTTAACAAAGTATGTAAAATCAGTTTAAAATAACTTGAGTTGTCGTTTCTAAAATTAGGTAATTGATGGATGGTTTCTATTATGTAAGCCCCTTAATGTGACTTTATAACTGAATTGGTCCTTAAAGTCAATTTTGGAAATTTTCTTGAAAAATTGCTTTTAAAATCCTAAGCCTTCTGACAGCCTAAAAAATAACTGTAGAGACTCTGCGGTGAAATAAAAAAGTAACCTTGAAGAAGTGACCCCCTTTTAGAAACCACACACCTCATAGAATTTGCCAAAGGGTGTCGTGAGCATTTTGACCCAACATGTGTTTTACAAAAATTAATTCACAGCAGATGGTTCAAAGTGAAAACTGCAATTTTAACATGGCTATGCCAGTTCAGTGCCCAATATGTTGTGCCAAGCATGCTGTGCTTCCTGGTGTTAGAAACGCCCTACATGTGACCCTAATCTTTTACCTGGACATACCTCAGGGGTAAAAGAGCACCATGCGCTTTTGAAGCCCAATGTGGTGATTTACACATCTTGTACTGATGACAGTAGAGGCTCTGGGGTGAAAGAACAAATGGACTCCTGAGAAGTGACCCCATTTTGGAAACTACAGCCCTCCAAGTATTTATTGGGGATGGAGTGAGCATTTTGACTCCCAGGTGTTTTGAAGAAATAAATGAGCAGGGGACAGTGCAAAATGAAAAACTGCAAGTTTTCCACAGATATGGCATTTCAGTGTACAATGTGCTGTGCCCAGGGCCGGATTAAGAGCATCATGGGCCTGGTGCTGAGGATTTTGCTGGGCATTTTTATTGAACTGCACTCAGTGTCTTAATTACATATATATTTTATCGATACCATTAAAGTATTTTGTTCCTGCAACTACCCCTTCATTTGGCGTCTATCTTGGCAACATGGAGGGGGACCACGGGAGGGGGACCCTGAGGGTGGGGGCACCCTCAGGGCACTATAGTGTCAGGAAAACCGCTTTGTTTTCCTGACACTATAGTGATCATTTAACATTACTATGAAGATTACTGTTTTCTAGCTGCTGTGGACTGTGGACCACAGCAGCTAGAAACAGTAATTTTCATAGAGCTGTGTTATGATTTACGGACACAGCACTCAGCATGCTTAGCCAGTCAGATAGAAGGCTGGCTAAGCATGCTGAGAGCTGTGTCTAAATAACATAACACATTAAAGGGATTCTGTCACCAGGTTTCACCCCTGTCAGCTAAAAATATGCTGATGTTCAGGGCGTCTTCACGATTCCTAATGTGGGCTTATAAATGTCATCTGTGGGCTTATTTAGCTAAAAAACAGCTTTTACTGACCTGTCAGTCAAACAATTAAGGTGCCCAAGGGGATGTTAATGAATGCAAGGTGTCGGCCGCACCCGCCGCCGTTCGTGCCCAGCGCCGCCTTTCCGGACTTCTGCGCCGCCTCCTAATCCTCTGTGCCGCCTCTCCCTCCCTCCCCCCTCCTCCTGCTGTAAGATCTCGCGCATACAGGGGTTGAGCGAAGTGCCGGCGCATGCGCACTTCGCTGTAAGAAGCCAAATGGAGAAGTCTGCACGGGCGCATCAGGCAGAGCCCTGTGCGCAAGCGCGAGATCTTACAGCAGAAGGAGGGGGGAGGGAGGGAGAGAGAGAGGCGGCACAGAGGATTAGGAGGCGGTGCAGAAGTCCGGAAAGGCGGCGCTGGGCACGAACGGCGGTGGGTGCGGCGGGCATCTTGCACCCATTAACATCCCCTTGGGCACCTTATTTGTTTGACTGACAGGTTAGTAATAGCTGTTTTTTAGCTAAATAAGCCCACAGATGACATTTATAAGCCCACATTAGGAATCGTGAAGACGCCCTGTACATCAGCATATTTTTAGCTGACAGGGGTCAAACCTGGTGACAGAATCCCTTTAAAGAAATTACTGTTTCTAGCTGCTGTGGACTAGCAGCTAGAAACAGTAATTTCTTTATGTGTTATGTTATAGAGACTGAGCTCTCAGCATGCTTAGCCAGTCAGTAATTCTCATAGTGCTGTTATGATTTATGGACACAGCTCTCAGCATGCTTAGCCAGCCTTCTATCTGGCTGTGCTTCTTGAGAGTCACAGTCCACAGGCTCAGAAACAGCCAGATAGAAGGCTGGCTAAGCATGCTGAGAGCTGTGTCCATAAATCATAACAGCACTATGATTGCCCTCCCTTCCAACTGGATGAGTTTATCTGATACCTGCCCTGCTCCAGAAGCTCCTGCTGTCTCGCGAGCTGGTGTGGCTGAGCGCTGTGGGCCGTGTGCTGGTCGAAAGTGCTGAGCAGGTTGTACACAGCGCAGCGTGCAGGAGGGATAACCGTGGGCGCACTGAGGTCATATCCGGCGGGCCGGCATTACAGGAACCGCACCAGCTGCTCTGACGTCCTGCCGCCGGATATCCTGTGACGTATATCCGGCGGCAGGACGTCAGAGCAGCTGGTGCTGTTTCTGTAATGCCGGCCCGCCGGATATGACCTCAGTAGTGATGGGAAGTTCGGATCTTTCAGATGAATCGGTTCATGAATCGGATCTTCGGTTCACTTGCTGAGTCACTGACTGCTGAGCTGACTCGCAAGTGAACCGGAGACTCTAGGTGCCGGTGCACATGCGCAGATGCTTTCCATTCGATTCACTTGCTGCTGCTGACTCAGTCGGCTCATCAGTTCTCTAATGAGTGAGTCAGGATCAGGAAGAGTGATTGATTATAGTGATGGTGAAATGAAGCTGAGGCTGACGCCGGACAGGAGGACTCAGGACAGGAGTCAGGAGCTGTCACTGTGGTGTGCATTGTTGTCTGTTGTGCATTGTTACCCACAGTGACAACAGTCTGACACTGACAGTAGTACAACGAACCAAGTGAAGTGAAATGTGAATGCACGCACAGGGAAAACTATGTGCTGAATTGATAACAGTATTACAGTAACAGTCACTGGCTGATAATAAAATAGTCCCCACAGTCCCCACTTAACGGAATCCATAAAGGAGATGTGAACCCACCCTTAGTTATATAGCTACTGAATGAGATGCCTTTAACATATATATCTCCTGAGAAGCCAATTTGATCCTAAATGGTTAATTCAACCTGTAATCTAAACTCTGTGTCATCTGTCACTTCTCTTACCTCTCTGCTCCTGTCAAAGGCGTACATAGAAATCACTGGGCCCCATAGCAAGAATCTAAATTGGGCCCCCATTCCCCTTTTATAGCCCCTCCCACTACCCATTCCAGGCCTCTCTCTTTGTTCCATGAACTATGTTCGCTGCTGTTTTATAATTTATGCCATCAGGGCCGGATTGGGATTACAAAACAGGCCTGGCACACAAAAGAGGCATAATAGATACAGTGTGTACAGATGTATAGTGTATACAGCAGTGTACTGATATGTGAGGAACGTGGTATAATATATGCAGTGTGTTGAGGTATATAGTATATACAGCAGTGTACTGATATATGAGGTATAAATTACAGCTCGTACCTCACATATCAATCCAATACTGTATATACAATATACCTGTACACACCATCTATTATACCTCGTACCTAACATATCAGTACACTGCTGTATATACAATATATCTATACACACTGCATATATTATACCTTGTACCTCACATATCAGTACACTGCAATATATATTATATATCTGTACATATTGCATCTATAATACTGTTTAATATATGCAGTGTGTGTGTATATATATATATATATATATATATATATATATATATATAGGTGAGGCATACAAGGTATAATACTGTAGATGCAGTGTTTATAGAAATATGTGGTCAGTTATGCATTATAGTCACTGTGTGTGTGAAGTACATGAGGTTGTGGTCACTGTACCTGTCTGAAGTATTATACATGAGTGAGCAATGAGTAAAAACAGGGCATGGAGGGGTTGTAAATGATGAAAAGTGGAGGACCTCCTCTTACCACTCCATTCCAGTCTGTATGGATCAATGCAGAGCTGATTGTGAACTTCTAATACTTGCTGTTAGGGGTTGAAGGACCTGTGATGATGTCATCACAGGTCCTGGCAGATGTACCTTCCAAACGTAGGAACTACACCATTTTTGGTGCAGTTCCTTTGCAAGATTCTGCAGGACCTGTGATGCTGAAGATGATGTCATCACAGGTCCTGGCAGATGCACTGTTCTAACCTGGGAACTACACTTTACACTGTGCAGTTCCCTTACAGGACCTGTGAAGACTCCCTGTACTACTCAGACGACTCAGAGCTGCTAGTGCTTGCCTTGCCTCAGCTCTGATTGGTTGGTGGGCGGGGAGGGGCGGGGCTGGCAGAAGCATCTTCCACTCTAGGATCATATTACGCTCCTCCCTAGTCCCTCCCTCAGGCTCCTGCTGCCAGCGTGAGGTGAGCGTCTCTGCATTGTCTGTGTGCTATGTGACTCTGCGCTGTGTACAACAGAGGACTTTTAACCCTCCCGACGGCCTTTTGGCTGGCAGATGGGCCTATTTTATGGTAGGGGCCTGGAGCTGCAGCTCCATCAGCCCCTACGTTAATCCGGCCCTGGCTGTGCCCAACTTGTGCCATCTGAGACACAATACATATGGTTTAATGTTAAATGCCATAAATGTGCATGTAAACAGCAGTTTGGGTACGCCACATGTTTCAAAACAGACCACCTTTTGGCTCTTAAGGACCAGATTTTGAATCGATTGGTTTACGGGCAGCAAGTTTCTTTTGAACAGCCTCTGGGGGATCAGTACGGCCAATTTCTGAGAGCCATATTTTTAATATTTTCCCTCGACAGAGCTGTGCGAGGGCTTCTTTTTGTCTTTTTGCAGGATGAGTTTCAATCATTTGGTTTTATTTTAGGGTAAATACTAGAGATCGAGCGATTATCGGAGTTACCGATATTATCGGCCGATATGCATGATTTTCAAAGTTGTCAGTATCGGCATCTAACCTTGCTGATAATGCGGCCAGCGCGCCATGTTCCCTCAGCAGCACTCTCTCCTACCCCCCCCCCCCTTTCCTGTGCCGCGCTGCCAATGAGGAGAGACGGGAGGAGGGGCGGCGCACTGCGCCAGCAATAAAAGTTAACATCTAATACAAATACAGGAGGCGGTGCCCAGCCTATATGACGGGGATCAGCGGCAGTTAACCCCTCAGGTGCCGCATCTGAGGGGTTAACTGCTGCCGCTGATTGCAGCTCCCTGTCAGAGGCAGGGGGCCGGCTATGTGATTTTGCGCCGACGCACCCGCCTCCTGTATTGAAAGTTAATTATCATTGGTGGCGCAGTGCGACCCCGCCCCCCACATCTCCCACACCCCCAGTATTAAATACATTGGTGGCCAAGGCGCCCCCCAGTATTAAAATCATTGGTGGCACAGTCCGTCCCCCCCCCCCTCCAGTATTAAAATCATTGGTGGCAGTGGCCACAGGGTCCCCTCTCCCCTCCTTATTGGTGGTGCAGTGGCAGTTCCGAAAGGAGTCCCAGCAGTGTAAGCCTGGGGCTCCAATCAGTTAACATGGCAGCCAGGACGCTACTGAAGCCCTGGCTGCCATAGTCGGCTCCCTGCTGCTGTAATGCAAGGTGACCACAAGTTTTATATATATATATATATATATATATATATATATATATATATATATATATATATATATATATATATATTTTTTTTTACAGCATTCACCTGATGGGGTAGATTGTGATATTTTTATAGAGGAGTTTATTATGGATGTAGTGATAGCTAATATGTCTATTATTTATTTATTTATTTATTTATTTATTTTTTCTGCAATTTTTTTTTTTTTGGGCAATTTTACACAATAAAAGTATTTTTGAAAAAAAAATCCTGTTTTTGAGTTGCCGTTTTCTGAGAGCCATATTTTTTTTTTATTTTTCTGCTGATGGTCTTCAGTGAGGGTTCATTTTTTGCCTTTTTCATTACCATTTTGGGGTACGTAGTACTTTTTGATCACTCGCTGTTAAACTTTTTGTTAGACTGTTTTGGCGACATATATATATATATATTTTTTTTTTATTTTTTTTTTACAGAGTTCACCTGATGGCCCAGAACATGTGATATTTTTTATAGAGCTGGTCATGATGTAGGTGGCGATACCTAATATGTAAATATTTTATTTTTTAATGGTAAATGACTTGATGAGGATAACTGGTGTTTTGTTTGTTTGTGTTTTTATTTTTGTTTGTTTTTTGTTTTTACTTCAAACTTTTTTTTATTTATTTTTATTTATTTTTTATTCCCTCCCGACGATAATCGGGCATCATTCATTGGCAGATTGTCTGATCGATTATATGGGCCGGTTAACAGGAACAAGCATTCCTAGGAAGGCCTGTTCCTGATAATTGGCCCAAAAATCATGTGGTCTAATAAGACCCTAAGTGTTTATACAGAGAATGCTATCAGTCACTGAGGACACCTCCCCCATGTACAATGAAACGAGAAAGAGCAGAGAGATAAATTTATAAATTGCTATTTACTGAAGTTTTTCCCACAAAATGATATATCAATCTGCTCAGCTCCTCCTGCTCTATAACATGCTGCCTACAGATTGCACTGCATTTTGTGGTGACTGCTGGTCATTCATTCAGCGGTAGTCGGTGGAAGCTCCCAGCCACCAAATGCATGTTGTGCAGAAAAGATGATCTGTTACCAGCTTTTGTCCAGCCCTGGTATAATGTATTGTATGCACGTCTACAGGACTGCAGGTAAAGGCTTTAATGTAGGAATCTTTCAAGGGATATGTTTGTATTTGCTTTTCTACTCAGAGTTGGGCTTATCTTTTATAGAGTCCTATATTTTATGTATGTCTAATGTAGATCGGATCTATATTTGGCAGAGTTACCACAGTCCAATTTTCTACACGTGGCAGAGAATACGTGGAGAGTCCTGAATGTGCTGTCCAACGGGATCCAGACTGGAGGTGTCACAAAGATTGCCAAGTCTGTCATTGCTCCTCTGGCAGAGCACAATGTCTCTGTGCTGATGCTTTCCACGTACCAGACTGATTACATTTTGGTAAGATGAAAATTAAGTGAATCTTAAGTGGCATGTAAGCAGTTTATAGTAGGCTCAGTGACAAGCGATGTGTGTATTTTGTGATCAATTTATTTATTCCCGTTTCTGTCTTCACTGACAAATATAAATCAGAAGTCACTCACCCAATACTGGGTGATTTTTTTTCCTCTATTGATTTAAAGGGAACCTGTCATGTTGAACATGGTGTTTAAGCTGAAGGCAGCTTGTTATACTGTAGAGCAGGAGGAGCTGAGCAGATTTATATATAGTTTTATGGGAAAAGATTCAGTAAAACTTGTTTTTTACATTTAAATCTCTGCTCATTCTGGGCTTTAAAGTCAAGGAGTTGGTCCTATCAGTGATTGACAGCTATCTCTGTATACACGGTCAGAGGGAAGGCTGTCAGTCGCCTCGCTGACTTCAAAGTCCAGAATGAGCAGAGATATAAATGTATAAATTACAAGTTATACTGAATCTTTTCGCATAAAACTGTGTATCAATCTGCTCAGCTTCTTCTGCTCTATAACATGCTGCCTTCATATTACATTGCATTTTCAAGGTGATGGGTTCCCTTTAAACATATTTTGGACCAATAATGTCTTTGTGATAGGTGGTTTTCATCAAACACTTCGGCAGACTGGCCATCTGACAGCTCGGTCTCCAGCAGTTCTCTCTAAGTTGAATTATGACTATATGAGTGGCACTGGAGACTGAGCTTCAGAGAGCTAGTCTGAAAGGTTCCATTGTGAACAGCATTCTGCAGCCTGCTATGTACTGCATAGACATGGAAGATACAGAAGCAACATTTAAAAGAAAATTATTACAGAAACGTTTTATAGCCCTGAATACATCTAAGCCAATAAAAATGGCTAAATGAGTGTCCATGCAATGGATACACTGCTCCCACACTTTTTTTTTTTTCCCCCCTCATGACACCTAATGACTGGCATACATGTTAACTAATATTTTGCACGCATTAATTGGTAGTCTTTACTAAACATCCATTGTACAACATGCAGTGCCAACAAATCTTTACTGAAGAGGTAGACATAGATGAAATGGAGGTTCAATGGTGGGCAAAAACGGGCACCAACCTCTTAAAGCGGCCCTGTCACCCGAATCAACTTTATACAACCAGGCATATAGCCTGGTAGGGTTGCTGACGCTGATTAAAATGATACCTATCTTTTGTCTGTAGGTAGTAGCGTTGTGGAGAAATTTGAACTTTTACAAATATACTAATGAGCTATTGGAGCACCAGGAGAGGAGCTTATGCAGCACCGCTCCAACAACGCCCCTGGTGTTCCATACTGACGTCCATCTCCTTCAAATCACACACCTCTCCCTTTAGAATGAGATCTCGCACCTGCTGTCTAAAACGGCACGGGTGCACAACATCTTAGGCTTGAAATCGATGAGCGAAGATGTGCGCACGCGCTGTTCTAGACAGCGTGTGCGCAGGCTGTCAATCTAAAGGGAGGGGGGAGTGATTTGAAGGAGAGGGGTGTCAGTAGTATATTTATTTGTATATTTATAAAAGTTCAAATTTCTCCAACTCTACTACCTACAGACAAAAGATAGGTATCGTATTAAGCGGCTATATGCCTGGTTGTATAGGGTTGATACTGGTGACAGAGCCGCTTCTCAACAGCCCTTCTAAAAAAAAAAAAAAAAAAAAATAATTTTTTTTAGACTGTGCATATGTGATGTCTTATTTCGCCGAATGAGTAGCAGTTCTTTTAACAGTCAATTGGGTTACATATATGTGTAATTTACATGAAATTGCCTTTTTTTTTTTGTTTCAAAAAACTTTTATATAATCCTTCTGGGTGCCTTTTAAACTTTAGTCATTTATTTTTTCACTGTAATATAGTTACATGTAATGGAGTTGCTGTATAACATTATTACTGTATGTCCATGTAACGGAACGCCTAGCACCCCGACCGGGTACCTCTGTTGATAGGTGCTCCTAATGCTTTCCGAGGACTCCAAGCACTCCACTTGACACCGTACGCACTGCAGACCCCACGAACCGCCGAAGCTTGGTTGAGGCCTCGCCGGCTCCTACCCACCCTGGACCTACGACAAGGCTCCAGGCTCCAGTGGGTGAACCTCTCCTACATCCAGAGAGCAGGAACCAGGAACAAGCTCTTACAAGAGCTAGTAGTTATAGCCAGGGGAGTATAGCAAATCTTCAGCGTATAGCAATCCCCAGTGTCGATCAGTTACCCAAACACCAGCCTCAACATGATAAAGGGTAAAACAGGAACACTTTATTGAGGGCTACCCACCCGTATTTATGCAGGTCCCCATCTGGTGGACACGCCCCTAGGGGACCAGAAGGAAGACTGTGACACAGGACAGATACGTAGCACTCAGGATACACAGACACAACACATCCCCACAATGCATCATGGTTTCCTCCTCTCTGCCCTGGAGACACCTAAGGAGCAATTCAATTATCTCTCAGGACAAAGGGAAATCGCCAATACACATGTGGGGACAACAGGACAGAAATCACCACCCAAACACACAATGTCACACCCCCACAGCAAACACAGACATTTAACATATCCCCAGATAGCTCAAGTCTGAGTGCATATCATTAGGTGAATGGCACTCAGACTACACGAATACAATAAAATTAGCTATCTGGGTACCCTCACATAACAAAATACCATTCCAAAGACAGATTTAAGCTGTGCGGCCGGTCTGTCTTCTCCTTTAAAGTTAGTATGGGCCATAATCCTGAGGCAAGAGGCTGGTAAACAGGCCTCTCCAAAACCCAGTGGCAAGGTTGGTTTTGCCACATTCCATATACTGAAGCAGTACAGATTTTTTTGTATCTTTTTTTTTTTTTTTTAGTCCGTTGTGTAATGATATTTAGGATTCATTAGACACACATTAATTGGGGTTTGGCTGTCTTTCTAGAAGAGCAGAATGTTACACACTATCTGTGTCCATCTGGAGATTTTATTCTAAATACCATCACTGGCATTCCCCCTAAACAATGAGGACAGTTGGCAGATACCTCATAGGATCAACATTGCAGTATGATAGGTTTAACCTGATGGATCTATGACTTTTTTTTTTTTTTTACTTAAAAGTTTTGTTTTACTTCAGCAAATAACATTTATCATAAAGATTAAGTGAATACAAGGCACTTACTAATGTATTGTGATTGTCCATATTGCCTCTTTTGCTGGCTTGGTTCATTTTTCTATTACATTACATTACATTACACTGCTCGTATTCAGGAGTTGCAACCACCCTGCAATCCAGCAGTGGTGCCTGTGCTTGCGCTATATAGCAAAAGGCTCCGGCCCCGCTGGAGTGTGCATAGGCTGGCGCTTTTTCCTATAGTGTTCAAGTACTGCCACCGGTGCAGGATTGCAGGGTGGTCGTAACCCGTGGATATGAGCAGTGTATAATGTGATGGAAAAATGAATTAAGCCAGTAAAGGATGCAATAAGGACGATCATATTAATAAGTGCCTTATGTTAACCTTGTCTACATGATAAATGCCATTTGCTGAAGTGAGACAAGCCCTTTAACTGTGTTTAATTAGCACTACGCTTTAAAGAAAAGGGCAAAGGACAAATTAAAAATACAAAAAGCTAAACTAGTAAATCATTGTCAGCTTGGGGTTAATAACATTTATAGAGAACTTGCCGTTTGCTTTGCCTGCTAAAGAAGATTGGGTTTTCATAAAAAATAATAATACAGCTTTATGTATTCTAATACACTGCAAGCTGCAGAATGCTGTTTAGTGCCAAATCATGAGATGAGCTTTCTAATGGTTAGTCTCTGCCCCCTCTCTCGTTTCCTGAGCAATAATCTGGCAGAAATCTGATTTAATCAGTGCTGCTGCAGTTTTTAAATAGTTTTTTTCCCCTTTGGGACTAAGCCAATTTTGTCAGCAACATTTTAGTTTTTTCCTCTCCACCTTACAAGAGCCATAACTTTTTAAATTTTAACGTGAACTTAGCAATATGAGGACCACACATTATTTTTAAATTGCATTGTGTAACCATGTTTCCAGGACATCCTCCATGACAGCACCACATGGAGGAGGTCTCCCCACCCACTATTGGGACAGGAACAAAAAGAGATTAAAAGTTCCCCCCCCACATACACCCACCAGTGTTTTTTTCCTGTCCCAATAGGGGACGGTGACAGAGAGGGATCTCTTAACCTGGAGACTGGCAGGGGTTAGATCGAGGGCCATGTTCCTCTCCTTCCCTCCCAATAAGGTGCCATGCTAAAACCCTCTAAGCTGGGGGTCTCCTGTACCTGATGGCCAAGTGGCTGGAGGAAGGTTGGAGTTCCAAGTAGGCCGCGGGCTGGGGAGTTGGTTGCCGTAACCCTGGTGGGGCTCTGGGCACCAGGCTCCCTCCTCCTCATAGACGGATGTCGGGACTGCATGGAAGATGTGGTACACATGTGGCGCAGGGTGTCTGATGTCATTTCCGGGGCCAAGGAAGGGCAGTCGGAAACAAGATGGCGGCGTCCATGGTGGTTTCAACGATATGGCGGCCGGTGAGGAGGATTGTGGCGTCCAGCATGGCAGGGGACGCTGGAGGCTTGGCTTTCCGGCCTCGCGTCCCATCCGGTTAACTCTCCCAGGATGAGTCCCAGAAGGAGGAGGAGGGGCATCGCGGCAACTGGAGGGGTAAGTGCCAGTGGTATTTAAACCTCAGGGGTGCTAGCATCAGGGTCCTCACATTATGGATACCTCAGCTATCTGCAGAGAGCAATTACCAGAGCCTCCTGTGCAGGGACATGTAAGTAAATATCTTATCCGGTCCCTTTCTTTATCCCTTGGGGTATCTACTCTAAGGGGGAAAAAGAAACTACCTATGAGGTGGTACCTAAAAAGAAGCCTAAAGCGGGCGTGGCCAGCAGCCGGCATGTGAGCACGCTTCTGTGAGTAGCTCCACTTACCCTCGATAATCCTTCACCATCCT
Source organism: Bufo bufo (assembly GCF_905171765.1). Classification (NCBI taxonomy): domain Eukaryota; kingdom Metazoa; phylum Chordata; class Amphibia; order Anura; family Bufonidae; genus Bufo; species Bufo bufo. Next base: position 289,587,534 of record NC_053390.1, on the reverse strand, counting down.
GACAAACTGCCGACTCCTGGCACAGAGTGGACGGTGTGTAGGAGACGGAGACCCCGCACACCGACTATGGGGCCCAGCAAAGCGCAGACCGCTGCGGAGAAGCTCAAAGAGTTCACCAGGTCTGAGGCCCAAAGTGGAGCCGCGACTGCGACTCCCACACGTGCGGCTGTTACCCGCGGGCAGGCTGCCCAACAGGCGGATGTAGAGGAAGGCGCTGAGCAGGAGTTTACCCTCAAGGTAGCTTATGAGCAGTTACTAGTGGCAATATCATCATGCCAAACCTCACTCACCGGGAAGCTGGAGGAGGTGAGAGTGGATGTGGGCCTGCTCCGCCATGACATGCAGCAGCTCAGAGATTGGGTCAAAAACACAGAAGACCGCGTGTCTGTGCTGGAAGATCTGACCAGACCCATGGCAGGGCAGATGCAAGATCTGGAGCGATCCGTAGGTCAGTGGCAACAGAAATGTGACGACCTGGAAAATAGATCGCGCCCCAACAATGTGAGGATCTTGGGCCTACCAGAGAAAGCTGAAGGCAGAGATCCTGCGGCCTTCCTAGAGGCCTGGTTTAAAGAGCAGTTCCCTGAGGCACCCTTCTCTCCTGCATATACCGTGGAGAGGGCACATCGTGTCCCAGCCAGATACCCCCCACCAGGGGCTCCTCCTAGACCCCTCTTGGCGCGTCTGTTGAATTGGAGAGACCGGGATCTTATCCTCAGTCAGGCCAGAAGCAAGCAAGACATCAGGCATGAAAATGCAAAGATCTCCCTTTTTCCGGATTTCTCTGCTGATCTCCAGAAGAGGAGAGCCACATTTGTTGCAGTTAAACGTCGCCTTCGGGATCTAAATCTTCAATATTCGATGGCTTATCCGGCCCGCCTTAGAGTCATAGATGGCGATAAAACCGTGTTTTTCAATGATCCTCGTGAGGCGGAGGACTGGGCCTCAAGAAAAGCTGCGCCTCCCGGACCGCGCTGAACTTTCCGCTGTCTGTTCACAGCAAGTATTTAAATGTCCCCATATGTCTGATTATAGGGAGACTTGTTCTTGTTTCCCCTGAGCAAGATATTATTTAACCGCCTCTGGACCGCCTAACGCAGGATCGCGTTCCGGAGGTGGCAGCCCTGCGCACAGTCACGCATATACGCGAGACGCAAGATTTCCTGTAAACGCGCGCACACAGGATCGGAAGGTAAGCGAGTGGATCTCCAGCCTGCCAGCGGCGATCGTTGGCTGAAGAAGCGATTTTTTTTTAAAATTTTTTTTTTTAACCCCTAAAAGGTATATTAGACGCTGTTTTGAGAACAGCGTCTAATATACCTGCTACCTGGTCCTCTGGTGGTCCCTTTTGTTTGGATCGACCACCAGAGGACTCAGGCAGCTCAGTAATATGTAGCACCAAACACCACTACACTAAACCCCCCCCCTGTCACTTATTAACCCCTTATTAACCCCTGATCACCCCCCTGTCATTGATCACCCCCTTGTAAGGCTCCATTCAGACGTCCGCATGATTTTTACGGATCCACTGATGCATGGATAGGATCCGCAAAACACATACGGACGTCTGAATGGAGCCTTACAGGGGGGTGATCAATGACGGGGGTGATCACCCCATATAGACTCCCTGATCACCCCCCTGTCATTGATCACCCCCCTGTAAGGCTGCATTCAGATGTCCGTATGTTTGTTACGGATCCACGGATACATGGATCGGATCCGCAAAACACATACGGACATCTGAATGGAGCCTTATAGGGGGGTGATCACCCGCCTGTCATTGATCACCCCCCTGTAAGGCTCCATTCAGACATTTTTTGGCCCAAGTTAGCGGAAAATTATTTTTTTTTTTCTTACAAAGTCTCATATTCCACTACTTTGTGTCAAAAAATAAAATCTCACATGAACTCACCATACCCCTCACGGAATCCAAATGCGTAAAATTTTTAGACATTTATATTCCAGACTTCTTCTCACGCTTTAGGGCCCCTAGAATGCCAGGGCAGTATAAATACCCCACATGTGACCCCATTTCGGAAAGAAGACACCCCCAGGTATTCCGTGAGGGGCATATTGAGTCCATGAAAGATTGAAATTTTTGTCCCAAGTTAGCGGAAAGGGAGACTTTGTGAGGAAAAAAAAAAATATATCAATTTCCGCTAACTTGTGCCAAAAAATAATAATTTCTATGAACTCGCCATGCCCCTCATTGAATACCTTGGGGTGTCTTCTTTCCAAAATGGGGTCACATGTGGGGTATTTATACTGCCCTGGCATTTTAGGGGCCCTAAAGCATGAGAAGAAGTCTGGGATCCAAATGTCTAAAAATGCCCTCATAAAAGAATTGTGGGCCCCTTTGCGCATCTAGGCTACAAAAAAGTGTCACACATCTGGTATCGCCGTACTCAGGAGAAGTTGGGCAATGTGTTTTGGGGTGTCATTTTACATATACCCATGCTGGGTGAGATAAATATCTTGATCAAATGCCAACTTTGTATAAAAAATGGGAAAAGTTGTCTTTAGCCGAGATATTTCTCTCACCCAGCATGAGTATATGTAAAAAGACACCCCAAAACACATTGCCCAACTTCTCCTGAATACGGCGATACCACGTGTGACACTTTTTTGCAGCCTAGGTGGGCAAAGGGGCCCACATTCCAAAGAGCACCTTTAGGATTTCACAGGTCATTTACCTACTTACCACACATTAGGGCCCCTGGAAAATGCCAGGGCAGTATAACTACCCCACAAGTGACCCCATTTTGGAAAGAAGACACCCCAATGTATTCCGTGAGGGGCATGGAGAGTTCCTAGAATTTTTTATTTTTTGTCACAAGTTAGCGGGAAATTGTTTTTTTTTTGTTTGTTTTTTTTTCTCACAAAGTCTGATATTCCACTAACTTGTGACAAAAAATAGAAACTTCCATGAACTCGCCATGCCCCTCACGGAATACCTTGGGGTGTCTTCTTACCAAAATGGGGTCACTTGTGGGGTAGTTATACTGCCCTGGCATTCTAGGGGCCCTAATGTGTGGTAAGTAGTTTGAAATCAAAATCTGTAAAAAATGGCTGGGTGAGAGAAATATCTTGGCAAAAGACAACTTTTCTCATTTTTTTTTTATACAAAGTTGGCATTTGACCAAGATATTTATCTCACCCAGCATGGGTATATGTAAAATGACACCCCAAAACACATTGCCCAACTTCTCCTGAGTACGGAGATACCAGATGTGTGACACTTTTTTGCAGCCTAGGTGGGCAAAGGGGCCCACATTCTAAAGAGCACCTTTCGGATTTCACCGGCCATTTTTTACAGATTTTGATTTCAAACTACTTACCACACATTAGGGCCCCTAGAATGCCAGGGCAGTATAACTACCCCACAAGTGACCCCATTTTGGAAAGAAGACACCCCAAGGTATTCGCTGATGGGCATAGTGAGTTCATAGAAGTTTTTATTTTTTGTCACAAGTTAGTGGAATCTGAGACTTTGTAAGAAGAAAAAAATAAATAAAAAATCATCATTTTCCGCTAACTTGTGACAAAAAATAAAAAGTTCTATGAACTCACTATGCCCATCAGCGAATACCTTAGGGCATGGGTGTCAAACATGCGGCCCGCAATGAATATCTTTGCAGCCCGGCAAAGATGCACTGCTATGTATGAGCCGGGAGAGAGGAGGGGCTGGAGTCCGTAACTAGGGGCGGGGCCCGGTGCAGTCACTGTACTCTTACACCGGGCCCCGCCGCTCACCAAAGTATTTATAAACGTGAATCCTTATCCTGTTATTAAGTTGACCTAACGCTGCGCTCTCCCATGTTCCCCTGTATCCCCATAGCACTTACTTAAGCTTCAATAGCAGGCAGAGCGGACGGCAGCAGTAACGTCACTCACTGACGTCGAGCGCCTGCTCCGCCCACTTTATGAATGAAGCAGGCGGAGCAGACGCGCGACGTCAGTGAGTGACGTTACTGCTGCCGTCCGCTCTGCCTGCTATTGAAGCTTAAGTAAGTGCTATGGGGATACAGGGGAACATGGGAGAGCTCAGCGTTAGTTCAACTTAATAACAGGATAAGGATTCACGTTTATAAATACTTCGGTGAGCGGCGGGGCCCGGTGTATTGGGGGACACTGTTATGAGGGGGATCTGTGGATGACATATAGCAGTGTCATCCACAGATCCCCCCCCCATAACAGTTCCATCCACAGATCCCCCACCCCATAACAATGCCATCCTCAGATCCCCCCACCCCATAACAATGCCATCCACAGATATCCCACCCCATAGCAGTACCATCCACAGATCCCCATAACAGTGCCATCCACAGATCCCCCATAACAGCGCCATCCACAGATCCCCCATAACAGCGCCATCCACAGATCCCCCATAACAGCGCCATCCACAGATCCCCCATAACAGCGCCATCCACAGATCCCCCATAACAGCGCCATCCACAGATCCCCCATAACAGCGCCATCCACAGATCCCCCATAACAGCGCCATCCACAGATCCCCCATAACAGCGCCCTCCACAGATCCCCCATAACAGCGCCCTCCACAGATCCCCCATAACAGCGCCATCCACAGATCCCCCATAACAGCGCCATCCACAGATCCCCCATAACAGCGCCATCCACAGATCCCCCATAACAGCGCCATCCACAGATCCCCCATAACAGTGCCATCCACAGATCCCCCATAACAGTGCCATCCACAGATCCCCCATAACAGTGCCATCCACAGATCCCCCATAACAGTGCCATCCACAGATCCCCCATAACAGTGCCATCCACAGATCCCCCATAACAGTGCCATCCACAGATCCCCCATAACAGTGCCATCCACAGATCCCCCATAACAGTGCCATCCACAGATCCCCCATAACAGTGCCATCCACAGATCCCCCATAATAGTGTCATGCACAGACCACCATTAAAGGGTTTCTATCACTTCGTTTCACATATTTAGCTGTCAGACACTAGCGATCCGCTAGTGTCTGCTCTGCCCAACCATCCTAATATAATTGCTTTTGGGGCAGCCGTTTTGCTAAAAAAAAGAACTTTTATTAATATGCTAATGAGCCTCTAGGTGCTATGGGGGCGTCATTAGCACCTAGAGGCTCCGTCTACCTTCAGAAACTGCCGCCGCCCAGCGCGTCCCTCCAGCCCGCCCATCTCCTCCTGAATGCGATCCTCCCTGTGAGCGCCTGTATTCGGCGCATGCGCAGTGAATGTCTGACCGCTTCCCTGCTCAGACATCTCCACTGCGCCTGCGCGATGACGTCATAGTGCTCCGAGGAACAGGCGCAGTGGAGATGTCTGAGCAGGGAAGCTGTCAGACAAATTTTTGTACCATAGTTTGTAAACGCTATAACTTTTACCCAAACCATTTTTTTTTTTTTACCCAAACTTTTTCTTTTTTATCAAAGACATGTAGAACAATAAATTTAGAGAGAAATTTATATATGGATGTCGTTTTGTTTTTTTTGCTAAATTTTACAACTGAAAGTGAAAAATGAAATTTTTTTTGCAAAAAAATCGTTAAATTTCGATTAATAACAAAAAAAGTAAAAATGTCAGCAGCAATGAAATACCACCAAATGAAAGCTCTATTAGTGAGAAGAAAAGGAGGTAAAATTCATTTGGGTGGTAAGTTGCATGACCGAGCAATAAACGGTGAAAGTAGTGTAGGTCAGAAGTGTAAAAAGTGGCCTGGTCGTTAAGGGTGTTTAGGTGGTTAAGATGCAGCAAGGCTGATATTGGTCACTTTTTCATGTTTTGGACTGCATTTGATAGTCTTATGTGTGTTCTCACTTAAATGCAGGGCGTTTCCCTTCACGCAGCACCAGTCACTTTGTCAACATGTTCTATTGTCATGTATTAAGGCCTGCAGTTTTGCATTTATTTGCTGAATGGGGGGTAGGAGCAATACCTGTATGGTTATAACACCTATCTGCACTATACAGGTCCCCGAGTTAAGGGCCACCAAGTTAGTCGGATCAGGATTCGACACCTTCATGTTTATAATGTTATTGTTCTGTATAATGTTTTTGTATGCTCAAGCTTATATGTCTCAAGTATGGCCATCTCTTTTCATGATAGCAACAGGGGAGTCTCTGCTCTATGTTGATCATATGCCTAAACTGTCAGTGTATGCAATGTGGATGTGGGCATTTGTCCTTGATTCAAAACTGGTGATTTCATGGCCTCCATGAGAGTGATGTCATGGAACGTGAGGGGACTGGGAGACCCTAATAAGAGGATTGCGATTTTTATTTTTTTTTTTCCCTCAAATACGCTCCTTTTAATCCTCATATTCTGGGCCTTCAAGAAACCCACCTCACCCCGGAAACAGGGAACAGGTTGAAGAAGCCCTGGGCGCAACACTTGTTCAACTCATATGGGAGCTCTCACTCCAGAGGTGTAGCCCTGCTGTTCCATAGAAGCCTCAGATGCGAGATTCACTACTCAGCTGTAGATCAGGGAGGGCAGTACATTTTCATACATGCTCACATTAACTGTGTCCCATATGTGATTGTTAATCTGTATAATTCCCCTCCTGCATCTTTATCCCTTCTACAAGCAGTCACGGGTTTTGTGGCTAATTATCCCAATGCCCGTTTCATATGTTTGGGAGACTTTAATCAAGTAGTCAGTGAGGATTTAGACAGATTCAGCTGCAGGGCAGATAGAGGAGGGACGGGAGGGAACAGCACGGTTCTTGCCAGAATATCCCAGGAGATGGGATGGGTAGACATGTGGAGAGCCAGGAACCCACTGACGAGGGAATACTCTTGCTTTACCCCTGCCAGAGGAGCCCTGTCTAGAATTGACTACTTGTTTGGCAATGCCATAGTATATACTGACCTGGTGAATATTAGGCATGGACCACAGGGCCCGTCCGATCATGCCCCATTATTGGCGGAGCTGGCCCTGACTGATCATACCAGTGTTGGCAGTAAGATGCGTATACACCCTTTCTGGCTGTCCTTGTTTGGTTTAAATGACAGAATCCCTGATCAGTTGAGGATGTTCTTTGAGATACAGGGCGAGTCTACAGACGCTCTATTGCTTTGGGAGACATTGAAAGCGTACCTTAGAGGATGCATCAAATCCTCCATTTCATACGTTAAGAGAGATTCGCAACGTAAGGAAAATGATTTACATACCAGCTGTAAGGAGGCAGAGAGGGCATTCATTGAGTCCCCCTCTGAAGAGCGCAGATTAGAGTGGTTATCCAATGGGAGAATGTACATGCTGCATCTGGAGGAAAAGGGCAAAAGGAAGCTCTTCTTCCTTCTTAAGCAACAGGCGTTTGAAACAGGCAATCAGACAGGGAAGTTACTAGCGCATATAGCACGCACTAATAATATGTCTCCCCCGGTACTCGGGATACAGGAGACTGACGGCCGCATAATGGAATCGGTGCAAGACATATTGAAATGCTTTCATAATTTTTACAGAGACCTATACAAATCAGCAGCTACTTATTCAGGGCAAGAATTAGAGTCCTACCTCACTGAAGTGTCTCATCCTCGGCTAGCGGACCTAGATAAGGGTCTTATGGAGGAGGATATTACATTAGAGGTAGTGGAGAGAGCCATTAAGGATCTACCGACAGGGAAAGCCCCAGGCCCAGATGGCATCCCGGTAGAGGTATATTCTAAGTATGGGGAAAATCTAAACCCTCAGTTGCTGAACCTGTATCGAGTGGCGCACTCCCGTGGCTCCTTGTCAGATTCCATGTATGATGCATCCATTGTTGTGATTTTGAAGCCTGGCAAGGACCCATTGGAATGTGGATCTTATCGTCCAATTTCACTTTTAAACTTGGACTATAAAATCCTGACCAGAATTATAGCCAATAGATTGAATAGGGTCATCACGTCAATAATTCACTCTGATCAGTCGGGCTTCATGCCTGGAAGGTCCACATCTGACAATATTAGGAGGGCTCAAGTAATTGCGCAGCTGGGGGTAGCTAAGAAGGAGAGATGGGCTCTGGCCTCACTGGACACGGCCAAGGCTTTCGACTCGTTGGAATGGCCCTTTTTGACTGCAGTGCTGGGCAGCTTTGGCTTCGGTCCTAAATTCATTAAATGGATTAAAATATTATATAAAAAACCCACTGCTAGCATACAATTGAATGGTTCCCACTCTGATAGGTTCCCCTTACTCAGAGGCACGAGGCAGGGATGCCCGCTCTCGCCTTTGCTGTTTGCAAGTGCCATAGAGCATCTAGCCATTAGATTTAGACAGGACCAGGTTTATACAGGTGTCTGTGAGGGAGATGGGGAAGACAGGATTGGACTGTATGCAGACGACTTGATCCTCTTTATGTCGGAACCGGAAGTATCTCTACTAAGAGCTATTGAAATCATAGAGCGCTTTGGGCAATACTCCGGGCTGCACATCAACTGGGGAAAGTCTGCCATCATGCCACTCTGGAACCATGACTGGCCCAGTTGCCGAAACAACCTGCCTGTAGTTGATAGGTTTAAATACTTAGGGGTAATAATCACTAAAGAGCCCCAACTCTCCTATGTATTGAATGTTGAACCCTTAGAGACCATATTCCAAGATAAGGTTAAAACATGGGAGACCCTCCCTTTGTCGGTTATGGGTAGATTGAATCTGGTAAAGATGGTACTCTTGCCCAAGGGTTTATACTTGCTGTCCCACGCCTGTACGCCAGTTCCCAAGGGATTTTTTAAACGTATACTTGCAATTATAGCCTCCTTTGTATGGGGTAAATCTAGGAGCAAACCCTCACTGTCAGTTTTACAGAGGCCGAGGCTACAGGGAGGAGCTTCCCTTCCAGACTTCTTTCTTTATTATATAGCGAGTCAACTTAGATTCCTGAGATATTGGGTCACCGATGCCTCAAGCCCAAACGCAGAATGCTATCTGCAAGAATATTTGCAAGTTCCCACGCTGTGGCCCATTCTGGAGGGATCTCGCTATATTCAAAAGGGTCTTCTTCCAGTACATAAGCTAGCCCATCAGATATGGCAGGCATCTAAGTTAAATTCCTACAAGGATTTGCCAAGTGAAGTCCCCGTATGGGATAACTGTATGTTCCCACATCTGGTAAATCTGGAGGGTGTGTCTGACTGGAAGAGGCATGGTATACTCACTTTGGGTGATCTATATGAGAGCGGGCAGCTTAGATCATTCTCCCAGATTCAGGATAAGTTTCAGGTGTCCCGTACTCTTTTCTTCGGGTACCTCAAATTGAGACCTGCATTACAAGCCCAATTCAGTGGTGATAACAGGAGTATTTCTAAATACCCTATTATAGGGGTTTTAAAATCGCAAGGCCCGAGAGGCATAGTCTCAGCGCTATATACACACTTGTTGGACTGCCGCCTGCTGGTGACCCCGTTGGCCGTTGAGGACATATGGAAGATGCTGATACCATCTTTGTCTTCTGAGGATTGGGAGGAGGCATTACTGGCTCCGACTAAGGTATCACCCTCTATAAATAATAGGATGATCCAGCTTTTTATCCTTCCATGTAGTTACCTCACGCCCACCAGACTTCAAAAGATGGGCAGGATTAGCCACTCCAGGTGCCATAGATGCGATGCCGTTGGAGCCAATTTTTGGCATATGATGTGGGATTGTGAGTTCATTCGACAGTTCTGGATTTCAGTTTTGGAGGTCCTCGCAACTATGGTTCCTGTGACATTGCCGTTATGCCCCAAGATGTGCATTCTGGGAGTCATTGATGAAGAGTCGTGGTCACACTACCACAGAATCTTCATAGCGGAAACACTATTTCTAGCTAGAAAGGCAATGGCCATAAGATGGATGGGAGATTCCCCCCCCTCGAAGGGACAATGGCTCACTCTTGTGAACCACGCAGTTTCCATGGAGAACATTGTGTATAAGCATAGGGGGTGTCCACAAAAATTTGATAAAGTTTGGGGCGACTGGTGTGCCTCTCCTCTCACCATACACTCACCGCGTCTTCACTCGTCGGCTGACGGGTCACATTGATCTTCGAACTAATATTCAGATATTTTATAGCACTGTTATCACTGATGTTAATGTTAGAGCATTTATGTGAGAGATTTGTCTATTCTGTGAACTTTGTATGCTGTCAGGGTCAAGAACATGTCCTTTTGCATGCTAGAATCCTGATAAATGTCAATGTCTTTATGTATCACTGTTTTCTTGGTATTTCTGAGGCGCCCCTGCGTGGGCCATCACATTGCTGCATGTATGCCATACTTGTGTCATTCTCTTTTAATAAAATGAGTTAAAAAAAAAAAAAAAAGCCTAAAAGATGTGCTACATGCAACAAGAAGCTTCAAGATACGTACACTAAACAATTATGCAGTGATTGTATCAGTAAAATCGTAAAGGAGGAACAGCCGTCACTATTGACTGACCTTAGATCGATTTTAAGAGAAGTAAAAGCATCCGTTTCATCCTTCATGCCCTCTCCGGGGGTTAGTTGCGCCCCTAGGGCCAAAAAACCAAGAGGGGACTTAGAATCCAACTCCGAGGATATAGAATTTCGATATATTCAGTCGGATGAAGGGGAAGAGGAAGGAGATGAATTTATGCCCTCCACATCCTATGATGAGCAGCGGAAATACTGCTTCTCTTCAGAAGATATGGACTCTCTTCTATCGGCCATTAGAGAAACTATGGACATAGAAGAAGAACAACAACAAAAAAGATCCGTGCAGGATGAGGTGTTTGCAGGCTTAAGAGCAAAAAAAAGAGGAACATTCCTCCAGTCAATTTCAACCTAAAGGAAACTATTCTAGAGGAATGGGAGGAAGTGGAGAATCGCTTAGCGTTTGATAAGGAAGATACTAAATTGTGGGAAGAGATTCCTAAAATAGACACTCTTGTAGCCAGGGTCGCAAAAAACACGGCATTTCCATTCCTCGCAACTTAAAGAACCGATGGACCGGAAGGCTGACGGTCTTCTGAGGAAAACTTGGGAGACATCTGCAGCTCGTCAGCACAAATATTGCTGCTACATCAGTTGCGAGATCTATCCTTTTATGGTTGTCTCAACTTGAAAACCATCTGAAAATGGGGACTCCTAGGGAAGATATACTACCATCTATTCCCCTGTTGAAAATGGCCACGGCTAGGGCTGAAACGATTACTCGAATTAATCGATTAACTCGACACAAAAAAATCCTTGATGCAAATTTTTTGCATCGATGATTCATTTGTGCCATGTAACCACGGAGTGTAGTGAAGAGCTTGCTATTACTCACGCTCCGTGGTCACCCGCCGGCCTGCCCCACGCTGCACTGGAACCTGACGTACGCACATCGTCAGGACACAGTGCACGTGAGCAAACACTTTGACCTGATACTGTGTAATGTCTGGTCCTAGTGCAGCGCGTGAGGTAGAAGCTGGGAGATCTCTGGAGGGGGGGGGGGGGGGGGGCAGCTGGTGACAGTGGGGGCAGCTGGTGACAGTGGGGGCAGCTGGTGACAGTGGGGGCGAGCTGGTGGCATTGGAGGGGGAACTGGTGGCACTGCTGGAGGAACTGATGGCATTGGAGGGGGAACTGGTGGCACTGCTGGAGGAACTGATGGCATTGGAGGGGGAACTGGGGAGGGGCAGCTGATGTCACTGGGGGGAGGAGACTGAGGACAGGGGGGCTGATGAGGTTTTTTTTTTATAGAAACCGTTCTTTGAATTAGTTTTAGTGCTCGATCGGTAGAATACTTGATTACTAAAATAATCGATGGCTGATGGCTGCAGCCCTAGCCACGGCTTTTGTAGCTGACTCTTCAATGGAATCAGTCAGATTTGCCGCCAGTAATGGGGCTCTTTTAAACACGGCAAGAAGAGCCTTGTGGCTAAAAAATTGGTCGAGCTACCTGGCGTCCAAAAATTAATTAGAGCCCATTCTACCAGAGCGGTGGCGGCATCTTGGGCAGAACATGTGGAAGCTTCAGTCTATCAGATTTGCAAAGCAGCAACATGGTAGAGTTAGCATACATTTTGTAAACACTATAGATTGGACATTGCAGGAAACCATGACCAGCGGTTCGGACGTAAGGTCCTCCAGGCTGTGGTCCCTCCCTAATGAGTGTACTAATCTGGTATTGCTCCATGTGGTGCTGTCATGGAGGACGTCCTGGAAAGTAGGAATTAGACCTACCGGTAATTGTATTTCCAGGAGTCTGACATGACAGAACCTGGATTTCCCTTCCTTATCTTCCTTTAGTTATGTTTAATGTGATATGTTGAATAATTGATTCAAAAATAATCCCTACTTTTGACACCCTTAGCTTTCTTCTTCTCATCAACAATTATGTAAGGCATCTGTTTCTGCATAGTGTACTGTAGCTCTTAATGGAGCAAATGTGGTACATAAAACTTCTTGATGTTTTTTTATTTCATTTTTCTTTGGAAGACGAGGTGACCAAAATGGCAAATCTTTTTATTTTTTTCTAAATTGATAAAAACATATTTACTTTTTGTTTTTTTAGTTTTCTTAGGGGACTTGAAACTGCGATCAGTTTATAGCTTGTACAATACACTGCCATACTTCTGTATGGCAGTGCATTGTGTTTTTGCTGGCATCCATTTTACACCCTGCCAAAGCAGTGTGATGTGGATTTTAAATCTGCAGCATGTCAGTCTTTGCTTTTATTTCTACAATGAATTCCGCAACAAAATCTTCATCATTTGGTGCAAGTTTTCCTGCTATAGATTTCCAGCAGATCCTCTGCGGATTTAGCATTGCTGTTACACAAAAGGCAGAAAAAAGTCTGAAATTTAGGAACGAGACCGCCAAATCTGCAGTTTATCAGAAAGCACACAACATAGTCTGTAAATAATCCTAGCACCTTCCCTGCTGGCTTCCCTGTCGGTGTTCTCTAGCTTGGCGAAGACCAGAATTGCCCTTCAGGCTATGATCTGGCCTGAGCTAGAGACTTTAGCAGCAAGGACATGTCAGATGCATCCTTGGTTTAATAAGCTGTGTTTGCCCTGTAGAGCTTAAATACACCTCATCCATGACCTAGTAATACAGTTAACAGGAAGCAAGTATTTACACCTCTTCTTTTTAACCAGTTTCCAGTGTTGGTGTAAATGGTTTGTGTTGATAACAAGAGCTAGATAGGTGACACTGGTCTCCATGCAAAAGATTAAAATTAGAAGTAAAATTAAAACCCCCAAAAAGGTGAAATTAAAAAAAAATTCCATCTGTAGGCTATCCATTAACATTTTAGATGGACACCTACGGCAATTTGATCGTCTTTGGCCACACGTATGCCCACTTATGTCCAACAACAGAGCAGCATGAGTTTGTGTTCGTGGCCATCTTTTACATTGTTCATCATGACTAATAGTATTTTTTTCTGCTGCATCAGGTTCATCAAACTGAATTCCCTAACCCTTTGGGTAGAGTTGTAGAGCAATCGGAATCCAATTTCTAAGAGAATTTGATTTTCCTGTTACTGTATTGAGAAATGTCATCATGTAGCAATTGCAAGAAAGAAAATGCAAGCGACTCTCCTGACTGATGCAAATTTAAAGAATTGTTTGAGCTACTTGATCAGGGATGGCCAACCTGCGACTCTCCAGCGGTTGTAAAACTACAACTCGCACCATGCCCTGCTGTAGGTTAGGGTTGGGCGATATCAAAAATATTCAGACGATAACAATATATATCGCGATAAATAACCATTTAAAAGAAAAAAACACAAGGAGACGTTATACTGTGTGGGGCAGCCACAAGGAGACGTTATACTGTGTGGGGACGGCCACAAGGAGACGTTACACTGTATGGGGGCGGCCACAAGGAAACGTTACACTGTATGGGGGCAGCCACAAGGAGACGTTATACTGTATGGGGACGGCCACAAGGAGACATTACACTGTATGGGGCAGCCACAAGGAGACGTTATACTGTATGGGGCGGCCACAAGGAGACGTTATACTGTATGGGGGCAGCCACAAGGAGACGTTATACTGTATGGGGCGGCCACAAGGAGACGTTATACTGTGTGGGGGGCAGCCACAAGGAGACGTTATACTGTGTGGGGGGCAGCCACAAGGAGACGTTATACTGTGTGGGGGCAGCCACAAGGAGACATTATACTGTGTGGGGCAGCCACAAGGAGACGTTACACTGTATGGGGGGCAGCCACAAGGAGACGTTACACTGTATGGGGGGCAGCCACAAGGAGGCGTTATACTGTGTGGGGCAGCCACAAGGTGGCGTAATACTGTATGGGGGCAGCCACAAGGTGGCGTAATACTGTATGGGGGCAGCCACAAGGAGGCGTTATACTGTGTGGGGCAGCCACAAGGAGACGTTATACTGTGTGGGGCAGCCACAAGGAGACGTTATACTGTGTGGGGCAGCCACAAGGAGACGTTATACTGTGTGGGGCAGCCACAAGGAGACGTTATACTGTGTGGGGCAGCCACAAGGAGGCGTTATACTGTGTGGGGCAGCCACAAGGAGGCGTTATAATGTATGAACAAGTTTTAATCACCCCCCCCCCCCTTCAGTATAATAATATCATGTTGCTCATGTATGGGTGACTCTCACGAGGACTCATAATTCCCTAATGCCTGCTATTATAGATCAGTGTGCAGACTTCAGCTTGCAGGCAGGAAGGAAGGACCAGGCCGCAGAAGACAGACAGACATAGCACCTTTTATGTATGACACCCGGGCCGTTTCTATTCTATGTTTAAGGTCTCGTCTCTCTCACTCCTCGCAGGCCTAACTCTGTGTGTGGGAGTTGGAGAGACTTTTCCCGCCTGGCTGTTGTGCTCGCCTCTGCTGTTATCCAATTCCGACGTCGGTGGGCGGAGACATGAATATGGGGAGCTAGGAGATGCCGGGGAGGCCGCTGCGGGCAGTAATGTGCTTGTGAGTACTGTTATGCAGGATGCAGGGGTGGGTGGATGCAGATTTAGAAGCTGTCAGCACACATGTGACTGCTTCTATGACTTCACAAAATACAACGGTTATTAGGATACAGCGATATCGCCATATCGCTGTTTCTTAATACCGCAGTATATTGCTGACACCGGTTTACCGCTCATCCCTACTGTAGGCTGATAGCTGTAGGCAGTCTGGGCATGCTGGGAGTTGTAGCTTTGCAACAGCTGGAGAGCCGCAGGTTGGCCATCCCTGTACTAGATGCATTCCTGTGAGTAGAAAATTCGGAGCTATTTTTGTATTCAGAAAGAAAAAGACTAAGAATAGCCCCATCTGAGAGTGCTCCACCAGAGCTAGAACCCATTCCTGGTGGTCACTTTGGATGTGTCCTTACATAACATGTCATTCTGTCCTGTTACACGTCGACATCCTGAAACTCCATCTGGGGCTTGTTGGCCATATTTAGCTTGTTGTTCTCTCGGACTCCCTTGTGGCCAAAATTGCCAAGTAGTCCAGCTTCCTGCACGATACTTTGCCCCATACTTGCAGAATGTTACATTCCATTGTCAATATACCGAAAATATTCTAGTCCTACATATCAGTCACTGCCCCATAGTGCCTACAATATAGGTATATTGTAGTGAGAAAATATAAATTTAATGCCAATGGATGTATACCCAGAACTCGAGTGTGGTAGCAGTAACTCCCTATATATTAATAGATAAGCCTACAGTGAAATCGAATTTCTTGCCTTTGTCATGATGGCGCACCAGAACACCACAGGCTCTGTTTACTGGATATAGGAATGGTCTCACTGACTGGAGCAAGTAAAAGGGCTGACCTTACATCATAATCAAGATAGTTGCAGTGAAGTGGCAGGAAAAAATGTGGCTTCTCTGAACCGCTCTGTGTAAAGAGCCTCTAAACAGGAGATCATAGTATAAATATAGAGCACAATTTAAAAGGGTATTCCGGTTTTGCAAATTTCAGCATCAATTAACAGGGAACAATGCATATTTTCGCTTGTGATTGTTATCTGTAGTGCCCCGTTTTCCTGCACTCCATCATGGTTGTGTGACATTTTCCACTGTGTTGGTTCCCTATCCCGATGACATCACATCTACATCTGAGGCATGGCAAGCCTTGTAAGGCTCTGCCCTGTATACATAACCTCCTCAGTGACCTTGCCTCTCAGGGCAGTGTTCTGCTCATGCTCAGGACCCTGCCCTATAGGTGTGATGTTAGCCATGATGCTGTGTCTTAGGGCTCATTCACACAAGCGTATTTTTGGTCTGCATCCAATCCACATTTTTTGCAGGTGTAATGTGGACCCTTTCACTTCAATAGGGCCACAAAAGATGCAGAAAGCGCACCCATGTTCTGTCTGCATCTGTATGTCTGTTCCGCGGGCCCCGCAAAATAATAGGACGTGCCCTATTCTTGTCCGTTTTACAGGACAGTTCTATAGAGGACCAGAACTTCCGTTCCGCAAAAGGCGGAACACACGTCGGGTATCAGTGTTTTGTGGATCTGCAATTTTTTGGACAGCAAAAACGGCAACAGTGGGGGCGTGGCCAACTGCCGACTAGGAGCAGCTCCGGCTCCCGCCATTGATCCGGAGTTATCCTGCAGCTTGTAACCCAGCTACCTAACAATACAGCAGCGTTCAGGCGATCCCGGCAGCCGCACATCACGCAATGAGCCCTAGCAAAGCACAACAGGCGGCTGACCGTCTCAAAGAGTTTGCCCGGCAACAGGCTTAACATGGCGCAGCCGCCTCCTCTTCCCCACATGCACCGCAAACCAGAGGTCAGTCCGCGCACCAATCGCATGCTGAAGCTGAAGGGGAGCCTGAACTTACCCTACAATCCTCCCACAGCCAGCTGATGGCGGCTATAATGGGGTGTCAATCGTCCCTCACAGGCAAGATATAGGAGGTCAGAGTAGGTCTTGGTCTCCTGTGTCATGATGTGCAGCAGTTGAGGAAGTGGGTACGGCACACGGAGGAGAGAGTATCCGAACTAGAGGACCTTGACAGGCCCCTGTCGTCCAGAGTAGCAGCTGTTGAAAGATTGGTGAAATTGTGGCGGCAAAAATGCGACGATCTCGAAAACCGCGCAAGAAGTAACAATGTGCGGATTCTTGGCATGCCTGAGAGGGCGGAGGGGTCTGATCCCTCTGCATTCCTGGACAGGTGGTTTAAATCTACGTTCCCAGACGCGACTTTCTCCGTGGCCTATGCAGTAGAGAGGGCCCACCGTGTTCCAGCCGTATGCTGCCACCTGGGGCTCCCCCAAGATCTCTCCTGGCCCGAATGCTCAATTGGAAGGACCGGGATCTTATATTGTCCAAGGCTAGATTGAAGCAAACCATCACTATGGGATCTCCCTGTATCCGGATTTCTCGGCGGAACTACAGAAATGGCGTGCCACGTTCACTTCTGTCAAACGCCTGAGAGACCTAAACCTACAATATTCTATGGCGTACCCTGCTCGTCTGAGGGTGCTGGATGGAGGGAAGTCGCTTTTCTTCAACAACCCTAGGGAAGCTGAGGACTGGCTTTCTGTGAGGCCCCGGAGCTCTCCCTCATGATGAGGTGTCCTGTCGATGAGTAGCTCTCCTTTATAATTGTTTGTCTGTGGATGCATTCAATCTATACTATGGGTTCATTTGATTTATTTTACTCTTATGTGGCTGCTGGACATCTTGCTCCGAGGGTGTGAGAGACCCGTGGAAACCTATGGGTCCTGCTAATATTGCTGACTCAATCGCTATGTGTTACAAGCACCTCTATTTGTCCGGGGAGTTAGATCTCTCACCTGCACGTGTTTGTTGCTGTTTTACACTGTGCAGGTCTCCCGCTTCTATGGCCACTAAACTTATTTGCATATTATCTGTTCTGTGCTAAGGAATTTGGGCATTTCTGTTTAGTTACAAGTTTCTTTGTGTTTTTATGATTTGGTACAACATTTTTCACAATGATATCTATCACTACTATGCCCTTATGCTTAGTGAACATGGATTAGATGGTCCCCATCCTATATGTTATGATTCCGTATCCATGCCGAATTTAACGATTATGTGTTGGAATGTGCGTGGATTGGGGGGCCCCAGGAAGCGTATGGCTGTTTTTGCACATATTCGTAGATATAACCCGCACATACTGGGCATACAGGAAACCCATCTTACGGCTGATACAGGGGGTAGGATTAATAAGCCGTGGGTGAACAACGCATTTGGTAGTTCCTATTCCAGAGGGGTGTCATTGCTCGTTCACCGCTCTGTCACATGGGAACTGCATTGGGTGTTAACTGACCCTGAGGGAAAGTATATTTTTGTTTTTGCACATGTGACTGGAGTTCCCTATGTTTTGTTGAACCTGTATAACCCTCCCCCTGCTAACCTTTCATT